>NC_137798.1:94255684-94635684 GCF_963383645.1 Muscardinus avellanarius | reverse complement strand
TTTTAAGAGATCATTTTTAAAAGCATGAATCTTTTCTGGTAGGTGCAGAGAGTATACACCCATAAATTAACCAACTAGGACTACCTAAGCTTATCATTACTAACTAGTTAAAGGCCATGTGTCCTAAGTTAGTCAGTTTTCCATCACGGTGACAAGACACTTGAGGCAATCAATTTAAAAGGAGGAAAGGCTTATTGTGGCCTATGGTTTCAATCCATGGTCATTTGGCCATGTTACTTTGGGCCTGCGGTGGTTTAGTACATTTTGGTGGGAGCCTATGTCCATCTCATAGAAGCTGGGAAGCAAAACAGACAGAGAGGAAGAACTGGCACCCCAATAATCTTTACAAGGAGACATACTCCTGATTACCTAACATACTTCCACTAGGCCCTACCTCCCAGAGGTTCCGCCACCTCCCAGAGGCCAGGGGTCAAGCCTTCAACACAGGGGCCTTTGAGGGACCTTTATGATCCAAACTCTAGTACCCTCCCTAATCCTGTTCTCCTTTCTTTTCCTTTTCAGAAGTAACCATTATCCTCAATTTATTTTCTTTAATCCCAAATCATGTTTCTATACTTTGACAGCATTGGTATATATCCATAAACTATAGTACACAATCATGTTTTGCATGGTTTCTCTTTATATAATTGATACATTTACATCTTATTAAGCATGTACATATACTTATTCATATTATATATATATCCTCCTTGCTAGCATTATAAGTGAGAATTGTTAATGTGACACCTGTAACCTAATTTATTCCCTCTGCTCTACAGTATTCCACTGTATGAATATGCAATAATTTTCTAATCTGTTATCTTCTAGATGGACATTCAAGTTTTTACTTTTCATTGTTGTGCATTGTGTTTACTGTGGCATGGTGAATCTCCATATACGTATGAGTAAGAGTGTCTCTGTGGTATATATGTAGGAATAGGGTCATTGAATTCTGGATTTGCATACCTTCAATTTTACTCAGTATTGCCAAATTGCTTTTTTTTGTGTGTGTGGTACTGGATATGGAACCCAGGAGCATTCTACCTCTAAGCTGTACCCCCAGCCCTATTTTATTATTTTATTTTGAAATGGTCTCATGCAGTTGCTGGGGCTGGTTGTGAACTTAAAATCCTCTGGTTTCAGCCTCCCAAGTACGGGGATTACAAGCATGACCCACCACGCCCGGCTCCAAATTGCTTTCTAAACCAATTGTAAGAGCTCATAAACCTACCAGCAGGAGTTCATTTTACTTTATCAACCCTTGGTACGAAGGATTTTAAAATTTTAATGATTTGCTAGAAGTAAAGTGTTTTCTCTTTTTAAAGTAACATTACCCTGAATACTTATAGATTTAATAGAGTTATTGACCACTGGTCTTCCTCTTTTGTGAAATTGTCCATTCACAGAACTTTTTCTTCTTTAAAAATTGGATTTTCTATTGAATTGTCTTTCTTTATATGCATATTCTTGTATGTATACATGTAGTTGTATTTTATTTATTACTATGATTTATTACTATGAGTTTATTCTACTGTCAGGTTATGATTCACTT
The DNA here is from genome assembly GCF_963383645.1 of Muscardinus avellanarius. NCBI lineage: Eukaryota > Metazoa > Chordata > Mammalia > Rodentia > Gliridae > Muscardinus > Muscardinus avellanarius. The sequence goes on along the minus strand of NC_137798.1, from coordinate 94,634,132 downwards.
TCTTTTTCTATTAAAAACAATATTGCTGTGAACATATTTTGTGTTCTCTCTCTTGGTACATATGTATGCAAGTTTCTCTATGACATAACCCTGGAGTCAAATATTCTAGTGGTTATGGGAGTATCTACATCTTCAGATCATATTCTACAGTACTGTTTTTTCCCCTCAAAATGGTTTTATTGATTTATACTGTTTAAGTTGAGTGTGATGGCGCACTCCTGTAATCCCTGTACTTTAGAGGCTTAGACAGGAGCACAGGTTTGAGGACAGCCTCAGCAACTTAGCAAAACTCTCAGCAATCTAGTGAGACTCTATTTCAAAATAATTAAAAAAAAAAAGGGCTGAGAGTATAGCTCGGAGGTAGAATGCCTCTTGATTCAATTCCCAGTACCGAAAGAAAAACCCAAACAAAACAACCCCCCAAACAAACAATTTATACTGTTTAATAGCAGTATATAAATAATCTAGTTGTTCTTTGTTTTGTCCAATAAAATTTTTATTGTCAGGTTTTTAAAAAATCTTTGCCAGTCTGGTAGGTGTGAATCTTGCTGTGATCTTGTGATTTTTTAAAATTACATTTCCCTGATTACTAATGAGGATGAACATTTTTCATGGTTTTTAGCCTTGTAAATTTCTTTTGATAAGTGCTTTTTGGTGTCTTTTGCCTGTTTTTTAAATTGTATCATTTATCTTACTATAGGAATTTTAAAATAAATTTGGGATAGTAATCCTGGATAGTAATAGCAAAAAGTCAACAGCCCTTTGCATTTCTTGGAGGCGCTCTGCATTTCTTTTTTTTTTAATTTTTTTTATTGGTGCATTATATTCATACAACATATTGGGGTAAAAAACTTGTGTGTACAAACATGTACTCATAGCTGATTTAACCCCTACCCAATTCCCACCCCATTCCCTCCCCGTCCCTCCCTCCCTTGCTTGGCTTAGTGATTGACTTCAATATGTTTAAGTACATTGTATGTTTTAGAGATTTTCCTCTTTTCCCCCTCCTTTCTCCTCCTTTAGATTGTCTTGTTTGCTCCTCTATAGGATTTCCTCTTTCAAGAGTTCCTCCTATGACCCATTTCTCCCTAACTCTCACATATTAGGGAAAGCATCTGATTTCTTATTTTTTGTGACTGACTAATCTCACTTAGCATAATGTCCTCCAGTTCCATTCATTTCCCTGAAAATGATGTAATTGAGTTTTTTTTTTGATGGCTGAGTAAAATTCCATTGTGTACCTATCCCACAGTTTTGTAATCCATTCATCTGTTGATGGACATCTTGACTTGTTCCATAGTTTGGCTATGGTGAATTGTGCAGCTATGAACATAGATACACATGCATTAGTTTGGTAGTTTGGTTTCTTTTCTTTTGGGTAGATACCCAACAGTGGTATTGCTGGATCAAATGGTAGATTTGTTCGCATTCTTCTGAGGATTCTCCATACTGTTTTCCAAAGTGGTTGCACTAATTTGCAATCCCACCAACAATGTCTTAGAGTTCCCACTTCTCCACATCCTCGCCAGCATCTGTTGTTGTTTGTGTTTTGAATGGTTGACATTCTAGTTGGAGTTAGGTGGAATCTCAGGGTAGTTTTGATTTGCATCTCTCTGATTGCCAGTGATGTTGAGCATTTTTTCATGCATTTATTGGCCATTTGAATTTCTTCTTTTGTGAAGTGTCTATTTAGTTCATTTGCCCATTTTGTTATTGGATGCTTTGTTTTCTTAGTGTTGAGTTTCTTGAGTTCTCTGTATATTCTAGATATTAGTCCTCTATCGGTGGTGTAGGTGGCAAAAATCTTCTCCCATTCTGTTGGCTCTCGATTGAGGTCCTTGATAGTTTCCTTTGCTGAACAGAAGTTCTTCAGTTTCATGCAATCCCATGTATTGATTCTCCTTTTTTTTTTTTTTTTTTTTTTTGGTGGTACTGGGGTTCCTGGAAGCCCTTCTATCTCCGGGCTACACTCCCAGACCTATTTTTACATTTTTATTTGGAAACAGGGTCTCCTAAGCCAGTGCGTGCAGCTGGCTTCGAACCTGCGCGATCCTCCTGTCTCTGCCTCCCAAGCGCGGGGATTACAAGCGTGCGCCACCACGCCCGGCTTGATTCTCCTTTTGATTTGTTGTGCTTTTGGGGTCTTGTTGAGGAATTGTTTGTCTGTACCTATGTGTTGTAGTGTTGGACCTATGCCCTCTTCAAGGAGCTTCAAGGTCTCTGGTTTAATTTCCAAGTCTTTGATCCATCGTGATTTGACTTTTGTACATGGTGAAAAAGTGGGATTAATATACAATTTTCTGCATATGGTTAACCAGTTTTGCCAACACCATTTGTTGAAGAGGCTATCTTTTTTCCAGTGTATGTTTTTAGCCCCTTTGTCAAAAATCAATTGACTGAAAGTGTGTGGACTTGTTTCTGGGTCTTCTATTCTACTCCATTGGTCTATATATCTGTTCTTTTGCCAGTACCATGCTGTTTTTATTACAATGGCTTTGTAGTATAGTTTAAAGTCAGGTATTGTGATTCCTCTTGCGTGGTTTTTGTTGCTGAGAACTACCTTGGCTATTCTGGGCTTTTTGTTATTCCAGATAAATTTAAGGACTGATTTTTCTATGTCTGTGAGGAATGATGTTGGTAGTTTAATGGGCATTGCATTAAATCTGTAGATCACTTTTGGGAGGATGGCCATTTTAATGATATTAATTCTGCCAATCCATGAACATGGAAGGTCTTTCCATCTTCTAAGATCTTCTTCGATTTCTTTTTTCAGTGTTTTATAATTTTCTTTGTAGAGATCTTTTACCCCCTTGGTCAAGTTTATTCCTAGGTACTTTATTTTCTTGTGGGAGATCCTGAGTGGAAGTGTTTTCTGAATTTCTTTTTCAGTGGATTTATGGTTGGTGTACAGGAAAGCTTCTGATTTTTTAAGATTCATTTTGTATCCAGATACTTTGCTGAATTTGTTGATCAGTTCTATAAGCCTTTTGGTTGAGTTTGTTGGGTTTTCTAAATATAGTATCATGTCATCTTCAAATAGTGAAAGCTTGAGTTCTTCTTTGCCTATTTGTTCTCCTTTGATTTCCTTTTCTTGCCTTATTGCTCTGGCTAAAGTCTTTAGTACTATATTGAAGAGAAGTGGTGATAGTGGACATCCTTGTCTTGTTCCAGTTTTTAGGGGGAATTCTTAAAGTTATTCCCCATTTAATATGATGTTGGCAGTGGGCTTATTGTAGATTGCCTTAAAAATGTTGAGATATGTTCCTTCTATTCCAATTCTCTGCAGTGTTTTTATCATAAATGGATGTTGAATTTTTTCAAATGCTTTTTCAGCGTCTATTGAAATGATCATGTGATTTTTGTCTTTGATTCTGTTTATATCGTGAATTACATGGATTGATTTTCGTATATTGAACTAGCCTTGCATCCCTGGGATGAACCCTACCTGGTCATGGTGTATGATTTTCTTGATGTGGTTTTGAATGCATGTTGCTAGTATTTTGTTTAATAGTTTTGCATCCAAGTTCATCAGAGATATAGGCCTGTAGTTTTCCTTCCTCGAACTTTCTTTATTCGGTTTGGGTATTAGTGTGATGTTGGCTTCATAGAATGTATTTGGGAGAGTCCTGGTTTTTTCTATTTCATGAAATAGTTTGAGTAGTATTGGGGTTAGCTCTTCTATAAAGGTTTTATAGAATTCACTTGGGAAACCATCTGGTCCTGGGCTTTTCTTTGATGGTAAGCTCTTTATTGCTCTTTCAATCCCTTTTATTGTTATTGGTGGTTTAAGTGTTCTATATCTTCTTGACTCAGTGTAGGAAGGTTGTATTCATCTAGGAAGTTGTTGATTTCCTCCAGATTTTCCATTTTGTTGGAGTATAGTTTTTCAAAGTAGTTTCTGATAATCCTCTGGATTTCTACACTGTCAGTAGTAATGTCTCCTCTTTCATCTCTTATCTTCATGATTTGGGTTGATTTTCTCTTTTTTTAGTTAGGTTGGCTAGTGGTTTATCAATCTTGTTAATTTTTTCAAGAAACCAGCTTTTGGTTTTGTTGATTTTCTGTATTGTTTTTTTATTCTCTATTTCATTAATTTCTGCTCTAATTTTAATAATTTCCCGTCTTCTGCTGGCTTTGGGGTTCAATTGTTCCTGCTTTTCAAGAGCTTTGAGGTGTGTCGTTAGGCTATTTATTTGAAGATTTTCGGTTTTTCTTATGTGAGCACTCAGTTGCCAAGACATCCTGCTGCCTCGGCATCTATGTGTTGAGACCCCCACTCCACATAGTTAATCGGCAAAAAGCCCCGAGAAAGAGGGTCGTCTCTGGCCAAAATATCCCCCACTTTTACCCTTCATGACTATTAATGATTCCTTTTAACTCTCTACACGAATTGCTCCAGTGATGTGAAATTAGGACTATAAATAGAAACTGAGTCCGTGGAAATAAACGTCCTTGGCTCTGTTCAATAATAATAAAAACTGGCCAGAATTCAGATGCTGTGATAAGCATTCCAGCTGCAGCAATTACAAAGGGTCTCTGACCCTCACTATCACTAACTTAGGTTAAGCTATTAACTCCGGTAACCGATAGCTCAGTTTAAGGAAACTTTGTTTACCCTTGAGATCCTGCCTAGAGACAGAGAAGATAAAAACCTTGTGTGTGACCTTAAAGCAATTTAGTTGATAAACAACTTAGTTGCCCAAATACAATAGACTCAAGGAGAAAGATTGGTGACTTTTACGCCCAGTGTAAATATTCCTGAAGACAGAGAGGCTGACCGCATGGTTAATGAATATGACAAAATAAAGGACAGACGTTCTAAATATATATGTATGAAGGAAAGGAAATACCGTGTAAGAGTAAGAAAAGCATTTTTTCATGAAGAAGAGCTTATCATAAGAAAGTCCCAACTGGGAGAGAAAGGAATTAGAAAGTTAGAAGCAGGTTGCAGAGGGTTTGTGACAGAAAAATGGATTATTAAAGATGGTTAGACTTTTAATAGGCTTATTGTCTAAAGAAGAGTGCTCAGCAGTTAAAGAAATACATCTGACAATTAAAACCAAGAACTTTGTGGTGTTGTTTGTGGTATTTTGTCTGCAAAACTGTGTTGTGAGTTTGCTTAAGCTTTCAGATTTAGGAGATAAAATGCCAACACCTGGAGAAACTTTATCACATCCACCTGAATCACCACATCTCCCCACACTTGCTATATGAACTGAGCCCAAAAGATGGAAAGTTCCAAGAAAGCCAAAGAAGATTCCCCGAGAAACCCCCAAGCCTTGGCCATGCTTGTTTATTTTGGGAAGTGGCCCCCTGGGACTGCTTATCTGCAAAGACCTTGGAAAAGAATCAGGAGTCAGGAGTCAATCTCTCGAAGATCAACAGCCAGCTGAAGGACTAGTTTTATTACCTTTGTTTACTTGTCATTCATTATTACTTCACAATGATTACACCCACCTCCCTCTCCTCTTACTATTAACTTTACTGGTGAAAGGTATAAATTTCTTGGAGTTTTTGTAATAAAGTGTCATTGGCTCAAGAAGCCTTTGTCCACCTCAAATTCTTTCCCAAGCGCCGTACCTAAAAACTTAGGGAATTCATAGAGGGAACAGAATTGCTGCAGATAAGTTTCTGCAGAACTCCACCTGCCTTTTGCCCCATCTTTCTGAGGCTCCCGGTCGCGAGTGGACTTGCCCCCACAGGACTGAGCCAGTCGGTAACACTCAGTGCTATAAATTTTCCTCTTAATACTGCCTTCAAAGTGTCCCAGAGGTTTTGATATGTTGTATCTTTATTTTCATTTGTTTCTAGAAATTTCTTGATTTCACCTCTTACATCTTCTATGACCCATTCTTCATTCAGAAGTGTGGTGTTCAGTCTCCACATGTTTATGTTGTTTCTCTGGGTCTTCTTATAGTTGATTTCTAGTTTCATTCTATTATGGTCTGAAATGACACAGGGAAGTATGTAACACTTTTTAAATTTGCTAGTGCTCATTTTGTGTCCCAGGATGTGATCTATTTTGGAGAAGGTTCTGTGAGCAGCTGAGAAAAATGTAAACTCCGCTGTAGTTGGGTGAAATATTCTATATGTGTCCAACAGGTACATTTGGTTAATGGTGTTCTTTAGTTCTGAGACATCTTTACTGACCCTTTGTCTGGAAGATCGGTCTAGTATTGTGAGAGGTGTGTTGAAGTCTCCCAGTATTATTGTGTTGGGATTTATGTGTGACTTCATGTCACAAAGAGTTTGATTTATGAAAGTAGCTGCCCCTATGTTTGGGGCATAGATGTTGATTATTGTTATTTCCTCTTGCTGGACTATTCCTTTTACCAGTAAAATATGACCTACTTTGTCTCTTCTAATGAGTTTGGGTTTGAAGTCTATCTTGTCTGATATCATAGTTGCTACTCCTGTTTGTCTTCGAGTACCATTAGCATGGATTACCTTGCTCCAGCCCTTTACCTTGAGTTTGTTCCTATCTTTACTTGTAAGGTGTGTTTCTTGTAAGCAGCAGATGGATGGATTCTGGCTTTTAATCCATTTTGCCACTTTATGTCTTTTTATTGGGGAGTTGAGGTCATTTACATTCAGTGTGATTATAGAGAGATAATTTTTAATTCCCAACATGTTAAGATCTTATTTCTGTTTGAGAAACTGTTTATTCTTCTTTGCTTAGTTGTCTGCTGGATGGGAATTCTTGTTTCTTTGGTTCTGGCGTGTATTACCCATTTCCTCTTTGCAGTTAATCTCCTTGAGTATTTTCTCTAGCGCTGGTTTTGAAGACATAAATTCCTTCAGCTCCTGTTTGTCATGGAAGCTTCTTATTTCCCCATCTAATTTGATGGATAGTTTTGCTGGGTAGGAAATTTTTGGCTGGAAGTTGTTTTCTTTCAGAGTTTGGAATATGTTACTCCATGCCCTTCTGGCTTTCATAACTTGCATTTCTTTACTGTTAAAGTGCACTCCGTTCTCCAGGCCCACAGCAGGCAGCCTGCTGGGGCTGCCACTGGCTCCCGCTGGCTGGCGGTGATGACTCCCTCCTCTGAGTCCTTGAGCACCACGTTTTGGGCCATAGTGCATTCCTTTGCTGTATTATAGTTTTCTTTGGTTGTGTTTACTTTGATGTATACTGAGCTTTTTGAGAAGAAGTCATCTCTTTATCTTTCTTTCCCAGTGCCTATCATAGTCGCTGTGTGCTTTTGGCTGCAAATAATAGAAAATTCAAATAACCACAGTGGCTTAAATAAATAGGGCTAATAAAATACTTACATAGCAGGAAGTCTGGAATCAGGCAGCCTGTGCCTCTAAGAATCTAAGCTTTCCCTCTCTTTTTGCTAGGGCAACCTGAGTGTGTTTGGGCCTTTTCCTCATTATTGTTCACATTCAGGTAGGAACATGAGGGAGAGGAAGACACTTTCTGTTCCTGAGGCTTTCTCTTTGTATTTAGGATTGAGATCTTCAGCAGACTTTTGTACGTTTAGTTTGGACCACATGGTATCACATAACCATCCTTAAAATTGAGTTAGTAACTTCCCAACTGTTAAGTAAAATAAAAAATATGTGAGTATGGCAGAGTGTGAAAAACACGAGAGAAGTCTGGTACACGTGGCATGTAAAGTGTTTTTTTTTTTTTTTTTGGTGGTACTGGGGTTCCTGGAAGCCCTTCTACTTCCGGGCTTTGGAAACAGGGTCTCCTAAGCCAGCGCCTGTGGCTGGCTTCGAACCTGCGCTATCCTCCTGTCTCTGCCTCCCAAGCGCGGGGATTACAAGCGTGCGCCACCACGCCCGGCGGCATGTAAAGTTTTAATGGCGTGGCTCTCCCGGGGATCAGGGCAAGGCACCGTGGGGCCCGCAAGTCTGTGGACACAGGCTCTCCTTTCCAAGGTATGCATCTCGAGAGATGGGGGGTTTACTCGCAGGAACGCCCAATTCTCATGGGGGTTTCGGCCCCCCCACCCGTGCAGATCATGTGATGCAAAGTCACTTATCACCAACCTCTCAAGATAATGAAGAAATGGTTGAAAATGGTGGTAAGTGGACTAGCCTATAGTATTTTCCAGAGAGTCCTCAGCAAATACTTAGTTTAATTTTAAAAATTAACCAAAATAGTTCATATAGATACCTGAACATCAAGTCAGATCAGGAGTCCCTCACCCTTACCTGCTAATCCATTCTCAGTCTTTTTCTTAGCAATTGCCTTACCAATTGTTAAAGCTCTTGAGGCTTGTTTAGTCCACGGCTAAGGAAAAGGAAGGAAGCCTTGCTTCTAGAGGAGAACCAGGTCAACACTGGCCACCGTGGTGATGCGGCCAGGGGGAGAGAAATAAAAGTAGAAAATTACAGCTCTTGTGGAAACAAGAAACGTTACACACCAGCCTTCATCATCCCTCGAACAAGCAAATCTCACTGAACCTTTAAAGGGAGGGTCCTTTTATATACTGAGCCCTGTGCACTAAGCGCTTAAAGATGTGAAAAAGAATGAATACAAAACTGCTGTAAAAAGAAAACACAAAACTCAAATAAAACATTCCCCCAAGTCCAAACATTGTGCAGAAAGAAAGAAAATAAGCCAAACAGGAACACAATACTCCATACTGGATAAATATTCTTAGACAGCATTTAGATGTGTGTGTACATGCAAGGGAGCATTTTGAATTAGATATTAAAAACAAGGAAATGGGGGAGGGATATAGTGAGAGTGAATAGGATTCTGAAAAAAAGGAAAGGTAGAATCATATCAGAAATGTCTGTATTTACAAGGTCTCCAAGGAAGAGTTGGTAATAGATTCAAATAAAAAATTTAATAAGGGAATTGCAGAAAAGTAGGGAAACTATTTTTAATATTTTAAATTAACAAAGAAAAGAAAAAATATATTTTTCAAAGAAAAATGGTTGAAACGGTGAAAGGCTTAACAGAATTAGCAAATATACAATAGGCGTCCTTAAAGGAGAAAAATAAATCATATAAGAAGTGTAATTCCAAGAATAAAAGACTTGAGTCTACATATTAAAATGGTCTTTTGAGCACTGGGGAAAATCAGGAGTGATAACGATCAACTCTTGTGTATATTCTAGCAATACTATTGTCAGTACTACTTTCATATAGACTTAAGATTTTAACCCTTGGATTCAGGCAAAAAGATATAAATAAATAATTCACAGTAGGATAATTAGTTGCATCATATTTCTCAAAAGCAACATGTAAGGCAACACTACAGCAACATTAAAAAAAAAAAAAGAAACTTGAGAAAAAAAAGTACAAACCAATAATTATGTCCAGCCAGCTTCCTTGAAGATTAAAGCCATGGGAAAAGTTTGGAGCTTAAAAGAACTCAGAGAATAACCTTCGCAGGCAGTCTTCTTCAGGAGCCTACTCAACATTAGTGAGTTTTATTCACATGGACTGAAGGAAGGAACTGATGGTGAGCACGTAGTGTGTTTATTTGTAGAGCAGAGACTAAAGGCCAAGATAAAAGACCAGGATGTAAACTTTAAATTATATTGAACACTTAAGCATTGGTAATTTATACCACATTAGTATGCATACAGCAGAAGTCCATGTACCTGCTTGTTCCCAGTTTTACTTTCAACTTGAGGTCACAGCACAAATCTAGTTCCAGGAGACACATCACACAGAAGCAGAACTCAAAACTGTGCAAACCACAAGACATGGTCCAATTTAAGCATTTATTTCCAGTGTAAAAAGATAGTAGGAAAGGGCTATGGGACCTGACTCCTCAAATGCTCCACCTCTTCTTCTGTTTTAAGTGCCACCAAGTGTCCGCTCGTTGCTGACATTCTCGAGCGTTGGAGGGACACAGGGAGGTGAAGAGTCAGATTGCTCAGAAGTGACGTGGTGATGGCGTGGTAGGCTTCTATACTAGCTAGAATGGACATCGCTGATGGAGTCCACACTCCATTGGTTCAGTGTTATATTTGGGCTTCATCATCCACTCAGCGTCTTACTCTTGTACTCATCATATTCTTATTTGTTCTGGGTGAGTTGGCTGCATGTTTATTGGTTCACATGGGATGACTTAAAGCAGTAAACAAGTGTCAGGCCAAGTAATTTATAGTGAAGTAGTTTCTTGCATGAGGAAATTGTAAGAAATGGTAAAGACGATTGAATGAGGCAGAGCTTATCATACTTTAAAATACATATACTATAAACATGTACAATGTAAGTCCATTGTTTAAATATAAAATGAACTAAGCATACATAAATAAATGAACTAAATATACCTTTCTTGTCTCTGTTTATGAAAGTGTTTAGAATGCAAGTTCTGAGTAGCAGTAGCATACCCAGCTCCCAGATCTTGGTTTCTGACGCTATTTTTCAGTAAAAGGAATGAAGGCTAGTTGTGAAAGCTAAAGAGAAGAAAAAAAAAAAAAAAAGAAAGCACCATGTCGAAATACATGCCTTCATGGACCAAATATGGGAACATTTGTATGTCAAATGAATAGGAATACATTTTAAATCAATGGGAAGAAAAAGGTAATCTGTAGGTGACCCAATAGACACATAGGTGCACAGATAGTTTGAAATAGGGAGGATTCGCCTCTACAGTGCAGCACTGACCGGTAAACTTGGAAATAGCGGGAGAATTGGAAAGTTGTAATCATTATAGTAAAGATTGGTTCAGGTAGGAGTCATCAGTGGAAACCATGGTGGGAGATTTTGATGGGGAATGGTGCATTTTAATGATGCTAGAGTATCTCCCCAGGGGTTGCTTAATGCAAGGGGAAAATTTGTACCTACACAATGAAAAACCTGGGCGGCACCTGGACTAGGTGATCAAAACTAATGGCATTAGTGAGGGACGGACAGATGTCGACTCCAAGAAAAGCACATCACAAAAACCATGGCTTCTAGTCTTAAAAAATATCAGTCATAAAAGACACAAATTAAAAGCAATAGTTTTTATTCTTCAAAAAAGTCAGTCATAAAATACAAAAATTGAGAAACTAGCCAGATGTAATGAGACTAAAGAGGCATGGTAAAAGTAAATGCACTACGTGGTTTTTGTATTTAAGGAAAAAGTGCTCTAAAGGATGTACAGATGGTTCCTGACAGTGGTTTGAAAGTGATTAGCAACTGTACTTTGAATTTTGAATTTCCATTTTTCCCCGAACTCACTCTAGGTGGTCCAGTCCTCTTTTTTCTTCTGCTGGGCAGGAGCCCGAGCTACAGCTCTGCCAGCCCCACGATCACGCAGGAACACCATCCACGCCCTGCAGTGTGCTCTGTTGCTGAGCTAGGATGTCAGTAGGGTAGGCGTAGTAAATGTGTTTTTGTTTTTGTTTTGTTTTAAGATGAAATCTTGCCATGTTTCCAGGCTGGCTTTGAACTTGCTGGCCTTGAACTTGCCCAAGAGGATTGCTGGGTCAAGCAGTCCTCCGACCCAGCCTCCCAAGTAGCTGGGGCCATAGGCATGTGCCACCATACTGGACTAAATGCATTTTTTACTTATAAAATTATTATTTTACTTATAAAATTATTATTTACTTATAAAATTACTTATGATGGGTTTATTAGGATGTAACCCCATCTTAAGTTGATCATTTGTGTATCTGTTTATTTGTTTTTAAAAATATAAGATATTTGTCTTTAAAAAATACTTTCCTGTAGCCGGGCGTGGTGATGCACGCTTGTAATCCTAGCATTCTGGAGGCTGAGACTGGAGAATCATGGTTCGTGGACAGCTTCAGCTACTTAGGCCCTCCGCAACTTAGTGAGACCCTACTTCAAAGTAAAGAATAAAAAATAGGGCAGGGGGTGTAGCTCAGAGGTCGAATGCCCCTGGGTTCTACCCTCAGACCCACGCACAAAAAAACTTTCCTGTAATTATTAACAGTACACAGAGCAAATTTCAGTGACCATTCTGAAGAAATCGAAGGAGTGATGTGCCGGGCATCCATGACAGCTGCTCCCTCAGCAGGCGCAGAGGAGCACTTGTGAACTGTCTATGCCATCAGCCATGGGAGAGGGGATCTTTATCTCACCTTTCTCCTGCACTCATGTCCCTTTTCTGACTTTTCTCCTCTCTTTCCCTGTTAGGCCCCAAACCAACGCATCTCTCCTCTTGTTGCCCTCTTGTGCCTCCGACCCTCGGTGCTAGCTAGCTTCCGTACTCAGGACCCCCTGTCCTGAAGGGGGCTTGATGCTGAGGCAGTGTCCCCAGGGCTGTGATAGTGTGCTGTCTTCTCCTTACCCATCTCATGGGTTTCATGCAGTCATCATACTCTGTGTCTAGCTAGACAGTTTATGAATTGAACAGACATGAATGTTTACTTGTATCCTGCATTGTGACACACACCGGCAGGACCGGAGCAGACGCTCCCTGATACCACGTGCCCCGTGCCCCGGGGTCCAGAGGAGATACTCGGGCAAATGATCACGCCCCAGGTGCCAGCACTGCTAGAGAGCCCGAAGCCAACAGGACCAACGAGTGTGCACACGAGAGCACCTGAAGGTTCGTGCCCGCCAGGTAGCTGGGGGGCAGCAGGATTTAAAGACACCTGCAGGTAAGGAGAAGCTTATGAAAGTACCAAGATGACAGAGCCAGTTGCACACTAGGGAATGTGCATTTGATATGGTACCACAGATTGTGGGAGGGAGGGAGGAAGGAGGCACAGCAAGACATCAGGCAGGAACCAACTCCAGAAGGAACTTGTGTTTGACTAGAAAAGGTATGCTTCATTTCTAAAGGCATTCTGGGGAGCCTCTGAACGATCTGATAATCAATTCAGTACCTACCAAAGACCAGCAGCAACAGTGTGGGAGATAAAGTAGGAAGGAATCAAGACAGTAGACAGCAGAGCCATGCGCAGGCTGATGGTCAGGGTCAGAAACGACAGAGGATCTGCCAAGCCCTGAATAGGGAAAAGAGGGACAAGTAAATTCCTTAAGTGTGTTATTCACTACTTCTCACTAATTCCATTAAACCTGGAGAAAACACTGGAAATTGCTAAAATTATTAAATTCTGAATATCTGCAGTGAAATAATTAAAATTTATAATGATAATCATTAAAAAAAAACCCTAGAGATCAAAGAGTACTAATAGGGATGAAAGACACGGGAAGATCAGCTTTTAAAATGTTGTATAAGAACTGTATACACTCACCCAAACTCACAGAACTGTGTCTCACAAAAGCCAATCACTGTATGTAAACTGTACCTCAGTAGAAACATTTAGCACTATAGAGTAAAAAACATGAAAGTCTTTTTAAGACATGAATATTGTAAAGAAGAACTTTTCAGATTCAATAAGGATTTTCTTAATGTTTGGTTATTGTCTTACGTACATTTATAGTGCATACACTTGACATAATTTGTCAAAGTTAATGCCTTATGAATGATAAAGAATTAAACCATAACAGCAAGACATATATTCCAGCTTCCACAGTGTTGCCAAAATTATTTCTATGTTTGTTGATAGATTTTGAATCATGCTTTTCATGTAAAATATTAAATAGTTTTTAAAAGTCCAAGGTAATGTCCTCAGGGATCGAGTTTCAATTTGATACACAATATGGCAGCTTTGTTCCTCCTAGGCCATATCCTTGTTTTTCCACTGCAATTCTACTGTCACTTCTGCACTTAATTCTATTGTGAGAAAGTACTTATCAACACCTTTCCCTTTTTCTTTTTTCTAGATTCCATGCTGCTAATAGTGCCAATTTGGTTTCTGTTGGCACTTAAATGTAGCAGCCTTGAATCACATATCAGTTTGTAATAATTTGTGCTTACAGTTCTAAACTTTCATAGGGCCACTGCCAACTCATTTTTCAAGAATAATTCTACTTTTTAAAGTGTTAATTTTAACTCACAGTGAATTATATAATCGAACGACATGAAAACTGGGGACCAAAGAAGCTCGACTCATCCTCTTTGCCCATCGTCCTGTCCTGTGTCAGTTTGAACTGTGTTTTTTCAACCACAGCCATGCATGTGACAGAATTACACACAGCCATGCATTTCTGTGACATAAGAACAAAGCCAAATCTGGAGGTACTTAGAAAATGTGCAACTCCACGTGCTCTCTTTTTATTTCTGACATGAAGTGTGTAATACATACCCCAGAAACCAAGTTAAGCAATTTATTTATATATTTATTTATTTATAATTTTTGGTGGTACTGGGGATGGAACCCTTTTACCTCTGGGCTACACTTCCAGACCTATTTTATATTTTGTTTGGAAAAAGAGTCTCTTAAGCCAGCAAGGCTGGCTTAGAACCTGTGCGATCCTCCTGTCTCCACCTCCCAAATGCGGGGATTACAAGTGTGCACCACCATGCCTGGCTTAGGTTAAGCAATTTATGCTTCTGATTTTTTTTTTTTTTTTTTTTTTTTTGGTGGTACTGGGGTTCTTGGAAGCCCTTCTACCTCCGGGCTACACTCCCATACCTATTTTTACATTTTTTTTATTTGGAAACAGGGTCTCCTAAGCCAGTGCGCCCGGCTGGCTTCGAACCTGCGCGATCCTCCTGTCTCAGCCTCCCAAGCACGGGGATTACAAGTGTGCGCCACCACGCCCGGCTCTATGCTTCTGATTTTACAACAAGGGTATCAGCACAGTTATTTTGTCATAAAAAAAAGTCATAGATCTTTTGTGCCACTAAACAGAATTACTGTGCACACTGAATGTTACCGATTTATTCTGGACTGTCCCCAAAGTCTCATGTGTATAGAGGTGGGGCTTTGGGGCAGTGAATGGATCATGCAGGCTCAGGCTCATCAGTGAATTGGTCCTTTTGATGGATTAGTCCATTGATAGCTGTATGGACTAGTGGGAGGTGGGACCTTGTGGGAGGAAGTGGGTCACTAGGGATGTGCCCTGAAGGGGCTTGTCTTCTCCCCAGCCTCTCTCTTTCCATTTCCTGGTGGCCACAAGCTGAGCATTCTGCATTGCCCTTCCACCAGACTGTCATGTCTCACCTCAGGCCCAGAGCAGAAGTCCTCTGAGTAAACCTTTCCTCTAATTTGTTTTTCCCCCCTTGTCAGGTATTTTGCTTACAACTACAAAAAGCTAACACACTGGCCAGTTAGTTTTTAAATATATGAAAATGACTCCGGGCGTGGTGGCGCACGCTTGTAATCCCCGCACTTGGGAGGTGGAGACAGGAGAATCACGCAGGTTCGAAGCCAGCTTATAAGACCCTGTTTCCAAATAAAAATATAAAAATAATTCTGGGTGTGTAGCCCGGAGGTAGAAGGGCTTCAGGAGCCCTAGTGCCACCAAAATAAATAAATAAATAAACAATAAAAAATAAAAATAAATATATGAAAATGATTTTAAATCCAAATCCAAAGATAGCTCTCATATTCACAAAGCTTTTAATTCATAATCTAAGGAACCCTTTATTCATAAATCTGAATTTTTAACATTCACTTTTGTTTTTCTCCATATATTCACATATAGACTGATAGATACTCACACATGTTACTAGAGTACATTTTTGGATTTAGGGTGCTCAGTATTTGGCCAAACACTATTCTGAATCTTTCTGTGAGTCTTTTTGGATGATATTTAAATCAGTAGACTTAAAGTAAAGCAAATTTCCCCCTATAATGTACGTGTAACTGCATCAAATGGATGCATTCTGTTGTCAAAGGGTATTATATAGCAAGGGTGTGAGATCCAGCCGAGTGGACCTTGAAGGCAAAGTTATGTGAAGACGCTGTCCCAGTACCCACAGCCCTCGCTCCTACATTGCTTTCTCTCTCCAAGTCTGCACCTGTGGTCTCATGAGGCGTACCTTAGGATAAGCCATAAGAGGAAGGGAAAACTCAGACCTGGTTTATGATGGTTCTCTGTGACATGCAGACACTGCCTGGGAGTGGACAGCCCCAGCACTACAGCCCCTCTCTGGGAGATCCCTTAAGGACAGTAATGAAGGGAAATCCTCCTACTGGGCAGAAATCTGAGCAGTGCCCCTTCTTATTCACTTTGCTTAGAAGGGAAATGACCAGATATGAGATTATATACAGGTTCCCAAACTATAGCCAGTAGTTTGTCTGGATGGTCAGAGGCGTGGAAGGAACACAAGTGGTGACTGAAAGTCTGGGGAGAGGTCTATGGCCAAGGCTCTTTAAGTGGGCAGAAAACATGAAGATATGTGTTCTATTTGGGGGCCCACTAAAGGGCAACCTGGAATAAAGGGATAGTAATAAAAGGTGGATAGGATAACCTGTTCTGTGGATACCTGTCAACCCTAGCCACTATTGACATGGCTCACTGGCTCACTGGATGCATGAACAAAATGGTCATGGTAGCAAAAAGGAATGGTTTAGCTACATAAATTTCTACTCACCAGAGTTCACCTGGCTACAGCCTATGGACAATACTGAGTCCTGAGACTCCACTATTTCCTCGAGTGATAAACAGCTACCGAGTGCCAGTTTGATAACACTGAACTGCTCACATCACGGGAGGAGCAGTATTTCCTTCTCACTGTAATAGACACTTACCCTGGATATGGATTTGTCTTCTGCCAAACTATCATCCATGGACTTACCTAATGCCTTATCCGTTGTTTTGATATCCACACAGTACAGCCTGTGATCAACAAACTCACCTCACAGCAAGTTAAGTATGCCAGTGGGCCCATGCCAAAGAAATTGCTAGATTTAATGTGTTTTCCACCATCCTAAAGCTCTTGGCTTAACAGACACGTGGATGGACTTTTGAAGATTCAGTTTTAGCACCATCTAGGTGTCAGTACCTTGCAGGAATGGAGCAGGGTTCTCCAGAATCCATGTGTGTTCAGAATCGGCATCCTGTCAATGAGGCTGTTTCTTCCACAGCCAGCACTCAACAGGAAACAAAGGAGTGGCTCCACTCACTGTTATCCCTGGTCTGCTATGGAGTATCCTGGTATCCTGTGAGTTGCTTCCTCTTCCCACAATTTTATATTCTGTTGGCTTGGAGGTCTTAGTTCCAAAGGCAAGAATGCTTCCACAGGAGACACAACAATGACTCCCTCAAACTGAAAGTTGAGGCTACCACCCAGTAGCTCTTGGCTCCTCAAGCCTCTGAATTCACAGGTAAAGAAGGGCATTATGGTGTTGGCGTGGGTGACTCATCCTCTCTTTCCATAAGAATTTGGGAATGCTACTCCTCAATAAAAGCAATCAAGTGTATGTTTAGAATATAGGCGATCCCTTTGGGTGTCCTTGAGCGTTTCTGTGCCTTGTGATTAAAGTCACTGGAACACTATAACCCCTCAGTTCAGGCAGGGCTAGTAATGGCCAGACCTTCCAGGAGTGAAGGTTTGAGCCACCTCACCAGGAAAAGAACACAGTGCTGGAGTTGCCAGCTGAAGGCAAACTACATAAAGAGTGGCCAATGTAAGAAAGTAGTTACAAATACCAGCTAGGACCATGTGACCAGTGGCAGAAATGAAGACTGTAATTGTCATGAGCAATTTCTTATTTTGTTATAAATATGTTTGCATATCTTAATGTATATCAACCAATGTCCTTGTTCTCTACTCTTATTTCTTTGTCATATAACATGTACTGAGTTGGAGCATTTAAGTCACCAGATAGCAAGAAGAGCGTACATCATCCAAGGACGCTGCTTACTCTTCTGGGAAAAACATGAGAGCAATTTCAGCTGTTCAGAGGAGAGTTGGTTCATGTTAGGAAGAATTATGACCTTGAAATGGTCTATGTTGGAGATTAAGTATGGCTTAAGGGAGATATGAATGGGTGCCAAGTTGACAAAGGGTAGTTTGTGATGGTTAATTTTACATGTCAACTTAGCCTAGCTGATGGAGTGTTCAGATATTTGGTCAAACAAACATTATTCTGGATGTTTCTATGAAAATTGTTTTGGATGAGGTTAACATTTAAGTTGGTAGACTCCAAGTAAGGCAGATTGTCTTCCACAATGTGGGTGGGCCTCATGCAATCACTTAAAGGCCTGAATAGAACAAAAAAGACTGGCTACCCTGAGCAAAAAGGAATTTTCCAGCACTGCCTTCAGACTTAGTTTGCAACAGTGGCTCTTCCTGGTTCTGTAGCACACTGTCCTCAAGCCTGAACTGCAACATCAGCCTTCTGGAGTATGTCGCCTGCCAGCCTTCACTTGGCATTCGCTGCACTGGCTTTGCTGTGCCTTCAGCCTGCCACGGCACTGTGCGGATTGCAGACCTTCAGTCTGCATGAGCGCATAAGCCTGTTCCTTTCAAATTATTGTTAATGTACACGTATGCATTGGTTTCTGTTTCTTTGTAGAACCGTAATGTAGGTGGTCCTCAACTTCTTTTATGAGGGTATATCTTGCTAAACCCGTTGTCATACTTTAAAAGTGCAGTTAGTATAGACAACCTACTGCACGTCACAGCTTAGTAACATAACATACTGTAGTGGATTAGAAGTTGTTTTCCCTCATGACTCTAGTCTGTCTAGGAGCTGTGGCATCTGGAGCGAGTGCCATACCACCCCACTAGCCTGGGGAAAAGATAAAAATTCAGAACCTAATATACAGTTTCTACTGAATGCCTATCACTTTTAAACCATTGTAAAGTTGAAAAATCCTAGGTTGAACCATTGGAAGTAGCACCCGTGAATAGTGTCATAATCTTATTCATATCAGAACTTGAAAGTTAGAAGCTAATATTTAGATTTCTGTAATGTTGAAGATATTAGGAAGGGGAAGGTGAAACTAATTATTGAGGAATAGGAAATAACGGCCAAGACTGAAACTCCTTTATCAAAAACAGGAACTTTCTTTTTTTTTTTTTATGGTACTAGACATCAAACCTGGGGTGCTTTGCCACTGAGCTACATCCTCAGGCCCCCTCTTCCCTTTTTTTTTTTTTTGTGGTATAGGGGATTGAATCCAGGGGCATTCTACCTCTTAGCTACACCCCAGTCCTATTTTTAACTTTATTTTGAAACAGGGTCTCACTAAGTTGTGGAGGGCCTCACTAAGTAGCTGATGCTGGCCGTGAACTGTGATTCTCCTAACTCAGCCTCCCAAGTACTGGGATTACACTGCCCAGTGGGATTACAATGCCCCACTTTCTCTTTCCTTTTTGAGACAGAGTCTAACTTAAGTTGCAGAGGTTGGCTTTGGACTTGAGATTCTCCTGCCTCACCCTTCTGATTAGCTGGGATTATAGGCATATGCCATACTGCACCCAGCAGTAAAACCAGGAGTTTTAAAATTAACATCTTAAGACTTTGTTTCCCCTTTTTTGGTTTATTTTTTGTTTATTATTTATTGATGAACAGAAATCTCAAATAGAAAAGGAGATTAAGTACCTGAAAATTGGACAAAGTTTTGAGTGGACAAAACTTAAATTTTAGAAATTGATATTTTAAGGCCAGGCATGGTGGCACACGCTTGTAATCCCTGCGCTTGGGAGGCAGAGACAGGAGGATCGCGCTGGTTTGGAGCCAGCCTCGCTGGTTTAAGAGACACTGTTTCCAAATTAAAAAAATAGGTCTGGGAGTGTAGCCCAGAGGTAGAAGGGCTTTCAGGAACCCCAGTACCACACACAAAAAAGAAATTGATATTTTATAGGTTATAGATTTATAATCAATTATGGATTATTTCAGGTTAGCTGCAACAGCAGTAAGCTTCTATACTTTCTATTACATTTACAACTAAATCTCACCATGTTGCTTTTTTAAAAATAATTGCTTTCTTTTTTCCTGAAATAAAAAAATCAAATCATTGACAAGGTCACAGTATATTTATTGCAGTGTCATTTATATATTTCTGATAAGTAAATGTTTCTTGATAGTGGTAAATAGAATTTATTCAGTAATGGGTCATTATGCTATTTATGTTTTCTCTTCATGCCCTGATTGCATGCATAGAGCAATAGTTATAATCAAAGGACTGCTATACTCGAATGCTGTATGGAATTAGAAAAAAAGCAGATGGACGAATATTCCAATAGCCAAAAATGTTAAAGTCTGAGAGTGTGGTGCAGCATCCTCCATTATAAGATTGTTCCCTGGACAGTGCTAAAATATATCACCCAATTTTTATTTTTATTATTTTTTTAGTTTTACCATTTTGTCCAATCTATCTTTTGTTGTTCATTCTTTAGGAATTTTACTTCTTTGATTAAGATAGTTTTTATACTCTATTTACAGTAATATTTGTCTACTTTCTCTTCTTCTTCCTCCTCCTCCTCCTTCTCTTCCTCCTTCTTCTTTTCTCTCTCTCTCTCTCTCACTGGAGATTGAACACCCAGGGACATTCTACTTCTGAGCTATTATTTTATTGAAATGGTCTTGCTAAGTTCCTGAGGCTGGCCTTGAACCTATGATCCTTCTTTCTCAGCTTCACAGTACTGGGATTTATAGACATGTGCCACTGTGTCTGGCTAATAATGTTTATGTCTTAAGGTGAGATCTTTGTAGAAATCTCTCTTCATCTTCTGGCCTAACCTAGCTGATTGTTGAAGCGTTGCTTTTCCCCTAGTATTTCCTTCAGAAACCATTTCTTCTTCTTTTCCCTGACTTTTGATACCTAACATATCCTTATCTGTTTTCACTGCCTTTAGTTCTTCTCTCAAGCCCTTTCTGCCCAGGTTCTCATTACTCATCACCGCCAGGGGACTGGCCCCTTAGGGATCACCCCTTCCTCTCTTCCGAGCCTCCCCAGGTTCCCTTTGTCTGTGGCCCTTCTTTCCCATCTGCTTTCTAAATTGGAAAAAAAAATCATAGATTCTTTCCTATTTTTCTCAATTTCTTTCTTTTATATCTGCATTCTTGAACAGAATTTTCCATATTCTTTATTGTTTTGTTTTTCTGCCCCATACTCTCACATCCCAACCTTCCTGTGTAGACTTAAAGTGCCATCCTTATTTTAAGCTCTATTAATATGTTTCTAGGTTGGGCCTTGGATTTTTATTGTGGGCAGTTGAGTGCCCATTAGACTAGCATTGGCACTAAGGGTTTTCAAACTATCTTAAAAAACTGTCCCCTCTTAATGGTTCTTTCAATAAAATCACTCTTGACCTAAAGAACTAGAATGTCTCAGTCTTCATCTGCTCTTTCTGCTGCCGTTGACTTCGTCAGTTCTTCTTGTTTAATTTAACACTGTCTCTGCTTGGATTCAGTACACTGTTTTCCAGTCGCGTCTCAGCCACTTTTTCTTCTTGCTTCATAAGTTCAAGTGTAGTAATCAAGATTTGCTCTTCTTTTTGTGTGGTCTCTTGAAGGGCTTTCTTCTTCTTAAAGTTTTAGGCATTGCCCTTCTCCTAACTTGGTGCATGGTATCTGCAGAACTTTAGTTCCTTATCTAGAGCTGCTTACATGGCAGCCTCTTTGGGATGTTCTGCCATCATTTCAAATCTGTGTTGCAACCCCAAAACTTCCCCTCTAGACTTCCTTTCTCTATCAGTCAACACTACCATTTATCAGACCTGTATTTTTAATATGTTAGATCTGGGGATGCATTAGTCTGTTTGAGGTTCTATAACAAAATACCTTTGACTTGGTCTTTTATAAACAACAGAAACTTATATCTCACAGTTCTGGAGGCTGGGAAGTCTAAAATCACTGCCTCAGCAGATAATGTTGTCGGGTGAGGGCCCTGTGTTTTAGCCATAGCCCCTTCGAGCTGTGTCCCCACTTGGTGGAAGGAACCAGCAGGTTTTCTCAAACTTTTTTTAATTTCATTTGTATATTTGCTAAGTTGCCTAATTTGGCTTTGAATTTAATGATTCTCCTGCCTCAGCTTCCTGAGCAGCTTGGACGGCAGGTGTCAGTTGCTGCACCTGGCTGTGCAACTCATTTGTAAAGACACGAATCCCATTTATGAGAATTCTGCCCTCATGGCCAGTGAGTTAGTCATCTTTGTGTCATGGTAACCAAAAACCTGACAAAAACAACTTAAGGGAGAAAACTTTATTTTGGCTCCTAGTTTCAGAGCTCTGAGTCCTGGTTGGCTGAGCACATTGCCCTGGTCCTGAGGTAGGGTAGAACATGATGGCTGAAGAGACAGTAGGGAGAGCTGGTCATGGTAGCTGGGAAGGAGAGAGAGTGAGACATAGACGTGGTCCCCAAGAGCATGCCCTGCCTGCCTACAGTTACCACCCAACGGTCAAATCATTAGCCCACCTACTGGGGTCATTTCCCAAGAGCCCGCCCCTTAGCCTTGCTCCATGAGGGTCATGCTTTTTACATGAGCTTTTAGGGTGACAGTCTAGGTCCAAACCATAACACCTAGTCTCCTCCCGGAGTACCAATACCCTGGGTATTAGATTTAAACATGAATTTTGAAGGGGCACGAACAATTGGACCATAGCTAGGATTATGGGGGGAAACAGAATAGGATAGCAATTAATTTGTCTTTTAGAGTTTTTATCCTGTTTGCTTTTCATAGTCCCAGCATCCAAGACAGTTATTCAGTGGGATTTTTAAAAACTGAGCATTACAGGCCAGGTTTGGTGGCGCACACTTGTAATCCCAGCATTCAGGAGGCTGAGATCAGAGGACCATGGTTTGCAGACAGCCTCAGCTACTTAGTGAGGCCCTTTGCAATTCAGTGAGACCCTGTTTCAAAAATAAAAAGACTAAATTATAGGGCTGGGGGTGTAGCTTGGGAGTATACTACCCCTGGGTTCCATCCCAAGTACTGTAAAAAAAATAATTGAACGTTATAGTGATTCTCTGATTTCTTCTTTTCTCTTCATTCTAGTTTCTCCTCAGGCCAGACTCTCATCAGCACACATTTGATTTATTGCAATAACCTCATCTTTTTTTTTTTTTTTTGGTGGTACTGGGGTTCCTGGAAGCCCTTCTACCTCTGGGCTACACTCCCAGACCTATTTTTACATTTTTATTTGGAAACAGGGTCTTCTAAGCCAGCGCGCGGCTGGCTTCGAACCTGCACGATCCTCCTGTCTTCGCCTCCCAAGCGTGGGGATTACAAGCGTGCGCCACCACGCCCGCCTGCAATAACCTCATCTTTTAACAGTAGTGTCTCCTTTAACATTCTCACCTCTGCAATAAAAAATGACCCCACAATTTAGAGGAAGCAAGACTTATTTGCTCAGCTCTTGTGAGGCCAGTCTGCAGAGTTACAGGCATGGTGGTATGAAGGAAAGATGGGGGCTCAAAAAAGCTCCCCTTTCATATGGTGGAGCCTGGATGCTGAGAGGAGAGCAAGAGGAACCATATAATTGCCAAGGCCACACCCCCAGGGACCTCTCCTTAGCAACCAAGCCCCATTTCCAACATTGCTACTTTGTTTCTATGAAAGGTAAGGGGGCATTCAAAATCCAAACCATTACAATTCACCCATAGCCCCCTAGGCCTCACAGTGGAAAATGCATTTAGTCTATTTTCAAGAAGTCCCATGGCCTTAACAGTTCCAGGCTCACTCAAAAGTCCAAAGTGTCTTCTGAATCTCAAGGTAAACTCTTATCCCCTGAAGAACAAAAAGCAAGTTATATACATCCAATGTACAGTGGCACAGAGTACATATTTACAATTCCAAAATGGAGAAATAGAGCCACAAAAAGAATGGGACCAAACAGTATTGAAAGCCACAGGGCAGCATGTAATCCTGCAGCTCCATTTCTGGTATCTGGGGCACATGGTGGTGAGGTGCAGTCTCCACGGGGCCTTGCCAGCCCCACCCTGTGGCCTGTTGGTTGCCAATCATATTACACTCATCAGCTAGACCATCTCCATGGCTCATGGCTTGCAGCCTTTCCTTGGGGTCTGGCATGTGTCTGGTGAAAGAATGAAAATAGAGTTAGGGAGTTTAGGAGGGAGGTAAAAACAACAACCGGATTATCAGAGACCACTGCTTTATTCAGACCCCACCTGGCACCCTCCGGGGAGTCAGCCAGCCATGGGGCGAAGGGACCGACGGGGCACATGCCTGGACAGTCCTGATAGGCCGGCTGAGTCACATGGCAGATTAGAAGTACCAATGTTTTATAGGCATGCTGATTCTCTCGCGACATCTGTAGTCTCGTGATGTTTGGAATCTTGAGTCACCTGGACTGGTGATAGCTCCGCCTCCAGGGTTCCACCTCCTGTCCCCACTGGGAGATCACGTGGGGGAGGGGAGGGACCCGATTTATCATCTGGCATCTCTGAATCTCAGGGGTTTTCTTTTTAACTTCCTTCACAGCTTCGCAAGTTGCCCCATGTAGGCCTGCTTTGCAGGGATTTCAATCCTGTCACACATTGTTAGGTGTCCTAGACCTGCCTTTGAAATTTGAGGGGAAGCATCCATGGCTTCCCTTTTCCAGCAAAGCCAGCATTACATAAGCACTGAGATCAACCGCCAGCAGGAAAGATAGTCATGACCTCTTAAGTCACTGCTGCTAGGCCCACCTCCATCACGGCCACCACTTTCTCCTTCGTTCCATTCATCTTCCTTCCTTTCACAACATCAGCTCTCTGGGCCCCAGCTTTACACATGCCTTTCCAGCCAAACTACAAAACTGTGGAGTCTTTTTACTTTGTTTTCTGCTCTGCAATTCGGTGTACAATTTTTTGTTGACACAGACGTCAATATTAGTAATGCAGTTTGGATACTTTGCTGTTTCAGGATTTCCTTCCACCAGTTTATTAATCAATCCATCGTCTTTAAATTCAGCCTCATGAGCCAGGCGTGGTGGCGCACGCTTGTAATCCCTGCGCTTGGGAGGTGGAGACAGGAGGATCGCGCAGGTTCGAAGCCAGCCACGCTGGTTTAAGAGACCCTGTTTCCAAATAAAAAAGTATAAAAATAGGCCTGGGAGTGTAGCCCGGAGGTAAAAGGGTTTCCAGGAACCCCAGTACCACCAAATAAATAAATTAATTAATTAATTAATTCAGCCTCATGAAAAAGTTTCAGGACACAGGCAAGTTGCAGGTAAGTTCTTTGCTGGGGTGTAACATGTATGGCCTCCACTTCATTTTCCTATGGAGTCTTATTTGCTCTCCAAAATCTCCTGAGCAGTCTTTACCATCCACCTTTCTAACCATTCTAGCTTCTTTCCACAAAACCGTTGCAAAGACTCAGTCCACATGGTCAGACTTATAAATAGAAGTAATCCCATTCTTCTGGTACCAATTTCTGTCCCGTCAATATTCTCACTGTAATAACCCAAAAATGACTGAAGATACAACTGAAAGGAAGGAAGATTTATTTGCTCACAGTTTTTAGAGATTTAGGGGTTCAGTATGTGAGGCCAGTGTCTGTGGAGCTCATGGCCTGGCGGCAGGAAGCAGAGAAGGAGCGCAAACTCTGCTCTCACATTGTGGAGTCCCGAGGCAGAGATCAGGGAGGAGGAGCCATTTACTCCCCAGGGCCACACCCCTGGGCCCTTCTTAGCAACCAAGCCCTGCTTCCAACATCACTACCTTGTCCTTGAGGGGTCAGGGACGTTCCATATCCAAACCTTTACAGGTTGGTTTTGCTTCCTTCTATCCACATAACACAATATAACTATAGGAATTTTCCTAAAACATTACTTTTATCATGTCAAGAGCCATTATAACTTACAGATTCAATTAAAACTAGCCTGGAAATCCAGGTTTTTTAATCAGCTAGCTTCATTTATTTTGTTACATTTTTACTCTTTCCCCAACAAATACCATAATGCAGCTACTTAGAACAGTTTTCTTACCATTCTCTACTAGGAAAATAGTTATTCCCACCTGTACCTTTGCTCCAGCTGTTCTTATAGCTCAGAATTCCCTAACCAACCTCTCATTTTTACCAGTACAAACCCTGGACTTCTTAGCTAAAGATCTAGTGCCTATCCCAGGTCCGAGCCTTTAAGAGGCATTTGTGAATGTTTGTGAAATGTGTAAATAAGGACCTGTATTCTCAAAATGCTTTTCTTACCAGCTTTCCAAGTTCCAAAAACCTTGTTTACTAAATACATTTCTAATATATTCATGCAAGTTTAATAAACGATTAATTCATTAAATAAAAACCGGTCTATGAGTGCCTTAATCTTATACGAAGAAACATACTTGAAATGGCTTAAAAACATTATTATTCCCTTTATTTCTACTTTAAGTGTATAAGTGCTTTAAAATTAAACCTTTTCTTAGCTTTAACACAGTGAATCATTGGATCTAATCAAATGATTTCAGCACATGGTCTGTGCAATTTTATTTGTGCAGCTTAGCAGAAACTATGGCAACAGGGTGAAAAAAACGTGTTTTTACTGATTGTTTTCCTCCATAGGAGTGGGAAGTTCCAAGTTAAATATTTCACAACTTTACAAAATGGTCATAGGCAATATGCATTGCAGTGTATGTTTAGTAATGGAATTGTCTAGAAAGTTGGGTTAATGGCTGAAATATGCAAAGAAGAATATGCCAAAGATTAACAGTGTTATCTTTGAGTGATGGGTTGATGGAAGATTTCCAAAGCCTACTTTAGGCCTATCTATATAATCTTTTTATTAAATGGTAAGCCTGATTATTTTATAATGAAAAAAAAACACAACAGAGTTATTTGCATCTGGGGGAAGAATAATTATCTTTTATTTATTTATTTATTATTATTATTTTTTTTTGTGGTACTGGGGGTGGAACCCAGAGGCTTTCTACCTCCGGGCTATACTCCCAGACCTTTTTTATATTTTATTTTGAAACAGGGTCTCACTAGGTTACTGAGAGCCTCACTAAGTAGCTGAGGCTGGCTTTGAACCCGTGCGATCCTCCTGTCTCAGCCTCCCAAGCGCAGGGATTACAAGCGTGCGCCACCACGCCCAGCTAGTAATTATCTTTTAGCTGAAACCTAAAAGCTTAATGGCTTTTAAGCTGAGAGTGGTGGCACACGCTTATAATCCCAGCATTTGGGAGGCTGACACAGGAGGATTGTGGTTCGAGGACAGCCTCAGCTACTTAGTGAGGCCCTTTGCAATTCAGTGAGACCCTGTTTCAAAATAGAATTAAAAATAGGGCTAGGCGTATAGCCCAGAGGTAGAATGCCCCTGGGTTCTATCCCTATTACTGAAAAATAAAAAGAAAAAAAAGCTTAAGTGCTTTTAAAATTAAAACAGCCACTGCTTCATGTCCATCAGTATCACTACAATTTTAAAAAAATAGAGCTCAGCATGGTGGCACACATATGTATTCCCAGTACGTGGAAGGCTGAGAAAGGAGGATCACAAGTTCAAGACCAACCTCAGCAACTTAATGAGACCCTGTATCAAAATAAAAAATAAAATAGGGCTGGAGGTGTGGCTTGGAGGTAAAATGTCCTTGGATTCAATCCCTAGTAACAACAACAACAAAAAAAAAAAAAAAAAAAGGAAAAGGAAAAAAGGAAAAAAGAAAAAGAAAGAAAGTAAATAACAAGACTTGGTAGGATGTGGAGAAATTGAAACCTCTGAGCACTGTTGATTGGAATATAAACTGGCTCATAGAGTCTCTATGAAACACAGTATGGAAGTTCCTCCAGAAAAACAAAGCCAAAAATAGAATTACCATTCGATCTAGTAATTCCACTTCCTATAAGAACTCAGTTCCCATAAGAATTGAATGCGAGGTTTTGATGAGGTATTAGTATAGCCATATCCAAAGCAGCATTGCTCATAATAGTTCAGGTGTGGAAGCAGTACCAGTGGCCATTGACAGGTGAGTGCATAAGCAAAAGTAACATATACACACAGCGAACTCTTATTCAGCTTTAAAAAGAAAGGCAATTCTGATATGTTTCAACATGAACAAAAATTAAGGATGGTATGCTGAGTGAAATAAGCCAGCCATGATACTCTTTGATTTCATGGATGTAAGATACAGTTGTCAAAGTTGTAGAGATAGATAGTAGAATACTGGTTGCCAGAGGTTGAGAGTGGGGGATAAAGAGTTATTGATTAATGGTTAGAGTTTTAGTTTTACAAGATAAAGAGTAGTAGATGACTGGTGATTATGGCTACACACTATAAGTGCATTTAATAACAGTAAATGATGCATTTAAAATTAATATGTTAAACTTTGTGTTTTACTACAACAAAAAATTGAAAAATCATATGTCCCATTTTCCCACAGCACATATAGACTTACTAGTATTTATTAAATATAGGAGGGGCTAAAGGGATCTAGTTATAAAGAACCAATTATATGTATTATATAATTTTTTTTCTTGGAACTATTAATGATGTAATCTTTTTAAAGTGAGCTTAATATTGAGTTTGACATTTAAAAAACCAATTGATTTCTTATGAAGATGTTAAATTCAGTTTTTACTTATTTATTTATTCATGCATTCATTTTGTGGTACTAGGTATTGAACCGGGAACATTCTACCTCAGAACTATACCCCCAGGCGTTTTTATTTTTAAATTTGAAACAGGGTCTTGCTATATTTTTTATTTGAAACAAGTTAGTAAGAGTCTTTCTACATTGCTGAGGTCGTCCTCAAACTGTCCTCCTGTCCCAGCCTCCCAAATATTGGGATTCAGACATGTTCAACCATGCCTGACTTAAATTCAGTTTTAAAAAAATCTAACTAGGAGCATGCATTATAAGAAAATAACACCAATCAAATTTCAGTGGAACAGTTTCTACTATTTTTCTTCATTCTCTACTGTTTTTTTTTCTTTTTTTTTTCTGCCTTAAGTATTAAACTCAGGGTCTTGCACTTGCTAGGCACACGCTGTACTACTGGGCCACACGCTCAGCCTCTTATATTTTATTACCAAAAAAAAAGGTTGGTTAAAACTGTTTGTGAGAGCATTAAAACTGCTTACATCCTTATTTTCTAATGATTAAACTCAGTAATGCATTAATTTAAAAAATGCTGTTGATAAGAGGAGACTAAGCTGATTAAAATAGAGATATGCTTAAAGTAGACCTTGAAAAGATCTCAAGTATCATTTTAGTTCAAGTTTGTTAATATTCAACAACTCATATGATGTGGACATCAAAATAGATGCCAGCTGTAATAACTGATATGATTTACTGCTGTGTGCCAACTGCCAAGGTCCTGTGTAGGTTTTTCAAGTTTGTTGATAATCTTTATGTATTTGTGGGTGGGTTTTCATGAGGCATTGTTTCTGGGTGAAGAAGCTGATTGTTTTAGTTAGGATTTAGAGGCTGATGATGAGGTTTGACACCCTTATGGTGCTATGGCCAGAACTGCTGGAAGGCTGCTCTGCCAGTCTAGCCCCTCTGGAGTCATGGCTGGAGTCATGGAGTTAGGCTACTGCAGAAAGAGCTATGTGAACTTCAGCATACTTTCTTAGAACTCTTCTACAAAAGCTGCCTTGGTGCTGGCAGTTGAGGCGAAGGCCCTCACAAGTGAGGCTTCCACTTCCCTCCCAGCCCCATCTAATCATAATCTTGGGACCAGCATGTTCAGGCATGCGGCTTAGTTTAGAAGGGCGAACAAGCTAGTGAATGAACACCATGTGTCTTGGTTTAGGCTTCTATGACAAAAATACCATAGACTGGATGATGTCAACTTTTTCCCCCCCCACAGTTCTAGAGACTGGGAAATCCAAGCCCAAGGAGCCAGCAGCAGCTTCAGTCTCTAGTAAAGGCCTGCTTCCTGATTGGCAGACGGCTGTCTCTTCCTTGCATCCTCACTTGGCCCAAAGCAGAGAGAGAAAGGAAGCAGGCTCTCTTCTGTGTCTTCATAAGGGCGCTGACCCAGCTCACTCTCGTGACCCAGTTTCCTCCAAAAGGCCCATTTCTAAATACCACAGCATTAGAGATAGGGTTTCAACATACCAGTTTGTGCCCTGAGAGTTTACAAACATTGAACCATACCATCAGGTCCCAAGGGCTCCTCTAAATCTGTTACGTAATAAATGTATTGAAGGAGGAAGTGCTGGAGAATGGCCGTTCTGCCCCAGCAAGTAAAGCCATGCCATGTTTTTGAAGTAAAAAACAAAACAAAAAATCCACAAAACAATGACCATTTACGGAAGCTGATCTTAACACAATAACTTGAGCTACTACTAATCGCCCATTCAGAGATGTTAACTTTTGAATAGTTAGATTCATAACCTTTCTTACCTTTGGGGAGAATTGGGAAGGTCAGGCAGAGACATGCCTAGCATAGAAAAGGAGCAAAAGTTCCTTTTTTCCTATGACCATAATGAAGCTCCATCTCCTTTTGGATATGAAGAGGCAGTGGACACTTCTACCTGTTGCTCAGTAGCACAGACCTGTTTTTGGAAGCTTGGTCCTAGGCATGAAGGAGGCCCCACATCTTCTGATCAACCTGCTTTGGACTTTACTAAGGCATGTGAATGACTTACAAATACAGAACATTTTTCTGTAATTGGTGATGTTTATTTTACCTTTAGGGTGAAGTAAAATGTATAAATATTTTAATTCTTATTCTAATGAATATTAGTTTTGTTGTTTAGAAGTTTGAACTCTTGTTCTTAGGTTAACAATTTAATGAAGAGAATATACTTTATTTTTAGACTTTCATGTTCAAAGGCTTTAATCATAATGACAAAATAATAGCATAGAAATGAGAACTATTTAGACAGCTAGATTCATATGCTTGAATATGTGTTTTTCATTTGCCTGTTTCTTTTTTTTCTCCTCTTTTGGTGCTGGGGATAGAACCTGTGGTTTTGTGCATGAAAAGCACATTCTTTACCACTGAGCTATACCTCCACTCCCATTTGAATTATGTGTTTTGTCGTTAATACAATGAAAAAGATATCTATAATCACATACTTTCCCATGCCTACATTACAACCAAATTTATTACTGAATTGCTCCCATATGTGTGGTCACTTATTTTGCCTAATTGATTTAAAAGAAAGAATTATGGCTATTAAGTTTAGGGTCTCTGAGATGGGCCTACATTAGACCATGATCTTTAGTTTATATAACTTTTAGATTAACATGTGCAGGCAGTGATTGAAATAGAAATAACTATTAACAAGTTGACTGCAGAAAGACCTCTTATAATATCAGAATAAAACTCACTACTGGAGGCGGGTGTGGTGGCACATGCTTGTCATCCCAGTACTTAGGAGGCTGGGACTGGAGGATTGCAGGTTCAACGCCAGCCTTAGCCATTTGGTGAGGCCTCAGCAACTTAGTGAGACCTTGTTTTAAAAAAAGAATGAAAGCTGGGCGTGGTGGCGCACGCTTGTAATCCCCGCAGAGACAGGAGGATCGTGCAGGTTTGAAGCCAGCCACACGTGCTGGCTTAGAAGACCCTGTTTCCAAATTTAAAAAAATGTAAAAATAGGTCTGGGAGTGTAGCCCGGAGGTAAAAGGGCTTCCAGGAACCCCATTACCACCAAAAAAAAAAAAAAAAAAAAGAAGAAGAAGAATGAAAAATAGGGCTAGAGGTATCATTCAGAGTGTCCTGGGTTCAATCCCCAGTACCTCCCTCCCAAAAAAACCTTACTACTGGAGAAACCAACTATAAAAACCTAGACTTAATACAGAAAACAACTATATGAAGGCAGTTGAGAATAAATAAAAGTAGACAGGCTCTGGTGGGGAGCACACAGCCGAATGAGAGGAGGAAGGGTTTTTAAAGAAGTCACTTTTTACCTTTTCAAAGGTGAGAAATACGAACTGGGACAGGAGCTGCTTCCTAAGAAACAATCTGCAATTAAAGTCAAGCCAAGCCAAGATATTTGCCTACTAAAACAAAAGAAGTAACACTCTGGAGAAAAATAATCTAGGCTCTTCATGAAGTAACATAATGTTCAGCATACAATCCCAAACTTCCCCACAAGGAAGAACCAAGAAAGTGAAACATATCCCAGAGGGAAAGAAAATGGACTTCTATCCAGAGATGAAGGAAATACTTAGGTGAAGCTGGGTATGGTGACGCATGCCTCTTATTCTAGCTACTTGAGACTGAGGCAAGAACAACCGTAGCCATCTAGCAAAACCTTGTCTGAAAATAGGAAATGAAAAGGGCCGGGGATATAGCTCTATGGTAGACCTCCCCTGAGTTCAATCCCCAGTACCAGAAAAAAAAAAAAAAAAAATGAGGCTATTACAATTTCCCCAATGAAATACAACAACATGCTCTCAACAAAGGAAAAAGTAAGAAATCTATCAAATAAAACAATGGAAAAAGAAGTAAATGGAAGTTCTAGAAATTAAAAACACCATACTTGAGATAAAAATATATTGAGCAAATTTAACAGTTGAATAAAGATGTCAAAAAGAAGTAATTGAAGTTAAAGATGGAATAGTAAAAGTGAATCAATGTCAAAAACAGAAAGGGGCTGGGTGTGGTGGTTCACACATGTGTTCTCAGTACTTGGAAGTCTGAAGACAGGAGGATCACAAGTTTGAGGCCAGCCTCAGCAATTTAGACCCTATCTCAGAACATGGAATAAAATGGGCTGGGTATGGTGGTGCATAGCTGTAATCCTAGTATTTGGAAGGCTGAAGCAGGAGATTCACAGATTGGAGGCCAACCACAGCAATTTAGTGAGATACTCAGCAACTTGGCAGGATCCTGTTCAAAAAATAAATGAGAGGTCTCGGAGGTAGAATGTCCTTAGGTTCAGTTCCTGATACTGAAAAAATAAAAAAGCTCAGTGGTAGAATCCCCTGGGTACAGTCTCCAATACTAAAAAGAGAGAGAGACGACGGAGATAGACGTTGTATTGGAAAACTATGAACAGCTTTAGGATCTCTTATATAGTATCAATCCAATGTACCTATAATTGGAATCTCAGAAGAAGAGAAAGAGAATGGGATAGAAAAAATATTTGAATAATTAAGGCCCAAATCTCCCAAATTTGATTAAAAAAACAAACAGATAAAAGCTCAGTGATTTCAAACAGAATGAAGCCAAAGAAGCCGGGCGTGGTGGCGCACGCTTGTAATCCCAGCATTTGGGAGGCTGAGACCGGAGGATCGCGGTTCGCGGACAGCCTCAGCTACTTAGCGAGGCCCTCTGCAACTCAGTGAGACCCGGTTTCAAAATAAAGAATAAAAAAATAGGGCAGAGGGTGTGGCTTAGTGGTAGAATGCCCCTGGGTTCCATCCCCAGACTCACAAAAAATAAAATAAAATAAAAAAGAATGAAGCCAAGGAAATCTGCATTCAGACACATCATAGTAAAACTGTTGAAAGCAGAAACTAAAGAGCAATGTTGAAAGCAGTAAGCAAAGGATACATTTCAGGCGGGCGTGGTGGCGCACGCTTGTAATACCAGTGCTTGGGAGGCTGGGATGGGAGGATTGCAGGTTTGTAACCAGCCTCAGCTACTGAGTGAGGCCCTCCGCAACTTAGTGAGACCCTGCTTCAAAATAAAGTATGACACCCCCCCCTAAAAAAAGAGAAAAAATAGAGCTGGCTGGAGGTATAGCTTGGAGATGGAATATCCCAGTACTACAAAAAAAAAAAAAATACGTTTCAAACAGAAGAATCCACTTAATGACTAACTCTACCTCAGATACCATGAAAACCAATTGATTTTTAAGAAGGTAGCCAACATAATGTAATGATGAAAAATTTTTTTTTCTTTCATTTTGATAGTGCTGTGGGAAAACTGGATATCTGAGGGGAAGAAATGAACCTTGACCCTTACCTCACACTGTAAAAGAACTAACTTAAAATGGATCATAGACTTAAATGTGAGTGCGGACTAATAAACTTCTAGAAGAAAACAGAATATCTTTGTGACATTGGGATAGGCAAGAATTTTTAAAGTATGATCCAAAATGCATGAACTATAAAAGAAAAATTGGAGCCAGGCGTAGTGGCACATGCTTGTAATCCCTGTGCTTGGGAGGCAGGGACAGGAGGATTGTGCATGTTCGAAGCCAGCTAGCCACGCTTGCTTATGAGACCCTGTTTCCAAATAAAAAGTATAAAATAGGTCTGGGAGTGTAGCCCGGAGGTAGAAGGGCTTCCAGGAACCCCAGTACCATTAAAAAAAAAATTGGATAAAATGGACTGCATTGAAAATTTAGTATTTTAGCCTCCCAAGTACTGATTATAAGTACGTACCACCAAGACCAGCAAAATTTAAGTATTTTCTTTTTAAAAGATGCATTTAAGAGGCTGAGACAGGAGGATCACAGGTTCGTGGCTAGCCTCATCGACTTAGGGAAGCCCCCAGCAACTTAGGGAGACCCTGTTTCAAAATAAAGAATAAAAAATAGGGCTGAGGGAGTGACTTGGAGGTAAAATGCCCCCTGGGTTCCATCCCCAGTTCCATACACACATACAAAAGATACAACTAAGAAATAAATGACAAGCTATAGAATTAGAAAATCACTTTACAAAACATATCTGGTAAAGTGCTTTTTTCAGGATGCATAAAACACTCTTACAACTCAGTAATTAAGAAAATAAATATCTACAAAAATGGACAAAAGATCTGGACAGTCAGTTTACAGAAGATATATAAATGGCAGATAACTTTATCAAACAATGCTCAACAATACTTGTCATTAGGAAGATATAAATTAAACCACAATGAGATAGCATTTTACACTCAAAAAGTCTGTTATTACCTTGACTTCAAAAAGATATGGAGTGGCCGGGCGTGGTGGCGCACGCTTGTAATCCCTGCGCTTGGGAGGCAGAGACAGGAGGATCGCGCAGGTTCGAAGCCAGCCGCGCGCGCCCGCTTAGGAGACCCTGTTTCCAAATAAAAATGTAAAAATAGGTCTGGGAGTGTAGCCCGGAGGTAGAAGGGCTTCCAGGAACCCCAGTACCACCAAAAAAAAAAAAAATAAATAAATAAAAAAAGATATGGAGCAACTGGAACTCTGATATGGGAATGTAAAATAGTATAGCCACTGTCTTTGTCAACATTCTCACTGCTGTAATCCAAAGCAGCTGACCACACAACTTCAAGGAACAAAGAGTTATTTGCTCACAGTTTTTGGAGATTTCAGAGTTTCAGTCCATGCTAGGCTAGGTCTGCAGAGCTCCATGCATGGCAGTGGAATGCAGAGAGAGGGAGAGAGCAAGTACCCTTCTCTCACATCATGGAGGCTGGAAGCAAAAGGGACAGTATTGGCATGGGAGACCATATATTATCCCAAGGTCCACAGTCCCAGGAACCTACCTCCTCCAGACAAAACCCACCTGCCTAGGTTACCACCCAGTATCTCCTTTACAATGGATTTATCCTCTGATGAGATTACAACCCTCATGACTTAAGCATATCAACTCTGAACATTGATACATGAGCTCTTCAGGGGACATTCTCTATCTAACCGCAGCAGCTACTCTTATAAATAGTATGATATCGTATAAAGGTAGACATTTGTGTATCATATTATGAAGAAACCTATTCCTACTTATTTATCCAGAAGTGAAAGCACATACTTCATAATAAGACTAACTGCACACAGTACAAATCCATCAGTACATCAACTGGGGAATAGAAAAGTAAACTGTGATATATCTGTACTATGGAATACTGTTCTAACACATACATACATAGACATTTGGAGGAAACTCAAAAGTGTTAGGTTAAGTGAACTAGGGAAACTACATTGTGTATTTTCCATATATATGAAGTTCTAGAAAATTTAAAACTTATAATGAAGGGAATTAGATTGTTGATAGCCTGGGCCAGATGTCAGAGAATAGATTGATTTCAAATGGACGTTTGGAAACTTTTTAGGGTGATGTAACTTTCATATCTTGATTAAGAAGGAGGCTTTGTGGCTGCATAATTAGCAAAGTTCATCACATTGAAAAAGTAGTACATCATAAATAGCCTATTTCAGTTACCACTACTGCGTGTGTGTGTGTGTGTGTGTGTATTTATTTTGTGATACTGAGGATTGAACCCAGGGGCATGCTACTTCTGAGCTTCAACTCCAGCCCGATTTTTATTTTTGAAACAGTCTCACTAGTTTGATGAGAGTCTCACTACATCCTGATGCTGTCCTTGAACCTGCGATCCTCCTGTCTCAGCCTCCTGAGTACTGGGATTATAGGTGTGCATCGCTGTACCTGGCTCAAGCTGGTTATTTAAATAAATGAATTTTACTATATGTATCAGTATATTTGGAAATATATCTGGAAATATATTTGGAAAAATACTGATACATATAGTATATTTAGAAATAAGAAATAAGTTAGCAGTAAGTTTTGGTGCTCATATTCTTTAGTTAATTTTCCCTTTGAGCAAAAAAATTGACTTATTAATAAGTGTTTTCAAATAAGATGTGATTTATTTGCTTCTATTTCTTAGCATTTTAAAAGCAAAATAACATAAAATAAGTAAATAAGTGTTAAATGAGAAATATTATCATTTTGTTATGTTCATCAAATAAATAAATAATAATTAAATAATTAAATAAAATAGTTAATATTTTTCATACTTTAAGGATAGAAAGACATGAACCAAAAGTATATTATGTGACAATCCCAAATAGCTGTGCCAGGATTAAGATTTCTGTGTCCTACCCTATTTCAGTTACAACTACTTTGTCCTCAAGTGAGATTAAGACAGTGAAGACCACTGGGTTTGGTGGCACATGCTCATAATTCCAGTACTAGGGAGGCCAAGACAGGAGGAATCCAGGTTCATGAACAGCCTCAGCAACTTAGTAAGGCCCTGTTTTAAAAAAAAATAGGATGGTGGGGGTCTTTTAGAAGTAGAATGCCCTTGGTACATGTATGTACGTATGTACGTAAACACACACTTGCACACACACGACAGGACAAAATAAGGAAGTTTGTTATAACAAACTTGATCTTTGGCCCTACACCCCAAACTCAAATGTCGATCTTGGTTAGCTGGGATGGATTAGGTGGATTTGGTTTTTATGGATAAGGGTCCCTTTGTCCTAAGCAGATGTAAGTAAGAAAAACTCAAGAAAGATACAATGTAGGAGAAACTTGAAAGAAAAAAAAAGTGGTTTTTTTTTCATATTTTTAGGGCTAATTTCTTTTTAAGGCCATTGCTCTTGGGTTTTATGAGAGAAGAAAGAACTTCCCTCAAGTTCTGCTCTACCTCTGTAGCTGCCTGGGGACAGTCTTGATGGAAAGAAAAGTAATATGAAAAGTAAATGTAACTCAAGAGGAGAAGATACCAGAGCCAACTTTTCATCACCTGGAAACCTCCACCCCAGTACTGAAGGCAGCAGTACCCTTCTTCAGGAGCTCTGTTAGTTCTTTTTCTGGGAGTTAGGAGGCTGGGGGAGGCAAAATGTTAATTATGTCAGAAACCTCCTATTGTAGGCAAAATGTTAATTATGTCAGAAACAAAATAATACAGGTAGCACATTATGAACAAAAACAGCCATTCACAGATCATCTGAGAGCTCTTGTGAACACCAGGGTTTTCTAGATGGTCTACTTGGTGGAACAGGGTATAATTAATTTGTAGTCTCTCTTAATTTCCCACAAAAGCAATCCATGGTTAGTCAAGAAAGGCTATCCTGGCTGTATATCAAAATATAGTTCTTTTTCTTCCCAGTCGGGGAGCAAACAGAGATATGGCCAAAATACTGCAGACAGATAATGCTTTTGGAAACCGAACCTTTACATTTCTCAGTAAATAATAGATGAATTCAAATAGTATTAGAAGTAATTGTTTTTAACATGTGCTCCTAACATTGTTTTGAGCTTTTCAAATAATTAAGTAACCAAATTTAGCATTCAACTATAAGAGCCAGGTCATTGTTTTAAAAATGGTTGTCTTTTGTGGGCTTTTAATATAATCTGCTTGACATACTAGGGGAAGGTATGCTATTTTGTGTTTATTTTAAAATACTACCTAAGTTTTTGGTATTTGTTTTAGATCGATAACTGATATCGTTGTGAGTTGTAGGCTGGGCCATCATACATTGATTTGTTATTCCTATAAAAGTATGCATTAATAGTCAAACTCTTCAGAAGTAGAATGATGGTTACCAGGGCTATAGGAAAGGGGAAGGAGAGGGGTTTTGTTTTGTTTTGTTTTGAAGCAGAGTCTTGCTAAGTAGCCCAGGCTGGCCTCAGACTGTTGTTTGTTTTGTTTTGTTTTGTTTGGTGGTACTGGGGTTCCTGGAAGCCCTTCTACCTTCAGGCTACACTCCCAGACCTATTTCATACTTATTTTATCATACTTATTTTATTTGAAAACAGGGTCTCTCAAGCCAGCGCGGCTGGCTTTGAACCTGCGCGATCCTCCTGTCTCTGTCTCCCAAGCACGGGGATTACAAGCGTGCGCCACCACGCCCGGCTTGGCCTCAGACTTTTGATCCTCCTGTCTCAGAGTCCTAAGTATTGGGATGATAGATAGTGCCACTGTGCCTGGCTAAATGAGGAATTTTTGTTCAATGGATATAGAGTTTGTTTTGCAAGATGGAATAGTTGTAGAAATCTATTGCTTAACTGTGTATATAGTTAATACTCTTATACACTTAAAATAGTTAAAATGGTAAATTTTATATATTTTATCACAGTTTGGAATTTCTAATTAAAATATTTTTAAATTTCAAACATTTAACTAAATTCTTAATTGAATTTTTAAAAATTTAAACTTTGGTCTTACATTAATGGCTTCCCAAGTTTGGGAACTTCTTGGGGTTGAGTCAGATTTTCCTAAAGTTTTGTCCCAAAGCATTAATTTATTTACTCTAACTCATTTAGGCCTCATCACAACCCTTTGAAGGAGGCCTTATTTTATTTTATTTTTATTTTATTTTCTATCATTTTATTACATTAAAAAATACAGAGAATTTGAAGTAATGGTATGCCGAACACCCTTATACTTATGTAGATCCTGCATTTAACATCTGGTTATCTTTTTGCCTTATGATACATGTATATGTGCCTATATTAGTCCATCAGTCCATCTGTTTTAATGATTCTCAAAGTAAATTACAGACATTAGTACGCTTTGGGAGTAAGTATTTTTATTATCTCGATTTTGCATTATTGAGACACCAAGAAGGAATTTGTTCAAGCTTACTCCATTTTTGAGGGTAGAACTAAGACTTGGATCATCTTTTTTGTCTGTCTGTGGTCCTAGGGATCAGATCCAGATGCATGCTAGGCAAATGCTGTACTACTGAGATACATCCCCAACCCTGGTCCCACTTCTGCAGAATGCTAGTTGACATACTATTTATAGGTTTTAATCATAAAAAGTAATTTTGTCATTAAATAATTGAGGATCTGTAGCTTAGGATCTGTACGGTTCGGCAGTAAGGAAAGCACTTAACTCTATTAAAGCTATCCATTTCCAAATTTATTCCATCAGATCACGCTGCTCCCCATACTTCTCCCAAACATAACATCTATTAACATCTGATAGGATAAGACCAGAATTCGGTGGGATATACTGTGGACAGTGCACATGTAACATATCCTAATTAAGTTTATTTAGGATGGAATATATTTTGGAAGAGTTCATTTTGTTAAATATAGTACTAGAGCTTTAGAGCTGGCCCCAGATCTTGGAGTTCACTGAGACCGGAGAGAACTGAGCCACCGTGTATGCAGATGGTAATGCAGCTCTACTTCTGTGTCTATATTGACAGAAATGGAGCCAGAACCTAGCCTAAAACTTTGGGGTGGCATTTAAATACTCAGTATATATTGGCAGGATAAATAAATATCTCTTATAAATCTATTTTTTTTTTTTTTTGGTGGTACTGGGGTTTCTGGAAGCCCTTCTACTTCTGGGCTACACTCCCAGACCTATTTT
The DNA here is from genome assembly GCF_963383645.1 of Muscardinus avellanarius. Lineage (NCBI taxonomy): Eukaryota > Metazoa > Chordata > Mammalia > Rodentia > Gliridae > Muscardinus > Muscardinus avellanarius. The sequence goes on along the minus strand of NC_137798.1, from coordinate 94,594,576 downwards.
TTTTTATATTTTTATTTGGAAACAGGGTCTCTTAAGCCAGCGAGGCTGGCTTCGAACCTGCGCGATCCTCCTGTCTCCGCCTCCCAAGCGCGGGGATTACAAGCGTGCGCCACTACGCCCGGCTATTTTTCTTTTCTATATATATCTATATTAAAATTTTTATTTTCAAGCCGGGCGTAGTGACGCACGCTTGTAATCCCCACGTTTGGGAGGCGGAGACAGGAGGATCGCACGGGTTTGAAGCCAGCCTCAGCTACTTAGTGAGGCTTTCAGCAACTTAGTGAGACCCTGTTTCCAAATAAAATATAAAAAAAGGTCTGGGAGTATAGCCCAGAGGTAGAAAGCCTCTGGGTTCCACCCCTAGTACCACCAAAAAAAAAAAAAAAAAACTATTTTCAGATTATATTGGTCAATATAGGGTCTGTCAATACTTTATATTAGCCTTTGGTAAATTATATAGTTACTAGATTATAAAAATATTTTATTATAATGTAAAACATTAAAAAAGTCACAAAGCATAGCTTAGGTAATTATAAAGTGATCCCTGGTTCAAACAGCTAGGCCAAGAAGTAGAACTGTGTTGGTACCTCTCTGAATTCTCTATGGGCCTCTTCCTGTTTTTGAGCCTCTTAATTATTTCTCTTTCTCCCTCTCTCTCTCTCTTTTTAGCTAATTTAACAGGACATGCAGAGAAGGTGGGGATTGAAAACTTTGAACTCCTGAAGGTCCTAGGAACTGGAGGTAAGTTGTAAGTTTGTAAGTTTATCCCCCCCTAAGTAAGGAATAAAGAAGACTTGCTATTCCCATGATTCAGGATTGATATTCTCAGTTACAGAAGTCAAGGCACATTTTAGAAGCATGAGGAGGAATCTGATAGAAGAACTCAGACCACTCATACAAAAAATGGCAAAAATTTTAAAAAACAATCTCTTTTACCTTGCTGTTGGGAAGATAAATTTCACCTGTACACAGGACACAGTATTTTAAAAAAATCACTAACATTTATATGGAGCTTATTATATGCCAACTAGTCTTTAGAGTGCTTTAAATTGATTGACTTACTTAGTTTTCACTTTATGCTATTGATATTCAATGCATATTTCATGAAAAACTTAGAACCCTTCAGAACCCAACAATAAGGGTTTGGCTAAATGGGAAATGGATCTGTATGTTCAATTATCTAATAGGGCTGAAATTATCTATATTTACTAACCTTTTGGAAAGTTCTCCAAAAATCGTAAGTTAAAGGCAACAGAAGATAATGTACAATATAGTGTTAACATAAGCAATTATATGTGTAAATATCTGTGTGTTTATATATGTAGAAAATAATCTCTGGGGTAAAAACCAAAATGGTAACAGTAGTGATCTCTGGGTGGTAGGATTTTAGGTGATCTTGATTTTAGGTGGTCTTTCTGCTTTAACCTGCCTCTGTCTTCCCATAACTGTCTGTCTCTGCTTCTGCGGCTGAGCAGTCAGGACTGGCCTGATTGGGGTCCAGCCTGTGCAGTTGTAGAGATTCCCACACTGAGAGGAGCCCTGAGTGTGCTGTGGTGCACTGCTGTCACTGTTCTGGAATTCTTAATACTCTCTAAACAAGGCACATTTTCATTTTGCAGCAGCTCTGAAACCCTGTCTGTTACATGGCTGCTCTTGTCGGGGAGTTTCCTTTCAGCTCTGCCCTGGAATGCGTTCCCCATCACCACAGCTCCGAGAGCCGGCCATTCCCAGTTTCCTTCCTTCAGTAGGACTGAAGGGGAAGCGGGTAGCTTTTCTCTCCAACCTCTGCAGGTGAGGAGGACCTCAAAGGATAGATTGTTTTCTTCCCTACCAAAGTCCATCTTCAGCTCTCAGGGACTTCTGTATTTTCTTAGATTTCCAGCCCCAGATAGAGTGGATTGTTAGCAGTCCTTTGAAGGAGATACGCCCAGACCTTCCAAAATGTCCAGCCTTCCGGCCACCATCAGTGCCGGCCACTGTCTTAGCCTCACCTGCATATGTTTAAGTCAATGTGTATAAAGTATTATAGGACGTTTAGTAATGAGTTTTCATGCCTGGAGCCCTGCCATGCTAGGTCTTCATCTACTTCCCTGAGCAGTTTTGCAAAGAAAACTACATAAAGCCAGCTTTGCAGCTACCAATGAGGAAACCCTATAGTTTATTTCTAACAACTAAGCATTTTGTTGTTAGAAAGAATTTAGTAATCGTTAACTTGGAGATTTTATTGTGCATTCTTACCATTGAATCATACGTAAAGATGTGTTAAAAAAAAAAAAAAACCTGCCCAACGTGCTGATGTACACCTGAAATCCCAGCTACTTGGGCAGGGAGATCCCAAGTTCAAGGTCGGCCTGGGCAACTTAGCAAGATCCCATCTCAAAATAAAAATTTGAAAAGAGACTAGGGATGTAACTCAGTGTGGAGTGCTTTCTTAGCTTGTGCAAGGCCCGGGGCTCAAGCCTCAGTACTGAAAACAAACAACAACAACAAAAAACTTTCAAAATAATGATAAAATAATGTCCAGTTATTCCCACCTTTGCTTCCTACTTCAAAGGAAGTATCTTCTGCAAGGGGAAAGAGACTTACAGACCTGTGGTAACTCAGTTCCCTTAAAGTTAGTGTTTGTGACATCTTGGCGAAAGCCTTACAGGTGACTTTATATTATATCCTCAGAATGTGTTTTATTTGCATGGGGTTTTGTTTTAGTTTTGGAAACAACTTTATTGAGATATAATTTACATACCTTATAGTTCACCCATTGAAATTATACAGTTAAGTGGTTTTAGTACATTCTCAACGTTTTACACCTATCAGTTTTATAACTTTTTCTTCAAAGAGAAACCTTGAACCCTGTAGCTGTTACTTACCAAGCTCGCCATTCTCTCCAGCACTCAACAAATACTCACCAGCCTTTGTGTATTTCTATTTTTGTCTATTCTGGAGCCTTTCTATAAGTGGAATTATACACATGTTGTCCTTGGCAACTGCCTCCCCTCACATACCAGAACGTTCCTGGGTCCTTCATGTTGTAACAGGTGCCACTTTTTATTGATCAGTTGATGGACATTTGGGTGTTTCTAGTTTTTAGCTGTTAGGAATAAATTATGCTGTGAACATTCATACACAGTGTTTTATGTGAACTGTGCTTTGATTTATCCTGGATATGTGTCTGTGAGTGAACTGTAGGTTCACCTGATAGCTGTGTTTAATTTCTCTGGGAAGTGCCAAACTGTTCCAAGGTAGCTGCACCATCTTACATTCCAGCAGCGGTATCTGACGTTCTAGTGTCTCTACATACTTCCCAGCACTTGTTACTATCCAACTTTTTTATTGTGGTCACCCTATTGGATGTGAAATGACTTAGGTAATAGTTAAGAATGAAGTTCATTCATGCTTTCTGTCCCACTCAAACGATTAAATTATTCAGATTAGCTCACTCATTTTTTATTTTCAGGTCTTTTACAAGAAGTTGTGCATATTTTCAACTATTTGAATACAAGATTATATAATTTTCCTCAAGCTTATTCCAGTGTTAAGTAATCATTGATGTGGGAATGATATTATCTTTCTTTTTTTTTACTATAGATTTTATTTAACAAATTGTGAAACTGTAAGATATGTATGACAGAAAAACATTACATGTGTAATTTTAAATTATATTGCCTAGAGAGTTTGTATCTATATAATATTTGTTTCTATTACTGCCTAGAGAGTATGATGATGTTTGGGGGAGGATCCCAGCTAACTTGGGATTCCAGTACCCGAGCAGCTAGCAACCCTGACATAATGGGAAATGAAGGGGAGTTGCATGTGTTTACAGTGTTTACGAGAAATTTATTTGCCTGGTGGACGGCCCCCTTTCAAGTTGTCTGACCCGCAGCCAAGGAGTCCCTCACATAAGAAACTTGTTTATACTGGCAGATGACTTGTGGACTTTGTTTAACTGGTGGCTGGTTTCTGCCCATTGGATTATTTTTCTGACATTTAAATTTCAACTTTGTGTTCTTTCCAGTGTTCTGGGAAAAACCTGGTCTGGGGTACCCCAAGTTCATTAGATGGAAGGCACAAATGTATGCCAAGACAACATAAAATTATGAGAGTTCACCAATCCATTAGGATTCATTGCTAATTCAGTAATATATGTCATCAGGAATAAAGAGAGATTTTCTTAATGGGTAAGCTTTCAACAGTAATACCGTTTACTTTGTAGCCTCTCAGTGACTTTATTGAACGAATGAATGAATGAGTGAATAAAGACATGGACAAATGAATAAAAACACAGGCATAGCCAGGCATGGTGGTGCATGATTATAATCCCAATACTTGGGAGGCTGAGACAGGAAGATCGCAGATTTGCGGCCAGCCTCAGCTACTTAATGAGGCACTCCACAACCTAGTGTTTCAAAATAAAGAATAAGCTAGGTGTGGTGGCGCACACTTTTATTCCCAGCATTTGGGAGACTGAGACAGGAGGATGGCGGTTCGTGGTTTGTGGACAGCCTCAGCTACTTAGTGAGGACTTTTGCAACTCAGTGAGACCCTGTTTCAAAATAAAGAATAAAAAAAAAAAAAGGTTGGGAGCGTAGCTCAGAGGTAGAATGCCCCTGGGAAAATATAGGCACTATTGAACAAATGAAACTATCTGCATAGCTTCACTTTTGCTTTTGATTATTAATGCTCTTACCTAAAAATAGATTTACAGCAATTACTTTAAAATTAGTTTTAAAAACTCAGATCATGTTTTATTCTGGATATGGTCAGAGCCCCACAACATTTAGTCACTAGTAATAGAAAACTTCTTTGTAACAAAGTAGACATGGCATCTACCAACCTTTCTCAAGAATACTATGAAAATGTAATATTAATGAATTAATTTTTATCATTGAATTTCATAAAATTAGTTTCATAGCATTAAGAACTATGAAACTAATTCCGTTCCTCAATCTGTTAATTTATGTATGGAATTACATTCCAAATGCAGAAGTAGAAATGTTAAGAATGGTTTATTTTTCTACTTCCGAATAGATGATAACTTAGGTACCCTATAAAACCCCCTTGATTATTAAATTTCTATATTACTAGATAAAGTATTTTTTAAAATTGACTCACTGCATAGATTAGCTGCCAATAATAAGGATTCAGAAATGAAAATGGGCACAGGAATCCAGGGACATGAATAAGTTCCCTGTAGGCACAGGTTACGCTGGGGGAAGTCTCGTCAGTTTTGAGCTAGTTCTTTGGATTTGCCATTTCTGTGCTGGGTATGGGAGACAGCATCTAAGTGTTCCAGGAGGTAGAAGTAACTACTATTCATTAAAAGATTAAATGAAAGCCAGGCATGGTGCTGCATACCCATTATCCCAGGTATTCAGGAGACTGAGGCAAGAGGATTGCAAAATCAAGGCCAGCCTGGGCAATTTAGCAAAACCCAGTCTCAAAATAAAAAGAGCTAAGCTGAGCATGGAGGTGAGTTCCCAGTACTTGGGAGGCTCAGGTAGGATTGCAGACTCAAAGTCAGTCTCAGCAATTTAACGAGGCTTTCAGCAACTCAGCAAGACCCCGTTTCTAAGTAAAACATAAAATAGGGCTGGAGGTGTATCTTGAGTAGAACACACCTGGGTATGTATTCAACCACACATATGAGTGCCCACAGGGGTGTGTGTGTGTGTGTGTGTGTGTGTGTGTGTGCGCGCGCGCGCGTATACAAATAAAAGTGGCCAGGGATGTAGCCCAGTAGTGTACAGTGCTCGCCTGTGCAAGATGCCTGGATTCAATCCCCAGTCTACAGGGGCAGGGGACTAAATGAGAAAAAAAGTCCAGCCTGCAAAAGGGGACGGACAGGAAACTTTTCTGGCTCAGCATTGACTCTGGGTGAAGGAAACAGACAAATAAAAGCTTTTCCTGAGTATTCACAACCATAAACGAGGTATCTTGAAGGTTTGTGGCTTGAATCTGTACACACCTCTGTGTTCCCCGCTCTTCCCCCCCAAAAAAAATCTAAGTAAGTATGAATTTGGCTTATATTAGTTCTATACTGGTAGTATTCCTAGACATGTAACAAAAGCAAATAGAAATTCTTTTTGGAGGAGTTAATTTTTTCCCAGACTTTAAAAAAATACCAAAGAAAGTTCACACAGGTATGACCTTACTGTCAAAAATTGCAGACATCTAAGAAGCAAGGCACCATGGGTAAAAGCAGTGGTAACAAAGCAGAAGTAGACCCATGGAGCCGTTGGAATTACTTGATAGGAAATATGATACAAATGTTTGCTTTTTAATTGGCAAATAAGTGTGTACATTTCCGGGCTACAGTATAGTGGTTTTTTTAAATCTATTTATATATTTTTGTATGTATGTATATATAATATAAAGACTTAAACTAACTAAAATATTCATTACCTCACCAACTTTTTTGTACTAAGGGTGTTAAAATATCTATTTTTTAAATAAGTGTGTGTGGGAGCCGGGCGTGGTGGCCCACACTTGTAATCCCCGCGCTTGGGAGGCTGAGACAGGAGGATCGCATAGGTTCGAAACCAGCCTCAGCTACTGAGTGAGGCTCTCAGCAACCTAGTGAGACCCTGTTTCCAATAAAATATAAAATAGGTCTGGGAGTATAGCCCCGAGGTAAAAGGCCCCTGGGTTCCACCCCCAGTACCATCAGGAAAAAAAAAAAAAAGTATGTGTGTGGTGGCTAGGTATTGAATTCAGCCCTATTTTATTTTTTATGTTGAAACAGCATCTCTTTAAATTATGGCATGCTAGCCTTGAACTTGCAATTCTCCTGTTTTATCCTCCCAAGTACTAGGATTCAGGTGTCTGCCACTGCACCTGACTTCTTTTAGCACTCTTGAACTATACGGTACATTAATAGTAAGTTTAACTTTGCTCACCATATAATGCCATAGATCACTACAACCTATTACTCTAGTCTAACTTAAATATTGTATTCTTTGATCAACATCTCAAAGAGTTTTAATAATACTCTTAAGAACAAGCTGTGCTTTAAAAAAAAAAAACTACTAGACTTTTTTTTTTTTTAAAAAGGTTTATTTGCTGCATAGATTAACCAAATGCTACTTTTTTGTGTGCAGTACTGGGGGTAGAACCCAGGGGCATTGTACCTCTGGGCCCTATTTTTACGTCCTCTTTATTTTTGAAACAGGGTCTCATTGAGTTGTGAAGGGCCTCGCTAAGTAGCTGAGGCTGTCGCAAGCCACAGTCCTCTGGTTTCCGCCTCCCGAATGCTGGGATTACAAGCGTGCGTCACCACGCCCGGCCCAACCAATTGCTACTTGAATAATCAATGCTAACTACTTCTGTAAGAGAAAAAATAATTCAGATTTTGAACACAATGGACAAGTCATTAGCAGAAGAGGTATAGCCAAAGTGAATTGGAAGTTACATTCGAAGAAAACAGGCAGAATATAAGATATAGGAAAAAAGAGATTGCATATATAAAAGAAAAGTTAAGACAGATGGTAGAGAAGATGAAACATTTCTCTTATCAGAGTTCCAGAAAGAGCTAACAAAATAAACACTATTCCGAGATAATAGCTGAACACTCAATAATTAATCAGAATATGAATTATACGATATCATATTAGAATATTCATATCAGAATATGAATTATACACATATATAGGAAACACAGTGAACCCTAAGCAGACAAGTAAGAAGTCCTTACAGTGATATAACAGTGAGAATGTTGAACACAGAGACTAGAAATACCCAAAAGGAAGCCAGAGAGGACAGACGCATTTATGGAGAAACGATGATCACATTAATATCGACTTTAATGGTTTACTTCAGCAGCAGCCCTGGAAGCTGCAGGATCGTGGGATAATATAGATGCAAAACGCCCAGGGAAAATAATTGTCAAGCCAGAATTCTATGGCCAGCATACAGTGTCTCCTTTGCAGAAATGAGGGTAAAGTATACATTTTTAGATGTACAAAAACTGAGTGTGTTTTTCACCAGTAAGCCTGTACTAGAAAACTTTCTAAAGGATGTACTTAAGGGGAAGAAAAATTATTCCAGGAGAGTTTCTGGGATATAAAAATAAGTAAATAAACAAATAAATAAATGTGAGCAAACAAAATTCCCGCAGTATTAACAGTGTGAAACCTTAGTGATAATGTCTCATTTGTAGGGTTAAAAAAGATAACTGAAATATTGGACAAGCTGGGTACAGTGGTGCGCGCCTGTATTCCCAGTACTTGTGAAGCTGAGATAAGAGATTGCAGGTTTGAGGATGGCCTGAGCGTTGTAATGAGACTCTCAGCAACCCAGTGGTACCCTGTTTGAAAACCAAAAATGAAAATGATATGAGTGTGTAGCTTAGAGGTAGAATGCCTCTGGGCTCAATCCCCCGGACCATAAATACATACATAAATAAATAAAATAATAAAATAGGGCTGAGGATACATCTCAGAGGTAGAATCCCCTGGATTTAATCCCTAGTACAAGAAGGAGGAAGAGGAGGGGAAAAGGAAGGGAAAAAAATTGGTCAAAACAGTCTGTAACTTGGGAGGTGATAAGAACTACTGTTCTGAGGTATAGACTTAACCTGTATGTGAATCCTGAATCCTGATATATGTAAATAAAGAAATTGGTAAGTAAAGGTCTTCCTCCTTAGAAAACCACTTGATAGAGTTTTATGAATATCCTCCTCATTAAGGATATAGATAATTTTATTCTTATATCCACAAATTCTTTTTCAGGGCACAGGAAAAGGAGAATTATTTTCGCTAACTCATTTGATAATGTTAGAATCACTTTGAATCAAAAAAACGTGTAAGAATATTGTGAGGAAAGAAAATTAGAGGCCCTTTTCACGTATGTGAGCTTTTTAACATCAGATTTGTAAAATCCCTGTGTGTATATTTTCCAGTACGTTTAATACTTGGCCGACTGTCTACCTTGCCGTGGGTGCTTTCATCACAGGCCTTTAGGACGGGTCTTCAAGGTGCGGCAGCAGTAGGTTTGTGCTGCGTCCCCATCCTGTGCCCCTGCACCCTGCGCGATGGTCTCTTCTTAGCCCTGGTTACAGCTGCTGTGAGAGGCTGTAGGAACTTAGAAGTCATTGTAGATGTTCCTGAATTTAAAATCACAGTTTTGATGACTAAAAGGAGTAGGTGGAAACTTTTATTATGAATATAATAAAATCTCAATTTTATTCAAAAATTTCACCACTAATCTTTCAGTTTCATTACCTTTTTAAGATAATTTTTTCAGCACTACTTAGAATAATAGAAAAAGCCTCATCAGATGTCTTTATGTGTCATGTAAGGTTTTCTTTGGAACTGAAACTGAAAACTCTTCTGATGAGTTAAGTTTTATATATTCTGAACTAAAAAAAATGCTGCTCATCAGATATTTTGAAGTCTTTGTAGAATATTTGAATATGAAAGACCTACTTTTTGATCTTCTACTTAAATACCAATAATATTCATAAAATCGTTTTCAGAGTAATTTCTCTTTTCAGCTTTTTCTCATTCCCTTTAGTTTATCACTAATATGTCGATGACTTCACTCAGCTAGAAACTTTGAAACTATTTTTGACTTTCTGTCTTGATCTCTATCTAGTTCCTCATGAAGTCCTCTAACTTTCCCGTAAAAATTACTCCTAGAATTATCTTTGCTCTTCTGTTGTTTCTCTTCTGTGCCTTTTCCTTTATGCATAGATCATTGCAAGGGGTTTCTTGTCTGCGTGTGGTACTGGGAATTGATCCTAGCAGGATTCCACCTTTGAGCCACACCCCCAGTCCTATTTTATTTTTTTTATTTTGAAACAGAATCTCACTGAGTTGCCCAGGGCCACACTATGTCGTGGAGGCTGGCCTTGAACCTGCACTCCTGTCTCAGTCTCTCAAGTACTGACATCGTAGGCATGCGACTCCCCTGTTTGCCTTTGCAAGGGCTTTCTTATCTGATCTGCTTTCTGCAGACTCCTATGTTATACTATATTCTATTATAAACAGTATGCAGCCTTATTAAAATGAAATATTATTGTATGGTACTCCCTTTTAAGAACTTAGAGTACCTTTTTTTTTTTTTTTTTTCCCAGTCAAGTATTAAAGTCCATTTTCCTGCCTGGTTTTCAGTTTCCTCTCTTTTTCCCTCAGCTACCCTAATGTTCCGCCTACTTCTAATCCAGTTTATTATTTTCTTAACTCCCCTACAATCCCGTGTGCTTTCCTCGGATGTCTTGCCTTACCTTGTTGCCCACTGGAGTATCCCTCCTCTTTTCCAGCTGTCCAAATCCTGCTGAAATGGCTTCATTTTCTGAATTGTTGCACTGAGAGCCCTTTGTAGAGAACTCAGCACCGAGTTGTCCCCTGCATTTTGCTTCACATACCCTAGCTTTCTTGCAGATCGTAAGTGCTTAAGATCATCTGTATATGTTTTTCCAACTATCTTGCTGCCCTTGTTTTCATAACTCAGTGCAAGAGGAGATACAATAACAGTCTAACAAATATGTCATTCGTGCTCTTGTCCCTGTCATTATTTTCAGATTTATACCCCAAAGTCCAGGTTATATTTTTGATTCATCTTTTAGAATTATTTTGTTTCATAATGAAATGTTGGATTATTTGTGGGGAATAATGACTATTTTCCTTTTCTATATTTTCTACTGCCTTCCTTTTGACCATTTTGCTTTGTTTGAGATACCTGCCCAAGTATGGTCATGTCACTTAGTAGCAGGGTTATATTATAAAAATGTGTCATTACACCATTTCATTTTTTATTGGTGCATTGTAGTCATACATCTTAATGGGGTACAAGATGGTAGAGGCATACATGCACACATCACTCATTTAGCCCTTCCCCAATTCCCACCCCATTTCTCTCCATTCCCTTCTTCTCGTGTTTGGCTTAGTGACTGATAATGTTTGTGAATGTACATCATGTACATCAGGGAATTTCCCTCTTCCCCCCTCCAATTTCCTCACTTAGGTTGCCTTATTTGATCATCTGTGGTTTCTCCTTCTTCGTCTAGAGTTCCTCCTAAAACCATCTCATTATTGTGTGAACAATATTGAGTGTACTTTAGGTAAACCTAGGTGACATAGCCTACTCCACACCCAGGAGGTACTTACTGTATACTAGGCTGCCAACCCGAATAGCATGCTACTGTACTGAATACTGTAGACAGTTGTAACACAATGATATTTGTGTATTTTTATTGAAACAGAAAGATATGGTAAAACACTAGATAGGAAGTTTTCAGTTCCATTATGATTTTTGGGACCACCATCCACTGTTGACTGAAACACTATTATACAACTTATAACTATATAGGAGAAGGTCTTATTAGTGGTACTGGGGATTGAACCCAGGAAATCATCCATTGTGTGTATGATTAGTAATTCTTAGAATGAAATGAACCATGAAAGTTTCAGATAAAAGTCTACTTTTTCTCTGAATTTTCTTTATTCATTGTATGTAATCATGTACGTTGGGAATTTGATGTGGTCTTGTATCACCATGACAAAAAAGAAAAACCCTTTTGCCATGGAACTGTAGAGGGTGCAGCAGGTTGATTTATTCTACCAATTTGGGTGCCCTCTTGGTTGAGGAGTATGTGGGAAAGAGGATGGCCCGGAACACCCGGGTTTGCATCCTGATATTGTCATGGCTTGTTTGAATCCTTAAGTATATCATGTAAATGGTGTAAGCCCAGGTCCCTTTAGCATAACTTAGAAGTACCTGTCTCTCAGTGTTGTTGTGAGATTAACGAGGTAGTGGATATGAAGGCACCGGTTGCTAGATTACCATTGGTTGTGGTTATTTACTGAACAGGGCCTCCTTAGTGAAGCTGTAACCTAGATTGGAAAATAAAATTATTTAGGACATACTCATAAGGAGAGATTATCGATCATTTTGGATAGTCACCTTCCTTTTGACCGTTTTGCTTTGTTTGAGGTGCCTGTCCAAGTATGGTCATGTCACTTAATAGCAGAGAGTAATTCCAACAAAAGTGATATATAAGGCCAGGTGTGGTGGCGCACACCATCCCCGCGCTTGGGAGGCGGAGACAGGAGGATCGTGCAGGTTCGAAGCCAGCCGCGCTGACTTAAGAGACCCTATTTCCAAATAAAAAAAATATATAAAAAAATAGGTCTGGGAGTGTAGCCTGGAGGTAGAAGGGCTTCCAGGAACCCCAGTACCGCAAAAAAGTGATATATATATATAATTTTTTTTTTTTGCGGTACTGGGGATGGACCCAGGGGCATTGTACCTCTGAGCTACCCCCTCAGCTTTATTGTTTTATTTTTTATTTTGAAACAGGGTCTCACTGACTTATGAAGGGTCTCACTAACAAAAGTGATATTTCTAATAAAAACTTTGAACAAATATAAGTAAAATGTCAGTAGCTGAAATTTTATTAGCATTAATAGGTGTATTTGTGTGTCACCCTAAAAGCATTATGTCATGTGAAAAGGTTGTACCTATGCTCTGTTTCCTTCTTGTAACTGTTCAATCACTTAGGTCCTCGACAACCTCAGTATACTAGAGATGATGAATAGTCGTATCCTAAAGTATGTACAAAATCAGATATTTAGGTGGCCTGACACATAGTAAATGCTATATTTCTTTGCGATTATTGTGGAAGCTGGAAGGAAAAGTAGGCCAACTTTTAAATGAGCCAATACAGTACATTGCTGAACTTTCAGATTAGCTGGATGCGGAAATAAATATCATTGCTTACCCAGTATTTAATTGTAAAGCCTAAAAGAAGCCCAGCAAAAGGAAATGGCCACCAGAGGTCTTCCTGGTTTCAGTCTAGACCTTGCTAATCCATTATCCATTCTATAGCCAGAGTAATTTTTTTTTTTTATATTGGGGATTGAGCCCAGGGGCATTCTACCTTTCCCAGCCTTCCATGTATTAGGATTTCAAGCATGTGCCAGCATGCCTGGTCAGAGTAATCTTTCTGAAACTCAAATTGTATTTTGTATTTAAAAGTTTAAGTTGCCGGGCGTGGTGGCGCACGCTTGTAATCCCCGTGCTTGGGAGGCAGAGACAGGAGGATCGCGCAGGTTCGAAGCCAGCTGCGCGCGCTGGCTTAGGAGACCCTGTTTCCAAATAAAAAAATGTAAAAATAGGTCTGGGAGCGTAGCCCGGAGGTAGAAGGGCTTCCAGGAACCCCAGTACCACCAAAAATAAATAAATAAATAAATAAATAAATAAATAAATAAATAAAAATAAAGTTTAAGTCCATTCTCATTGACGTTCAGTTTCATTCATTTACATGCATTGATTGAGAGGCAAACACTGTTCTGGGTGCTAGGGATAGAATTGTACTTTAGAAATGGCGTATGACATAAAGCTCACAAACTGAAAATGGATATCTGGTTTTCATTAAGATAGAATTATTTCTGGATGTATTAAACCTTAGAATACGGAAGTATAAAAATCTAATTTAGCTTTGCCTGTGACTCTCTTGGTCTCTCAGGCCTCTTAAGAAGTTCACTCTTTTATGTGCCCCCATCTAATCAAGAGCAGATTTTGCATGTTTTTTTGTGGAAATATGAATTCATCCAAAATAAACTCATTTGGAGCTCGCTCCGGTGTTGTCAGCCTCGTGGTGTGGTCTGTGAGGTGTCCTCACTCGTTGGCTCCAGACTCCAAAAAGACGCTTTGACAGGGTAATGTTTCTTGTTTGTTTAGTAAATCTTAGCCGACATTTAGTTGGTGCATAATAACTGTAGGTGCTGGGTTTTACTGTGGCATACTCGTATGTGCATACGACATAATTTGGTCAGTTTCATTCCCCAGTACCTTCCCTTATCCTCGCCCCTTCCCTTCCCCAACACCTTCCTCTACCCTAATCATCCTTTTGCTTTCATGACATTCTTTTTATTTTTTACACTTCTACGTTCACAAATGAGAGAAAACACTCAATACTTGTCTTTGTGAGTCTGGCATATTTCGCTTAACATGATACTCTCTAGTTTCATCTGTTTTCCTGGAAATTACATAATTCTGAGTTTTTGTGGCGGAATAAAACTTCATTGTGTATATGTAACACATTTTCTTTACCTAGTCATCTACTGATGAATACTTAGACTGATTCCATAACTGGGTATTGTCAATTGTGCTACAGTAAACATGGGTGTACTTGTATCTCTGTAATATGCTGACTTTAATTCTTTTCAAAAAATACTTAGGAGTAGTTAGGTTATGTGATAGCTCTGTCTTTAGCTTTTGTGTGAATGTCTGTGTGGATCTAACCCAGAATCTTTGTACCCCTGAGCCACATACACCCCATGGCCTTTTTTTTTTAAATTTTTTAAATATTTTGGTGGTACTGGGGGTGGAACCCAGAGGCTTTCTACCTCCGGGCTATACTCCCAGACCTATTTTATATTTTATTTGGAAACAGGTCTCACTAAGTTGCTGAGAGCCTCACTAAGTAGCTGAGGCTGACTTTGAACCTGTGCGATCCTCCTGTCTCAGCCTCCCAAGCGCGGGGATTACAAGCGTGCGCCACCACGCCTGGCTCAACCCCAAAGCCTTTTTAAGTTTTATTTTGAAGCATAGTATCACTGTGTAACTGCTTCCTGGCCTTAAACCTGTGGTTCTTCTGTCTCAGCTTCCCAAGTACTATGATTATAAGCTTGTGCCACTGTGCCCAGCTATTTTTAGCTTTTTTTAAGGAACTTTCTTAGGGTCTACACTAATTTATAGACACTAACTTATAGACAACAGTCTATAAGTGTTCTTTTCCCCTTCCTATTTACCAGCATTTATTTGTATTCTTGACAGTTCTAACTGGAGTGAGATGAAATCTCTGTGTAGTTTTGATTTGAATTTCCTTGATGGCTAAAGATGTTATTTTTCATGTAATTGTTGACCATTGGTACTTCTTTGGAAATTGTCAGTTCACTTCCTTTGCCCATTTTGTTATTATTAAATTTTAAATTTTGTTGTATTTCCTGGATATTAATTTTCTGTTATAGAAGTAGCTGGAAAAGATTCTCTCCCAGTTTCTAGGTTATCTCTTCATGCTTTCGTTTCCTTTGCTGTGCAGAAGCATTTTAACTTTATACTATCCTGTTTATCCATTCTTGGTATTATTTCCTAAGCTATAAGAATCTTACTCAAGAAGTAATTGCCTGTGCCTATATGTTAAAGTATAATTCATGTGATTGTGAGTATTCAAATTACAGTAGTAACAAAAACAGTGTGCTACTGATGTAAAAACAGAGACAAAGATCATTGAAATGGAGTAAAAATCACAGAGACAATCCCACACAGCTACGGTCATCTGATTCTTAAAGAGGTGCTGTAACAGCCTCTTTACAAATGGAGTCAGGAGAACTGGATAGGCATGAGGATGAAACTAGATGCCACCTCTCACCCTGTACAAAAGTTGCTCAAGATGGAGCAAAGACCTAGGCAAAAGGCCAGAAATGATAAAGCAGACTTTTCCGAAACATTTCACTTTTTAATTTCACTAAATAATAAGTATATATATATATACATATATATATATATATACTTATTAAAGATAATATATTTCCATTTACTTATTAAAGATAATATATTTCCGTGTCTCCTGGGTACATTGCCACTAGAGGGTGCTGAAAATTGCACTAGGCAAACATACTGCTACTTTTGGGTGACATGATAGCAGGGAAAACTTTTGAGTCATGTAGGAATGTTCTAAGACTGTGATGACTTAGTCATCGTTTGTCATTATATCCTCTTAAGTGAAAAGTATCCCTATTAGAATGGTGCATTTAGAAGCATATGTTCATTGTTGTCAAAATTGTCATTCAAAAAATTTATAATTTTGCCGGGCGTGGTGGCACACGCTTGTAATCCCTGCGCTTGGGAGGCGGAGACAGGAGGATAGCGCTGGTTCAGAGCCAGCCTCACTGGCTTAAGAGACCCTGTTTCCAAATAAAAAAATATAAAAAAATAGGTCTGGGAGTGTAGCCCGGAGGTAGAAGGGCTTCCAGGAACCCCAGTACCACCAAAAAAAAAAAAAAAATTTATAATTTTGCATCTGTGTATACCCACAATGCCTTCTGCTTCTGTAAGCCTCCAGTGTTTATATAAATCCTAGAGGTTAAATGTTTGTGGTGTTTTATGCCATAATCAAAAGATGATTCCTTATGAAGATGTTGATTGATATTATGTCCCCAGTGTACATGTAATGTACTGAAGGAGACTGAGAATAAGAGAGCAGATGGGCGAGCAGAGAGCCCAGGCAAGTATGTGGTCCAAGCTGGGGTCTAGGTTCAGCCTGAGCATATGGGAAGTTTTGTGTGAGTGAGGAAGCAGGCCTTATGTGCCCATGAGAAGCCATTGAGTACACACTGCGAGTCGAGGTGAGATAGACCATGGTGGCATGTAACCTCCCAGGTGAGGCAGCTCCTGTCTGCCTCTGGCCTTTCTCCAGAGAGTGGCTGCTACGAGCCACTGTCCAGTAGCTTGGGTGTAGGTGCACCAGCTTGGAGAGGAGTCTGGCAGTGCACTGTCAACATCCACCATACATGGTCGTTGACCATGTCAGTTAAGACATAACTGGTAGACAAATTGTTAAGATATATACAGAGGATGATATGTGAATATGCTTCTTAGTCTTCCTTTATTTTTTGTTTTTTTCTGTACTTTTCCTTTAAATAGCTCCTCTTGTTATCAAAGCTATGGGTATTTATCTCCAAGTTTAGACTTTATAGTAGTGCATGGTTTCTCTGCAGCTTTTCTTCTTCAGCTAGACTAGAACCAGTTGGTTTTCAAGTCGTTCAGGAAACAGCTTACAGATTATGTGGGTCATCCATATAGAGGCCGCCATTACACACATGCATGTAAAGATAAGCTGGTGTTTTTTATTTTTTGTGGTGCTGGGAATGGAACCCAGGGCATTCTATCTTCGAGCCACACCCTCAGCCTGATTTTTATTGAAACAGGATCTCACTAAGTTGTGTAGGGCCTCACTAAGTAGCCAAGGTTGTCTGTAAACCTGAAATCTTCCTGTCTCAGACTCCCCAGTGCTGGGATTACAAGTGCATGCCACCACCCCCAGCTGGAATGGAATTTCAAATTTCATTTCACAGGACTAGAGAAATCAGATAACCAACCCACTGGAGCAGGTAGTGAGGTGCAGGCCCAGGGCTGGAAGGCACGGAGCCCAGGGTCGGAAGGTGTAGAGCCTAGGTCCGGAGGGTGCAGAGCCCAAGGTCAGAAGATGCAGAGCTGAGGGCCTGGAGGCACAGAGCACAGGTCCAGAGAACACGGAGGTCCAGAGAACACGGAGCTCAGGGCTGGAGATCACAGAGCCCAGGGCAGAAAGTGCAGAACCCAGGCCAGAGAGCACAGAACCCAGGGCCAGAAAGCACAGAACCCTGCACCTACATGGAACTAATTTATTGTGACAACCGCCAACCTGACACCTGAACACAAAGCAGTTAGTGGCCAGAAAGGGGCACAAACGCTCGTAAGCAGGTCCAAAAGCTGGCGATAGGTTACAGAGCAATGAGAGATATTGGAACATGATCCAGAATCCACTACAGTGAACAGACATTATGTGGGCCCTGTATATGTAAATTTTCTTTTTATTGGTTTTTTGCCTTTGATTTTTTCTTAAAATTGTTAGGGTGGGTTTTTTTTTTTTTTTTTTTTTTGCTTGTTTTGTTTTTATATGCATGGTTGTTTTTTTTTTTTTTTTGCTTCCTCCCCAATCCTTTAACAAGCTTTCTTCCTCTAACCTATGTACTGTCCTCTCAAAACTTTTTTTCTTACTATATCTTACTTTTTATACTTTTTTACTCCTTTTTTATACTCAGGCTATTTCATATCTCCATATCTAAATGCTCTATATTAACTACAAGAATTCTACTATATCACCATCTATCATTCTTAATCAGATACTACCTTATACTTAAATTCTTACTCAACATAATCATATCTTCTACTTTACCCTACGCCTGTACCCATCACCCCAGCTCCTCCTCCCTCACCCAACCCTCACCACTATAAAAAACACTACTTACCCATTCATGAACCTGATGACACCTCTAAATCCCTGCTGCTAAGGTTGGATCACACAGGTTATCCACAGACTCACACATAAAAAGAAAGATGTCAAGACAACAAGCACAAAGCCGAGAATTCTGAAAATGTGAGAATGGGGAACAGTGAGGAAATAAGGGAAATCACGAATACTGACCTACAAGAAATGCAAGAAGGAGAATTCCAAATCCTGATCTTCAATATGATGAAAGGTCTCACAGTAAGTATACAGGAAATAAAAGGAGAAATTGAGACATTAAGTAAGAATCAGAAAGAGGCCTGCAATGAAATGAAAGAGTCAAAAAATGAAGACAGCAAAAGAAAGAAATTCTGGAAGATTAGATGAAATGGAAAACAGAATATCACTGTTAGAAGATAGTTCATTTAAAACTGAAATCAGAGTGAACGGTATACAGAAGACATTACAACAACAGGACCTAAACATATAACAACTATGGAACAATATGAAATGTCCTAATCTATGAATAAAAGGCATTGAAGAAGGGATAAAAACACAGACCAAAGGTATCATCTTCAAAGAAATAATTTCAGAGAATTTTTCATACATGGAAAGAGACTTGTACATCCACATACAAGAGATATACAGAACACCTTTAAGACAAGATTAAGGAAGGACCTCCCCACGTCATGTAATAATCAAAATGACCAATATAGAGGCCAAGGAAAGAATCTTAAAAGCAGTAAGAACAAAAGAATGGGTGACATTCAAGGGCAAAACTATAAAAATCACTCCAGACTTTACAATCCATGTCATGAATGCCAGGAGAGACTGGTATGATATAATCTCGATCCTGGAAGAAAACAACTTGCAACCAAACCTTCTGTATCCAGCAAGGTTATTATTCAAAATTGATGGAGAAACAAAAGTGTTTCAAGATAAGCAGAATCTTAAAAAAATTAATGAATACTAAGCCAGCACTAGAGAAAATACTTAAAGAAATAAATCATGCAGAAAAAAGAAGCAAATTCAGAATCGGAGAAAAAATGAATTCGATCAGCAGAACCAACCAATCAAAGAAGAAATAACATTATATCAAACAGAAATAAAACACAAAATGACAGGAAACAAAAATCATATCTCAGTAATAACATTGAATGTCCAAGGACTTAACTCACCAATTAAAAGACATAAACTGGTGCGCCAGCCTGGCTCAGTCGGAAATAATAAATCCAGCACTAAATATGCTCGAGATCGATTTTATCTCAGAAAGGTGGACAGAGGTTTAGATGGTAGTTCTGCAGCCACTTATCTGCAGTGATTCTTTCCCTTTTATGAAATAAACTCCTTTAAGTTCCTATTCACGGCGCTAAATGTGGGAGATTCCTCTCCGAGAAAGAATCTGACATGGATCAATGCTTCTCGTGCAATCGAACACTTTATTCTAGACACAAGATTTTTTATATTTCCCCATTTCCCCGTGATTCCCTGGTAGAAAAGTGCAAACACCCAAAATACAATAGTGAGATACACATGTAAATCGCCAACCCTGAACAAGACAAAAGTAAGGCCTGTGACATCACAGGTCTTTGTGATTGAAATCAGTTCCATGACCCTGCAGGTGGGTCTTGTGCTTCGAGTCAGCCCCTTTGGCCTTGCCTTGCAGCTGCAGAGGCTTTTAGTGGGCAAATTCCAGAGGAACAAAAGTCACGCCCAAAATCACTTGAAGAATCCAGTTTTTAAGAGTTTTCTTTAACCCTTTCGGAACCTTTCATTCCTAGGGCTTAGTCCATATGGCAGGCATGGGGAGATATGGCCGTCCAGGGGGATGCGATGGAGGTCTCCCAGGTTTCATCTGCATTACCTTCTAAAATCTGAAAGCTTAAGCAAGCTCATAACACAGTTTAGCAGGTAAATACCAAGAAATAACATGAAGTTTTTAGATTTAGTTGTCAGATGTACTTCTCTAGCAGCTGAGCACTTTTCCTCAAATGATAGGCTTATTAGAAGCCTATTCCTCTTTTAATAATCCATTTCCACACCACAATCCTTCTGCAACCTTTTAGTCTTTCTAATTCCTTTCTTTCCCATTTGGGACAATCTTAGGATAAGCCCCTCTTCATACAAAAATGCTTTCTTATTTTCACCATATTTCCTTCCTTTCACATTTACACATCTATTTTATCTGTCCTTTGTTCTGACATAGCTATTTTAACCAGGTGGTGTCGCCCTGTCTCCAGGCAGCGCTATCACTAGGTGCAAAGGTCAAGATTCCTTCTAGCCCTTGGCTCTATTGTAATAGTTAGAATGAAGGTCAAAGATAGGGAGGGATTCTGCATTTGTAATTGCGGTAGCAGGAATGCTTCCACAGTATCTGAATTCTGACTAGATTTACATCTTTGAACAAAGCCGAGGGTGGTTAGAGGCTTAGACAAATTACTAGAAAATTTATTTTCCACAGACTCAGTTTCTCTCACAGTCCTGATCTTACATCACCAGAGCAATTCGTGTGGAAAGTTAAAAGAATCATTACCAAAAGAATAGTAGTTATGAAAGAATATCTAAGAGTGGGGGAGTACTTTGGCCAGAGACAACACTTCCTCTCGGGGCTCCGCCTACTTTAGGCCCAGCCAATTAACTGCGTGGAAGATCATCATGCAGATACCGAGGAGGAGGAGGAGGAGGAGGTAATCTCGGCAAACTGGCAATATTCTACTTGTAAGAAACTCACCTTACAGCCAAAGATATTAATAGACTAAAAGTGAAAGGATGGAAAAAGATATTTCATGCTAATGGAGACCAAAAATGAGCAAGGGTAGCAATGCTGATATTCAATAAAACAGACTTTAAGATAAAACACATCAGAAGAGACAAAACAGGGCACTACTTTTATTAAAAGGAGCAATTCACCAAGAATATATAATGATAGTAAATGTTTATGCCCCAAATATGGCACCCACATTTGTAAAACTAACCCTTCAGGACATCGGATCTCAAATAGACCCAAATATAATATTAGGAGACTTCAACACAGCACTCATGCCACTAGATTGATCTTCAAAAGATGAGTTATGAGTAAAGACTCTTCAGAACTATAGAAAACTATAAACCAAATGGACCTAATAGACATATACAGAATATTTCAACCAGGAACAGAAGAATATGCATTCATCTCAGCAGCCCATGGAACCTTCTCCAAAATAGATCACATCCTAGGCCACAAAGCAAGCACCAGCAAATTAAAAAGTTGTAATATAATTCCCTGCATCTTTTCAGATCAGAATGGAATCAAAGTAGAGACCAACAACAGGAAGACCAAAAAAAAAAAAAAAAAAACAACTATTTAAATACATTGAGATTGAACGATACACTATTGAATGATGAGTAGGGAATATGAGAAATAAAGAAATTCATGGAATAAAATGAAAATAGAGACACAGCATACCAAACCTATGGGATACTTTGAAAGCGGTGTTAAGAGGGAAGTTTATAACATTGAGTGCTCATATAAGAACAAGAGAGTTGTCAAGTAAACAACCTAATGACACATCTCGAGGACTTAGAAAAACAACAGTCTAATCCCAAAGCCAGCAGAAGGCAGGAAATAATTAAAATCAGAGCAGAAATAAATAAAGAATAAAAAACAATACACAGGATCAACAAAACAAAAAGCTGGTTCTTTGAAAAAATTAATAAGACTGGCAAACCCCTGGCCAACCTAACCAAAAGAAAGAGAATCAACCCAAATCATTAAAATCAGAATTAAAAAAGGACACATCACTACAGACAGTAGAGAAATTCAACGGATTATCAGAAACTATTTTGAAAATTTATACTCCAGTTGACTGGAAAACACTGAAGAAATTGATAGATTTCTAAGCACATATAACCTACCTAAATTGAAACTAAGAGGACATAGCAAGCCTAAACTAACCAATAATAAGCAAAGAAATAGAAACACCAATTAAAACTCTACCATCAAAGAAAAGCCCAGGCCTAGGCAGGTTTCCAGCTGAATTCTACAAAACTTTCAGAGAAGAACTGATCCCAATCCTCTACAAATGTTCTGGGAAATTGAAAGAGATGGAATTCTTCCAACTCTTTTTACAAGGCCAGTATCACATTAATACCAAAACCAAATAAAGATACCTCAAGAAAAGAAAATTATAGACCAATATCTGATAAACATAGATGGAAAAATTCTAAACAAGAACTAGCTATACACATTCAAAACCATTGTACACCACGACCAAGTTCGTTTCATCCCAGAAAAGCAAGGTTAGTTCAATATATGCAAATCAATACATGTTATTCACCACATAATAGAACTGAGAACAAAAACTACATGATCATATCAATAGATGCTAAGAAGCATTTAACAAAATCCAACACCCATTCATGTTAGAAACACTGCAGAAAATTGGAATAGAAAAAACATATCATAACATCATTAAGATAATACACAATAAATCCAAAGCCAACAATATACTGAATGGGAAAAACCGAGAGAATTTTTTCTAATTCTGATTTCTAAAATCAGGAACAAGACGATGCCCACTATCACCACTCCTTTTCAATATAGTCTTGAGGTTTTTGTCATAGCAACAAGAGAAGGATATCAAAGGAATTCAAATAGGAAAAGAGGAATTAAAATTAACCTTGTTTTCAGGCGACATGATCCTATATCTCGAACACCCAAAAAACTCATCCAAAGACTGCTGGAGCGGATTAACCAATTCAGCAAAGCAGCAGGATGCAAAATCAACCTAAAGAAATTAGTTGCTTTTCTATATGCCAACAATGAAATCATAGAGAAAGAAAAAAAGAAAACAATTCCATTCACAATAACCTCAAAACCAGTAAAATACCTAGGAATAAACCTAACCAAAGACATAAAAGACCTCTACAATGAAAACTATAAAACATTAAAGAGAGAAATTGAAGAAGTCCTTAGAATATGGAAAGATCTCCCTTGCTCATGGATAGACAGAATAAATATCATCAAAATGGCCATTCTGCCAAAAGTGATCTACAGATTCAATTCAATTCCTATCAAAATACTAATGACATTCTTCATAGACTTAGAAAAATCAGTCATGAATTTTATATGGAGAAAAAAAAGACCCAGACTAGCCAAAGCAATTCTCAGCAATAAGAACTATGCAGAAGGCATCACAATCCCTGACTTCAAATTATAGTACAGAGCAAAAGTAGTTAAAACGGCATGGTATTGGCACAACAACAGGCACACAGACCAACAGAACACAAGGTATAGAAACAAATCCGCACACTTATAGTCAATTGATCTTTGACAAAGGAGTCAAATTCATAAGCTGGAGAAAAGACAGCCTTTTCAACAAATGGTGCTGGGAGAACTGGCTATCCATTTGTAGAAAGATGGAACTAAATCCTTACCTCTCACCATGCATAGGAATCAACTTGAGATGGATCAAAGACTTAGAAATTAGACCAGACACTGTAAACTTATTAGAGGAGTTCATAGGCTCAACACTCCAACATATTGGCACAGGCAGTAACTTTCTCAAGATGACCTTCAAAGCACAGGAAATTAAAACAAGAATTAACAAGTGGGATGGCATCAAACTAAAAAGTTTCTGCTCATCAAAGGAAACCATCAAGAACCTAAAGAGAAAGCCTACAGAATGGGAGAAGATCTTTACCAGCCACCACTCTGATAGAGGACTAATATTCAGAATATACAAAGAGCTCAAAAGGCTCTACACTAGTAAAACAACCCAATCAAGAAATGGGCAACTGAACTGAATAGACATTTCACAAAAGAAGAGATACAAATGGCCAATAGATAAATGAAAAAATATTCAACATCATTAACCATCAGGGAGATGCAGATCAAAACTACAATGAGATTCCATCTAACCCCAGTCAGAGTGGCAAGCATAAAGAAGTTAAATAACAACAAATGCTGGTGAGGATGTGGGAAAAGAGGAACTCTTTTATACTGTTGGTGAGAGTGCAAACTAGTTCAGCCATTATGGAGATCAGTGTGAAGATTCCTTCGAAAACTGGTAATGGATCCACCATATAATCTGGCTATACCACTCCTGGGTATTTTTCCAAAGGGGTTGAAATCAGAGAACTATAGTAACATACGCATACCCATGTTCATAGCAGCACAATCACAATAGCCAAAATATAGAACCAATCTAGGTCTGCATCAACAGATGAATGAATTGCAAAATTATGGAAAATACACACAATGGAATTCTACTCAGCAATAAAGAAGAACAAAATCATGCCATTACCAAGAAGATGGAAAAACTTGGAAAAGATTTTGTTAAGTGAGATTAACCATGCACAGAAAGAGAATATATATGCCCAAGCTAGGAAGTATTAGAAATACCAGACGGACTCCAGATAATGGAGGGGAAACCTCAGCAAAGCTAGAAAGGAAGGGTAGGAGAGGAAGAAGGCTGAGGTTGATTAATGGAGGAACTACATTCAAATATGTGTATAACTGTGAATGTAACATGGTCAACCTCGACACTCAGTGTTGGGAGGGGGGAAAGGGGAAGTGGTGGGGGCACCAAGTACTGTGTGAATGTATGCCGTTGTCAACAAGATCCACATTAAGACATGAGACTATAGTGCTCCAATAAAAAAAATAGATCTTAAAAACATTAATTCTTTTTTTATAGTCAACTTTAAAAAGAGGCAGAGAGAAGACTAAACCTCAATTTACTAAAGTCTTTCTGAGTAGAACTCAGCTACTGCTATTGTCCAAGTGAGGTGCTTTCTGTTGATCTGTCTTAACTAAACAAGGTCGATTGTAGAGGATTGGCTGAGATGGACAGCAAGACTTCTTTTTGGTTATGAGGTCTAATCAGATGTTTCACAGGAATCTTTAGATGTATAAAAGTATGATTAGTTTAAAGTTGAACTCTGAGCATTTGCTTTTATGTACAGATTATGCTGCAGTAATGCTAAAAAAATAAGCAACTTCTCTAAGATTCCTTTTCAGTGATGGTTTTATTGGGGCATTAATATATATTACCTAGTATACATTTGGCTAGCCTGAAGCCATCCAACAAGGATGTCAAAATCTATGGGCATGACAAGTGAAATTTAGAGTTCCAAAATAATTGTTTGGTTCTATTTGTGATATTTCTGTCCTGGGGCTAGTGGGGTTCTGCAGAGAAGAAGGCAGCATGGGCAGGTGGATTGATTGTCACAGCTCGGAGCTAGTGCCCCTCACATGTGGAAGAGGAATACCTTTCCCCAAGTTAAATTACATGTAAGAAAGGATGTGGCCAGGCATTGTAATTAGTTCTTACATAGTTGTGACTGATTACAGAGCAGTAGCCATATATAGATGTCACTATGTTAAGATATTTTCCTGTTCTAAACTGGTAGCAACTAGGTTTCCTGAGTTCACTGTGACCAGGGAATAGAGCCAGGACTCAGATTTAATACCAAAACTAAAAGGGATTACTTCATGCCAGTCTCTTGTTCCTTCCTAAAACAGGAAGAGCCAAGGGTGGCTATGTTCTGTGGATCTGAATTGGTAGATTCTTTGCTAACGGCCCAGTTTCAACTTTAGGTCAAAGGATCAGCCGAGAGGAGGGCTCTGGCACTGCTCTCTCTGGCTCTTTCTCTGGGCTTTGCCTGTTTGCTTGCTTGCTTATTCATTTTTTCCCATGCATTCATCATTATTTGAGTTTCTGTGATGGGCCAGCTCCAGAGTTATTTGCTAATGATACAGTGTGAGTAAAATCAGATATAGTCTATGATTTTGTAAAATTCCTAGCCTAGTGGGAATTAGACAATTAAGCCATCACACCAATATAAAATTACATTTCTGGTCATTTGTATGAAAGAGGGCTGAATGGGGTTGTGAGAGCCTAACATCGGAAGAGTTATCCAAGTCTGGGAAGTCATGAAAGGGTGCTTGGAATGCGGTCCCGAGCAGTTAGCTGAGGTGAGAGGAGGGATGTGAAGCTGGAGAGAGAGAGGCAGAAGCCAGATAATTCAGAGACTCGAGGTTATCTTAAGGATGTTCTTTTATCATAAGAACAATGGGAAATCAACTGTTTTTGGACCTAGGGGTATATTTTTATCAAGTTAGATGACAGCACAAAAGATACAGTTACCACATTGAGAATGAAAAAAGCTAAGAGGCATAGCTAGAAGAATTGATGTACATGGTACTGTTTAACAAAATTTAATATCTGGAAGGAGGGGAAAGATGAATTTCAGCAGTGATAATGAGATCCTTGAGATAGTAGAAATGTTCTCATACAACACTTGGTACTTGGGGTTAATCAAAGAAAATTGGCCCAAGTGGCAATCATTTCTAAAAGGATACACATATATTTTAGAACATTATTTTTTTACTCAAAATGTACAAGTGTGTAATCCTTACTAATCTTTGGATATGGACATAAGACTTAGAAAAGATTCATAAGCAGTAGCTCATTTTATATTAACCATGCTGTTCTAAAATGAACAATTTCAGATTCTTTTAAGTGGCCTGAGGACTAGACACATTTAAAGAAATCAAAGTAGAAAATTTCTTTTAGATTTCCAGGTCCCCCCCCCCCTTCCAGCCTTTATAGTTTCACCCACACCGAGTTTCTTTTCTTTTTCTTTTCTTTTTTTTCTTTTTTTTTGCAATATTGGTATGAAACCCAGGGGCATTCTACCTCTGAGCTACACCCAGCCCTATTTTTTATTCTTAATTTTGAAACAGGGTCTCACTGAATTGTGAAGGGCCTCACTAAGTAGCTGAGGCTCTTCACAAACTGTCATCCCCCTGTCTCTGCCTCCCAAATGCTGGGATTACAAGTGTGCCACCACATCTGGCTGAGCAGTGTTTTGCTTTTATCTAATCCTTTCAAAGCATCCAACCTCATTTTTTCTCTTCTTTCACATTCACATTTTTTTGGTTTATGTAATGTTTAATTACATTATGCAATCAGAATAATTAATACAAGAAGCATAAACCTGTAGGGCAGCAATGTTCAGTGATTAGTGGTGAACTAATTGTAGGCATCTAGTGTGTGGCCGGGTGTTGAGAGAGGGAAAGAGTATCAGTCGTGGGAGGTATCTAAGTGGATGTCACTTAGAATTTCTGCTGCATTTGTTTTCTTTAAAACATTGTGCAATAGTTTAAGTGATGTTTGTTATGAACACAAGGTATAATGTGGCTAGTAAGTAGTATATACAATATATTACAGGTTTTAGCAACATTAATACGTGTTTGTATAACAGAAAACAATGGTTTCAAGGTAATTGTGCCATTTGGATCCTAGCAAGAATAGAATACATAAGTTGAACACCATAAAGAATATAAACCATGGAGCTTCTGAGCAATAATGCAGGTAAACATATATACTTTCTAAGTTTTACACGTATTTAATTATCTTGTGTTGTTTATTGGTATATTGTAGTCATACATCTTAATGGGGTACAAGATGGTGGAGGCATACATGCACACATCACTCATTCGGCCCTTCCCCAGTTCCCAGCCCATTCCCTCCCCCTTCCTCCTCCTCATGTTTGGCTTAGCGATTGACTTTGCTATGTTTGTGAATACGCATCATGTACATTAGGGAATTTTTCTCTTTCCTCCTCCCATTCCCCTCAGGTTGCCTTATTTGCTCATCTGTGGTTTTTCCTTCATCTAGCATTTCTCCTATAACCCTTTTTCTCCATAGCTTTTTAATATTAGGAAGAGCATTGGTTTTTTACTATTTGGACTGACTAATCTCACTTAGCATAATGTTCTTCAGTTCCAAACATTTCCACACAAATAAAGTAATTTTGTTCTTCCTTATGGCTGAGTAAAATTTCATTGTGTACATATTCCATAGTTTATTTCTAGAATATACAGAGAACTCAAAAAACTCACCTCTAAGAAAACAATTACCCAATCAAAAAATGGGCAAGTGAACTAAATTGACACTTCACAAAAGAAGAAATTAAAATGACTAATAAATGTATGAAAACATGTTCAACATCATTAGTAGTCAGAGAGATGCAAATGAAAACTACTCTGAGATTTCACCTAACTCCAATTAGAATGGCAATCATTAAAAACACCATGAACCACAAATGCTGGCAAGGATGTGGAGAAGTGGGAACTCTAATACATTGTTGGTGGAATTACAAATTAGTGTAACACTTTGCAAAACAGTACGGAGGATCCTCAGAAGAATGGGAATGAACTTACCACATGACCCAGCAATACCATTTCCAGAAGAAGTCACAAATTCACAAAAATTGCCAAATTATTTTATATTGTAAATGGATTGTTTTTGTAAACTATTAAATGATAATTGACCTTATTATCATTTTAATACAAAGAAAATTCCTGAAAATTTTTAATGAGTTTCAATTTTATAAACAAAGTAAAAAGGTTAATTATGCTCAAAGTAAATCTCAGCAAGGACATTGCTTTTGCTTGGCTTAAAAAATAGATTGAAACATGCAGTCTTATTTGACCTGGCAGCATGAGTCTCTCATTCTAAAACTGCCAATAAGTTTCAACTTTTCTTTACTATAGTCAAAACCACTAAAAACTATATTCATAATAATAATCATGGAAAATGGAGTAAGAGTTCCACATTTGGAGCAGCAAGTTGAGAAGAGCCTTCTCTCAACAACCAGAAAATTTTCCATAACATTCTATTTGGTTCATCTAATTATTTCCTTTATCATTAAGATCATCAGCAAAGCTTTATCAACATTGTGCTGTCTACATCAAGTAGAAGAGAATGATATATTCAAACTTTAGTTTGAACAGAGGTTTGAACCTTCATAATATACCTATAGTATTTGGAAAGTTTACATAGTTTTCTTGATCTGTTCTCTCTTCTGACATGGCTATTTGGCTAAAAGGTTTTGGGCATCATCCAAAATGACGTCCATAGTGCCTTGAATTGAAATATTCACTTTACTAATTTTGTCAGAGAAGTCTGCTAAACCAAGGCAGGAAGTAATTC
This sequence comes from Muscardinus avellanarius, assembly GCF_963383645.1. Taxonomy (NCBI): domain Eukaryota; kingdom Metazoa; phylum Chordata; class Mammalia; order Rodentia; family Gliridae; genus Muscardinus; species Muscardinus avellanarius. The sequence continues at coordinate 94,565,605 of NC_137798.1, read as the reverse complement.
TTCCTTTCATTTGTATTTTCCCTCAATCTCAAAATAAGTGGAATGTCATCTTTAGTTCTTTCATACTCTGTAAGACTAGTCCTAGGAAAACCAATGAAATTTGTGCCCTGTTTTGCTTTGGACTGAGTATCTTGAAAAAGCTGTAGCTCTGTTGAAGTTGATAGGATTCACAGCAGTAGACAAGGCGTGTGAAAATTGCTCGTGGAGCGTTTGATGTTGATGCAGAAATTAGAGTCGTGCTAAAGCCAGAAGCCAGTCTCTTCACCTAAGTAGCAAGTCTGGATGTCCTGCCAAGTATCTTAAGGGCTCCATCAAAGCAGAAAGTACTGTTTATTCTTTTAGCCAAACGAGTTTTCACCATCAGTAGCCTTTATAATTTCCAAAAGATGTGTTTCAAAGTAGGATTATATAATAACATTAACACATATATAATACATGAAAACCAGGATTTGTCTACACTTGGAAGCAGTCATCTAGGTAACTAAAAGGAAATAATAGTGCCACCAGTTTCAGTTTCGGTGGCCTCTCTTACAATATGAAGAGGCACACAGCAGGTCTGTGATGGACGACTCTTCACCAGAGCTACTCCACTCTTCCCGGCTCCTGTACAAGCCACGTTAACCACACGGGGAGTCTGCCGCAGCTTTCTCCAATAACAGAGGTTTTCTTTCCCTTTGGCAGTATGATTAAGTAGCCTTAAGGGTGCTTCAAAAACAAGTCTGTTTGGGAGCAGCAATGTGTTAGTTTAGACCTACTCCTAGGTAAGAGGCTTAACTGAAATATTTGTTGCTTTGAACATTTTAAGACACTCCTTGAATTGTATTGACATGAGCATTTACTCAAAGTTACAGTGTGATGGGAATATTGTAGCTTTAGTGTTATTCATTGCAACTATAAAGGTAAAAACTAAAGATGAGTTTTTCCACTGACATTTTATGATAGATGAATTATGCTGGCAGGATTTATGGTATTTATTTATTTATTTATTTAGCAGTACTAGGGATGGAACCCAGGGGCATTCTACCTCCGAGCTGCACCCCCAGTCCTATTTTTTATTTTTTATTTTGAGACAGGGTCTTACTAAGTTGCAGAGGGCCTCATTAAGTAGCTGCGGCTGGCCACAAACCTGTGATCCTCCTGTCTCCGCCTCTGAAGTACTGGGATTGCAAGTGTGCACCACCACGCCTGGGTGTGGTCTTTATATTACTGGGAATGTCTAGACACTATTAAATGGCAAAGAGGATGGCTGTACCTTATTGGACTATGTATAGTGTAAGATGGCAGTAAGGATGATTTTGAATTGTTTGGCCAATATACATTAGCATCCTGTGCTACCTCATTCTTATTTGGAATAAAATATCTTTTAAACAAATAGATAAAAGGAAATTTTTTTAAAAAATTCACAGAACATATCAGTGAACCTCCTAGTGGTTAAAAGTCTTAAAATGTCATTATTTAAGGTTGGTTTGAGGAGTAAGGAGATGATGTCATAATGTTGTTTTTAAATATTTTTAAAATGGCCGGGCGTGGTGGCGCACGCTTGTAATCCCCGCGCTTGGGAGGCAGAGACAGGAGGATCGCGCAGGTTCGAAGCCAGCCGTGCTGGCGTAAGAGACCCTGTTTCAAAAATATAAAATAGGTCTGGGAGTGTAGCCCGGAGGAAGGAGGGCTTCCAGGAACCCCAGTGCCACCAAAAAAATAAATAAATAAAATAAATAAATAAATAAATATTTTTAAAATGGCCTTAGAGAAGAAGGGTTAATGTCAATATATATATTCACGCTTGTAATCCCAGTACTCGGGAGGCTGAGATAGGAGGATCACAGGTTTCAGGACAGTTTAACAAGTAGTGAGACTCTCATCAACCTAGTGAGACCCTGTTTCCAAATAAAAATAAAATAGGGCTGGGGATATAGCTTGGAGGTAGAATGCCCCTGGGTTCAATCTCCAGTACCACAATAAACAAACAAACAAACAAACAAGCCTGTTTTCATTATAAAGAATTTTTCAGAGTCCTCCCTTCCCCAGTAAAAAACAAGTTACTTTGCAGAACTTACTTGTCCTAGAAGTTGAGGCAGTGGGTCCGCTCCACTTTTAAACATCTCGCCTGCTGTGACTTGTTTAGTGTGCAGCTCCTTGTTTGTCCCCTGATGTTCACTTGAGGTTCAGGTTCACCTGAGGATTCAGCCCGAGCACAGCCAAGAGCGTGCACCAGGACTTGGGGCGAATGGCAAGTGGGATCCTGGGCAGAGAGCTGACTCGGCTCTGTCTATAAAAGAGAGATGGTTGTCCCACCGCTGTATAGGAGTGCTGTAGCTGCTCAGTGAGTCGATACATATGTAAAGTGCCTGGCACCTGCTTTGTTGTTAGGCGCTAACACCTGGCAGCCCGTCCTGTGACCAGCATTTGTGCCCAAAGATTAAATGTGAAGTTCTTGGAAGAAGCTGAACAACCCTGTTTCTGTGATTTTGTAGAAAAATTTCCTTTGTCTGAGAGGGTAGATGGATGGGCTCCATAGTTTCAAAGTGCTGTAGCATTCTGGAGATTGGAACTGGGAAAAAAGGGATTTAGGGTGGACGCTACACGTATATAAGAAACAGGCTCCAAGGCTGCCTGTGGAGACGTGGCCTTCTCCCCAGTGTGTGGCGGCATCCTGTGTTGGAAGGTACAGCATATTTCATTAGGGCATTTTCTAGCTTTCTTTCCTTACTTCTAAACAAATAGACTTTTTTCAATTTTATACTTTCAGTTGATGTGTTAGCTTCTGAAAGTTGTCACCTCTGCCTCTCTGAGCTCTAACCTATAATTATTATATGCATTTACGGTAACATAAGGCACAAACCTTTGTGAAGAGTTGTGTGTGTGTGTGTGTTCCAGAATGTGTTCGGTATGTTGATGGTACTGGCTTTATGAAAATCTGGGACATCGGGTTCCTAGTACTTAGAGGAATCATTTCTTTATCCACTCACGTTTAAGAGTGCGGTCCCTGGAGCCACACTGCTTGCATTGAAGTTCGTTCTGCCACTTGGTGCCTAGTGTCTTTTGGCCAGTTCCTTAACTACTCTGAACCCATTTCCTCTTCTGAGAATTAGAATTGCTAAAAGTGCCAACTTCACCGGCTGTGGTGAAGACTGAGCGAATCAGTATATGGGAGAGTTTAGCACAGAGCTTGGCACAGGTAAGTTCTTTACAAGTGTTGGCTCTCCGGCTCACTGGGACTGCTGCGGCACCACTCCATGGCATACCGTGGGTCAGCACTGCCCTGGTTCCCCAAGTACTGAGCTGAATAAAATACAGAGTACAGAAGTAGTTCCTGTAAAACTCTCTTGTTCTAGTGGGTGAATTACAATTTCAAGTACTATAGAAGTATGAACAGAAAGGGGCTGGAGGCAGTGATCTGGATCAAAGCTTAAAACAGCTCAAGAGTGGTCTGATTAAGACATTTAACTTGCCGCGGTAGTGGCACACACCTGTAATCCTACTGCTTCAGAGGCTGAGGCAGGAGATGGCAGGTTTTAGGCCAGCCGTGGCAACTAAATGAGGCTCCAATCAGCTTTATTTTAATAAAAAATAAAAAAGGCATGCCGGGCGTGGTGGCACACGTTTGTAATCCCCGCACTTGGGAGGTGGAGACAGAAGGATCGCACGGGTTCGAAGCCAGCCTCACTGGCTTAAGAGACCCTGTTTCCAAATAAAAATATAAAATAGGTCTGGGAGTGTAGCCCAGAGGTAGAAGGGTTTCCAGGAACCCCAGTACCACCAAAAATTAAAAAATTAAAAATTAAAAAAAAAAAGGCTCAGGGTGTTGCTCAGGTAAAATGCCCCTGGGTTTAGTCCAAAGTACCCCTAACACACACAAAAAGACATTTAACTTTTTTTCTTTCTTTTGTGTTAGGGATCAAATTCAATCTTCATGCATGCTGGGCAGGCACTCTGCTACTGAGCTCCACCTCAGCCCTTAAAGCATTTAACTTCTAAAGCAGAACTGGCCTTACCCATTCCAAAAGGCATTTGCATCTTTCCTAGGATTGACTTTAGATAATTTACACCTTTAAGGAAGATTTGGAGACTTCCCTCTTCCCTCTTACAGGGTTTGTTGTTGTTTGTCTGCCCTTCCTTCTCCTCTTCCTCCCACATCTTCCCGGCCTCTGCCTTTTGTCTAGAGAAATAAATGCAGAAGCCTGCCCTGTCTAGCAAGACACAGTGTCCACATGGCCCCAGTTCTTCCAGAAGGAGGAGTAGGGTTGTGGCGAGGTTGACCCAGTGAGTCGGAAATTACTGCCCAGAGTTAGAAAGGAGCTTCTGTTTATATTGCTTGCAGTTTGGGAACATTTAATGTTTATTAAGCCTAAAGATCTCCTTTGTTTATAATGTCGGATTATGTTTCTTTCAACCTTTTTTGTAAGCATAGAGGAATACTTTGAAGTTCTTGGTTTCTATGTGTATATAAGATTCTTATTAAGAACTGTCTTCATTTATCTATATCAATGGCAAATGTATCTACTGAGCGGTTTTATCTGAGGTTCAAATGCCCTCGTTGTTCTAGAATTGGATTGTGGTTAGCTGACCCTAACAACGGCTAGTTTCGTACAGCTAAAAATATTGAGGGGAAAATAACATTTAAAGAGTAAAAGCATAACTTGTAAATACTGAGTGCTCAACCTAGAAATAGATTTGGTAGAAAATTGAAGAACTCTATCAAAGAACTATTTGAAATAGCTCCAAAGATACTTTTTCCTTTAAAGAGTATATTTTTGTGCATTAAATACAATTTTATTGCCATAAACTACCATTCTGCCTATTTGGCATTTTAATCCTTTTTTTTTTTCTTTTTCTTTTCAGCTTATGGAAAAGTATTTCTAGTTCGCAAAATAAGCGGTCATGATACTGGAAAGCTGTATGCCATGAAAGTTTTGAAAAAGGCAACAATAGTTCAAAAGGCCAAAACCACAGAGCACACGAGGACAGAACGACAGGTCCTGGAGCACATTAGGCAGTCTCCATTCTTGGTGACATTGCACTATGCTTTCCAGACAGAAACCAAACTTCATCTCATTTTAGGTAAGTGTCAGTTGTCATTGTACTCTTTATGAGAACATTTTTTTCTCCAGCCTTGAGACACAACTCACTTGAAGGCAGCATCCTTCAGACGGAGGAGAACTGCAGTGTTTTCATGGTTACCCTTTTCGTGGTGGTGGCATTTCCTTGAAAGTCTCTGGATTTGACACTTTCCAGTGTGAAGTTTATGTACTTCTGTCCCCCACTCCATTATTAACCTTAAGAAGCTGTTCTTTGAGCAGGAGTCCCCCGTCTGGGCAGCCTGCTTCCATTCTAGTGCAAGGGGCTAAGCGCTGCAGTGGGCTTTAGGTTCTGCGTTAGGTGTTCTCATGAATGCACAGGGCTGTACTTTCAAGGGGACAATTACAGAAACCAATAATAGGGAACAGCGAAGAAGAAACACTTGCATTCTTAGAGATGCCTTTTGTATTTCTGCATGGAAAACCTGCTTATAAAGGGAGTGGGCACTAACCAGAGCCCCTTGATTGTTCCTCTTTCCCTCTGGCACTTCCCGAATCTGCTCCCTTTTCCCAGTGATCTGTTGCTTGTGATCACGCAGGAAGTCCTCAGAGTGCATTGCCAGTGTGCTTTGCAGAAATGTTGCACTCTTTTCTGTTCCTTTTGGAAGTAAATGACAGTGCTTCTAGTATTGTACTTTTCCACTATTGAAAAAGTACAATAGTGTCCATTTGGGTCCCATGCTTGTACTAATGTGTATGTATGGGCTCTGATTCCCTGCTAAGACTGTGGCAAGAATTAGCTAAGTTAGAATTCCACAGAGTACTCGAGAATCACTATTTCTGGAGTGCACACAGGATGCCCATATTACTCTAGGGGTTGTCCATAGAATTACTGGCCCTAAACACTGCAGGATGCCCTTATTAACCATGGCAGGTTCAGGAAGCTGCATGTTCAAAAGTTACGTGTGCCAGCTAGAAATTAACACTAGGACTGTTCTGACTCATCCCAATGTCTGTCTTCTGTTGGTCTCTATTACTTTATTACTAGTAGTGCAGACATGCTTTTTTATTAAAATGTGGTCATTGTATTAAGTGTTTTCATTTTGGAGGTTACACTTTTATTAATGATGTCCACGTTTTCATTCACTTTCTTAGCTGTGAAGTTACACTTCAGGCTCATTGCGGAATGCGTATCATCAACCACCAGCCCTAAGTCCTTTACATAGTGCATACGTGTGGCCCAGTGTTTCCTGCACCGCCAGATCCCATGTTAACATGTTCATCTGCCCGGTATTCTAGCGAGCCAGTGCCATTGGCCCTTCATTCTGCCTCCTGCGCATATCTGCTGTTAACTGATTTTGGGGAATGTGTTCCTTAACATTGTTAACCACATGATTACTGACAGTGTTGTAGGGTCCAGAGCATTCGAACATTTTTAGCAGCAGGACCCTTCTTCCCTCAAAGGAAAACAAATTTAAATGGAAAACACAGAGCAGTGAGTAGCTCTGCTTGAATCTGGACTTGAGGGCAGCTTGTTTCTATTCCACGTTCTGCTCGTCCATTTCTCTTCCACGGTCACGAGAACCGCTTGAGAAGCTCCTCCCTCCACAGTAAACTCATAAAAGGCAAAGCACACTCCATCGTAAGAGCCAGAAGCTGGTGAGAAGCCAGGCGACTTGACTCCAGGGTACTATCCTGAGGCAGCCTCCCCTCCACTCTCTCCCTCCTCCTCTTTCCCTCCCTCCTCTCTCTTGCCCCCTCTCTCCCCCCTTTTTTGGTTCTCTTACCATAACTGTACACAATATTTTTATTTATTGTAAATACCTTTTTTTTGTAAATCATGTCTTTAAAAGTAGATGAGCAAAATATTTTGTATCTGCTTAAAAAGCAATAGTCCTTAATCAGTTTCCTCTTTAGCTGTTGCCTGGATGGTTTTTGCTCTTTGTTAGTGACTCATAAATTTAAAAAATACAAAACAACACACACACACACATACATTTCTGTGTCAACTCGAGTGGACTATGGACTAGACAACACACTCATTCCATATCACATGGCAGAGATCTTCAGGAGTATTTCACAATTCCCTCCCTACCCACATATCCTACCAAGTTCATCTTGGAGATTCTCCCTTTGGTTGTAACTGCAAGCGGGGTCTCCTCCCATTCCTTCTAGCTAAAGGTGACCGGTATTTTGTACACTACTTGTATATAGTGCTGCCTACCTGCACTTCCTGCCTTCCTCCAGTGCGTGTGCCCTGGTCCGGTCCTTCTCAGCCTGCCCCATGTATGTTGTTTGGTGTATGGGGCGTGTTTTGTTTTTGCCTCTTGGTTTTTCTGGAGGAGTAGGTTGAGGAGGTTCACAGTCTGTCTTGCTGTTTTTCAAGATGCTTTAGGAGACATGGAGATTTAGGTGTAGGCTGCTATCAGCTCCTCCTGGTATTCATGGCTCCCCACAGACGGCTCGATGGGGCCTGTCCCATTGGAATCAAATTTGGTTGGCACAGGCTTCTTCAAATTAGAATATAATTATAATGACAGTATTATCTTGCCAAACATTTACCTGTAGTATTTATTTTTAGGAGCCATTATGGAATAGACTGGAATTTCTGTCAAAACTGAGTATTGTGGTTTTCCCACATCATGCTTTATTTCATTGCAATTGCCTTCCATCCATGTATATCTTCTCTGCCATCTTCTAAATTAGTGGGCAGTGCTTTTTCTGACCTGTAAAGGGCCAGTAGTAAACAAGTGCGTGTGGCAGGGTTTCATTAAAATGTTATTTACAAAAGTGGCAGGGGACTATATTTGTCTCCTGGGCTGTAACTTGTTGACCCGGGTCTAAACCCATTTGTTGTAGGTCACTTTTATTTTTTAATTCGGCAGCATTGATATATTTTAGGCTCTGTTTTAATTTTGTATTTAATGGCGTTATGTGGATTTTTCCTTTTTGTTTCTTTTAGCCTTTCCAAATCTTATAACATAAAGACCTTATCTCTTTTTATGGCTTTTTCTGTACCTTTACAACAAGAGATATAGAAATATATCTGTCTAGCCATGTGCAGTGGTACATGACTCTAATCCAAATACTTAGGAAGCCGATACAGGAAGACTGCACGGCTGAAGCCAGCACACAATAACTTAGCGAGACCCTGTTTCCAAATAAAAACTAAAGAGGGCTAGAGATGTAGCTCAGATATAAAAGGCTCCTTTGTTCAATATCTAGTACCACTGCCAAAAAGTGTGTGTATTTTCTTTTTTTTTTTTTTTGGTGGTGGTACTGGGGGTGGAACCCTTCCACCTTCGGGCTACACTCCCAGACCTATCTTTTTTTTTCTTTTTTTTTTTGAAACAGGGTCTCTTAAGCCAGCCTCAAACCTGCAAGATCCTTCTGTATCCACCTCCCAAGTGTGGGGATTACAAGCGTGAGCCACCACGCCTGTCGGTGTGTGTGTATTTTCTATGTGGAAAAATAATCTGTAAAAAGCAATTCTCCTCTTAGTGTGTTCTCTAATCCCCGTTTTTGGTGATTTTTGTCAAAATACTTGCTGATCTATGACTGTAATAAACTCTGAAATTAATCAGTAGAATTCATCAGACACTAAAGAAGCGAATCACAAAGATATTTATAAAGGTGATGCCAGGGATCATTCTCCATAATGAATGCCACCTCAGTCTTGTAGGCAGTTTTATCAGCATGAGTCATCCTTTCAATAGGAATTAAGAGGTATTTAAAGCATTAAAGTTTCACTCTTGAGTATTAGTTTTGCCTCAGAAATTGCAAGTGTGACAATACTTGCTGAGATGGAAGGAGAAAGGCTGATGAGCTGATAAGGCAGAACAGACAGTTACCCAAGGGACTCCCTTGCTTCTAAGTAAGTGTGAATGATTCGCAAGTCTGGAAGATGGATATACTCAGCCACTGCTCTAATGAGCTGGATCGTGCCAACGTTAGGAAGAGCCAAGCCAGAAGTTCAAAGTAAGAAATTAGAGATAGAAACGTTGGAGGACTAGAGTCAGCTGGGACTAGAAGCAGACAGGTGTGTGGAGAGTGAGCAGAACACGCTCCTTCCTGGAAAGCAGGTGATGCAGGGTCTGTGTGTCAGTCCTGCCGCCTCCCCTCCCCCACGCGGGCTTAAGATGAGGAGCCAGACGCAGCCTGAGGCAGCTCGCTGGCGCTCTCCAAGGTCCCCCTCCAGGGTCCTCAGCAGGAAGCAGTGCGGTGAGGCTGTTGCTAGAGTTTTCAGTAGTGCTCCAAGCCCAAGCCTTACCACGCTTGGTGTCACCGTGGATGTCTGCGTCTTCATCTGCTAACAGGAGATGCTCTACAGGACAGAGGAGCAGTTTCTAGGTTAACCTTCCGTCATAGGTGCACAGGTCTTGAGGAGCAGAAACTCTGCTGTACCCAAATAACAGTGTGTGCTCCTTCATTGCTCGACTACCAGGGCTTCTCACCAGCGATGTGAGCAGAGCAAGAAAGAAAAGTGGTTGGAGGTACCTACATGTGACCTTGAGCACATAGGATCTTTTGTTTTAAAATGTACTAGTCTGCCGGGCGTGTTGGCGCACGCTTGTAATCCCCGCGCTTGGGGGGCAGAGACAGGAGGATCGCGCAGGTTCAAAGCCAGCCGTGCGCGCTGGCTTAGGAGACCCTGTTTCCGAATAAAAAAATATAAAATAGGTCTGGGAGTGTAGCCCAGAGGTTGAAGGGCTTCCAGGAACCCCAGTGCCACCAAAAAAAAATAATAAATAAAAAAAAAATAAAATAAAATGTACTAGTCTGCCAGGCATGGTGGCGTGTGCTTGTAATCCAGTACTTGGGATGCTGAGACAGGAGGATTGCAGGTTCACAGCAGGTTCAGCTACTTAGTGAGGTCCTCTGCAAGTTAGTGAGACCCTTTTGTCAAAATAAAGAATAAAAAATAGGACTGGGAGTTCAGAGCTAGATTGTCCCTGGGTTCAAACCTCAGCACCATAATAAACAAACAAACAAATGTATCAGTCTAAAGCCAGGTGTGGTGGTGCATACCTATAGTCCCAGTATTTGGGAGGGTGAAACAGGAGGATTGCAGGTTTGAGGACAGCCTCAGCAATGTAGTGAGACTTTCAGCAATCTAGTATGAACCTGTTTCAAAACCAAAAATTTAAAAAGAGGTTGGGGGTAGCGGTCAGAAGTAAAATGCCCCTGGGTTCAGTCTCTAGTACTACAAAAAAAAAATAATAATAATAATTAAATTAAATGATTAAATATACCAATATAAATTAGCCTGTACTTATAAAGTAATAATTTTGATTGAAATATGGTACCCTTTTACCTTATATTAATTTCAAAAGATATTATATGAGTAATAATCAGAATTATATAAGTAGTTTTGTCCAAGGGAGTTGCTAGAAATTGTGTGTGTGTGTGTGTGTGTGTGTGTGTGTGTGTGTGTGTGTGTGTGGTACTGAAGGTAGAATCTAGGGGATTTCTACCTTTGGGCTACACTCCCAGACCTATTTTATACTTTATTTGGAAACAGGGTCTCATTAAGTTGCGGAGGGCCTCACTAAGAGCTGAGGCTGGCTTCAAACCTGTGTAATCCTCCTGTCTCAGCCTCCCAAGTGCTGGGATTACAGGCATGCGCTACCACACCCGGCTGGAGTTGCTAGAATTTTAGAAAATTTATAGAGCTCCCCTGTGTAAAATCTCACAATTATTTCACCTTTTTGAAAAAACACATTTACTAATTTAAAGGCTACTTCTTTCTCCAACCCCTTTTCACCTTCTCATACACATAGACAAAGAGCATACATACACACACGTATAGCATGCTGTTCTGTGTCCAGGAAGGAATCAGTAGAGCAATTCAGTAAAATCTATGTTATTGTAAAAACATATATAAAATCAGGTGTCATTGAACTGAGATATAAATGTGTCCCTAATATGACAGAAGTATGGCCTAAGTTAAAAGAACATAATGCTAGTAAAAGAGGAAAATTAACCTGTCTTTCAAAAGGGGCCAGATGCAGTGGTTCACACCTGTAATCCCAACTACTCAAAAATTGAGGTAGGAGGCTGGGCATGGTGGCGCACGCTTATAATCCCCGTGCTTGGGAGGCAGAGACAGGAGGATCATGCTGGTTCGGAGCCAGCCTCGCTGGCTTAAGAGACCCTGTTTCCACATAAAAAAGTTAAAAAATAGGTCTGGGAGTGTATCCCATGGGAGTGTATCCCGGAGGTAGAAGGGCTTCCAGGAACCCCAGTACCACCAAAAAAAAAAAAAAAAAAAAATTGAGGCAGGAGGGTCACAAGTTTGAGGCCAGCCTGGGAAATTAGCAAGACATGATCTCAAAAGGCTAAAGACACAATTTAGTGCTGGAGGGAGAAGGAAAACAACAATAAAAAAAATCTGGTATTGTAGCATAATTTTAAATGACTTCCTAAAAGAACATACTAATATGTCACAGAACTAAAATTACTGCTCATTAGTAGGCCTAAAGCATTCCTGGTTTTTTTGGGTGGCACTGGTGGGTGGAACCCAGGGGCTTTCTCCCTCTGGGCTATACTCCCAGACCTACTTTATATTTTATTTGGAAACAGGGTCTCACTAAGTTGCTGAGAGGCTTGTGAGGCTGGCTTTGAACCTGTGCGATCCTCCTGTCTCAGCCTCCCAAGTGCGGGGATTACAAGCCTAAGCCACCATGCCCAGCTGCGCTAAGCATGCTAACTTGTTGCCTCTGTAGACATAAAAACTTCATTTTTATATGTAGTCCTTTTCCACATCTGCGGGCCTCATCCTAGGCCTGTCCAGAGACACAGCAGAACTCAACAGTGCAGGGAAAAGTGAGGGGTCTCCTGGAAATTGATCAGTGGCTACAGATTCTTCAAGTTCATGTAGGTTTCCTCTTTGGAATATTAACCCCCTTACACAGAAGATGAGCTGCATCCAGATACCAACAAGTTAAAACTCTTCCTTCTGTAAATACTGGCCTGCTCACTGTGTACCAGGTGCTCGGATCTGGTGGCTAACAGTGTAGATCTAGAAGCAAATAACAGATACTTGTCCTTGGGGCCCTATTTAAGGGAGACAGATATTAAATAAATTAGTACACATTTAAGTAATTACCTTTGAAATAGTACTTAAAAGGAAGCGCAGAGTGTCCTAATGAGGATGTATAATGAAAAGGCCTCAATCTAATTTAGGTTATCGAAGAAAACCTTCTTGGAAATGACGTTGAAACTGTGACTAAGAACAAGAGTAGTTCTTAGTTGCAACAGAAGGAGGAGAGAGGAAAAGAACATTCCAGGCACAGGGATGCACCCAGCATGTGCGAGACGGCCTGCAGATAGGAAGGTGCGCCGAGCATAAGGGGACCACCAGCAGGGCAGAGATGAGCACAGCTTATTCCTGAGCAGCATGTTGGTGAGGTCAGATTGTGGGGTCTTCAGGTTCTGCGGTCAGATAGATTCAAAGCCCAGCTTTGTCTCTAACTAGTGTGGTCCTGAGCAAGTCGCTTTCTAGTTATGAACATGATCTGCAGGTTACTAAGGTATGAACCTTTTCTGCATAACAAACTACCCCAAAACTCAGTGGCTTAATCCAAGCCTTTTGGGGGGGCTCAGTGCTGACCCACCAGCATGATTCTTGTGCCAGTCTCACTTTGCTCTTCTGGAGCCTTTTTTTTTTTTCCAGAGTTTGCAAAATATACCTGAAAAATTAAGCAATATGTGGATTGAAGAGTATTCACTGACTTTAGTAACATGAAGTCATTTTACTCCTGGACGGTGGTGTGTTACGGGGTTGTGATGCACTGCAGAGGGAGTGGGATGGCCTCCCAAAGATGCCCAGCTCCCAGTCCCCAGACCCTGCGACTGTGTTGGGTAACATCCTGGCAAAAGGCTACAAATGAAAGAAAGATTTCCTGAATTTCCTGAATTAACTGAGTGGGCCCAATGGACAGGGTCCTGAGCTGGAGGAGAGGGGCGCAGGAGACAGAGTGAGAGGGTGGCGTGAGGAGGTCTTAGTGATGTGACCTGAGAATGACTGCTGTCATTGGCTTAAGGATGGAGAGAGGGCGGGGCCAGGAGCCAAGGAAGTGGGCAGGGGAACAGACCCCCTCCCCCGCCAGGCTGTAGAAGAAACGCAGTCCTGATAACACCGTGGTTTTAGCCCAGCGACGTCTGTCTCTGGCCTCTAATGTTAGAGCAGTATTCTTAAAGTGTACAGTGTGACTAAGAAGTGTTCACCATGCGGACCACACTTTAAAGAAGTTTGGCCATGAAAGAAAAAAGAAAGGAAAGATAAGACCTGCAGGATTTAGGGAGGATGATAGTGTGTTTTAAAAAGTGGCAGGTTTTGTGTTTTTGAATTTACATGTTATTTGTGTGTCTTCTCTGTTTTTATTTTATTTTATTTTATTGGTGGTACTGGGGTTCCTGGAAACCCATCTACCTCCAGGCTACACTCCCAGACCTATTTTATATTTTTATTTGGAAAAAGGGGCTCTTACGCCAGCGCGGCTGGCTTCAAACCTGCGCGATCCTCCTGTCTCCGCCTCCCAAGCGCGGGGATTACAAGCGTGCGCCACCACGCTCGCCCTCTTCTCTGTAATTTTTATGCTTCTTGAAGATAAAGCCTCAGAATGCTTCATCTGGTACCCCAAATACCAATACATAAAAGTCTCTAAAAGCAAGTTAGCTAACTGCACTTGAATGGAAACTAGATTTTTCTGCAATTTTAAAACTTGAGACTTGTACTAAAATATCAATTATATAAGAAATTCTCCCTTTAGCTTAGTAATGGCTAAAACTAATTAGTCCTTAATAGTACTTTATAGCAATATATGGTGAACATTTATAAACCATGAAATTTCGCTTACATTGAGAGAATAGATAAGCCTGGATTCCATTAATCTGATTTCTTATATTTAAGTCATAACAATTAAGCTTGTTCAACCTCAGTAGAAATTGTAATTGATGTTTATAAATAGGGACAGTAACTGTTAGTTACCACTTAATAAGTTTCACTCTGTCTGTCTGGCCCAACTTTAAGCCTCAGTAGCTTATTTAGTTCTTATGACAATATTTTATGGGAGTTAGAATCATTTATGTTAGTATTTTGCAAATATAGAATATTAGTTGTTCTACCTGTGAAGCAGATAATTTAATAAATACAGAAGAACCGAGATACAATCATGCTCATCTAACAATGAAATTCCTTTTAGTTTAGTTAAGGAACAGTTGTCAACAAAGGAATCATATAACGTATTCATTGTTTGGGCCGTAAATACATCTCAGTAGAATTGTAAATTTCTAATTGTTTTTGGAAGAGTATGTTTAATGAAATTTGACAGCTCTGAAGCACATTTATCAATTTTATTCCTGACCTATTTATTTCTGATTATTGTCATAAAGATGGACCATCAGTGATTCTCTTTTCAGAATTTAACATGCTCTTTAAGATTCTTGCAGAGTTTTTTACAGGTTTCCCATTTTATTTCCCACTTCTTTCCTGCCATTTGTTGGCACATTTCATTTTCACTTTTAGCAGCATTTTACTGTTTTTTTTTTACTTTTACCAGTGCTAAAATTTGAGACGAACAATCCAATACTCCTTTGCAGCGTAGTAGCCGATAATTGTACTGTTAATGTTTATTTCTTGCAATGAATATTAGTACCGTATATTTGCCGTACTCGGCAGTAAGAAAAATGTCCTCTACCTATAAAGTCTGTCTCGTTGGTTCCAGATTTCAACTTGAGTTTCTGGCAGAATATATTTAAATTCGCTTTTGAAATGTAATGTAAAATATGTGATCAGGAGTTATGAATCTGACAATGAACCACACTCACCATAAAGCTTCCTTTTGTGTCTCTCTACTATTTTCGAAGCTTTGGAGGTTTTTTTTTTTTAATAGCTTTAGGAATTTTATTTCTTTTTCTATTCACATATCTTTCTCCCCCTCATCTACTAAACTTTCTGTTGTGCTATATGAGTAACCCTATGTGTTCACACCCTACATCTTAATCAAAAGTGCTTTTCTCTGTGTGTGTGGGAGGGTGCTGGGGATTAAACCCAAAGGCATTCTACCCCTGAGCTGCACCCCCAGCCCTTTTTAAATTTTTGTTTCTAAACAGGGCCCCACTACTTGCTGCAAGTCTCTCTAACTTGCTAAGGCTGGTCTCAAACCTGTGATCTTCCTGTCTCAACCTCCCAAGTACTGAATTTACAGGCCTGCACCACCACGCCCAGCTGTCTTAAGTAAAAAAAACAAACCCTCCTGCCTTTGAAGTGTTGCTTCCCCAGCAGCCCCTTCACAGAAGTCTGCCCATCTTCCCATTTTGCCACTTGCACTCACCAGAAAGCGGGCATGGTGATATGGTAATTGTTTCCAATGGGAGACAGTTATTTCCCATTGGAGTTCCTATTGGATATGTTTTCTGTGGGAACTTTCCTAGCCCTTCCCTTGGGTCCCGTAGGCAGCTGACTCCTAGGACGCAGGCTTGCTCATCAGTCTTGTATTCCTCTTCCTCCCGTTTCCATCCATCGCCTTCCACAACTCTAGTAGCAGTGTTGATTGATGGCTTCAGCACCATGCCCAGCCTTTGTGACCTCTTTCTCCTTGACTTTTACTTCACATTGGCCATTCATAAGTATGGCTGCACCCAGGGCCTCGTCAGTCAAACCAGCTGCATGGCACAGACCTCCAAGTCAGATTTCATCTTTGACGACGGCCGTCCTCTTTCCCTCCTCTTATTCCCGAAGCAGCACTCTAATCTTCTCTGAGCCCGCCTCCCCTCTGCTGTTGCTCTTCCCCCGCGCCTTCCCATTGGGTTTCTGTGCATCTGGTGAAGTAGAATTGTTGGCCCTCTTGTTCTTCCTCCTGCCCTGACACAGCAGCCACTTGGATCGTCACACTCTGACTTCGTTTTTCCATACCAGGTTGCTCAGCTTTCCTCATACATCAACAAAACGTGTCTCCCGGGTGGCCAGAAATCCACACAGACAGTCTCAGCAAATGTTATGGGAGGTTAGCGAATGTTTCACTCCTCTCTTGTGAGCTGCAGCTCCCAGACCCTCCTGCGCCTCACACCTGCAGCCGCATCATCGTCTTCCTCTCCATCGGAGATCATTTATCCTACCACATGGATGTCAGCTTCAGCCAAAGCAAACTCTCAGATTGGCTTTCCCTCTCCTTTCTTATGTACTTTGAATTCTCTATTTTGTGCAGTTGCTTATGAGACTGGCAAAAATAAAAATAAGAACGAGAGTTAGAACTTTTTTTTGCACTTTTTTTTTTTTGCGGTACTGGAGATGGAACCCAGGGCCATTCTTCCTCCAAGCTACACCCCCATTCCCATTTTTTTATTCTTTATTTTGAAACAGGGTCTCACTAAGTTGCGGAGGGCCTCACTAAGTGGCTGAGGCTGTCCTCGAACTGTGACCCTCCTGTCTCAACCTCCCAAATGCTGGGATTACAAGCATGCGCCACCACGCCTGACGGGGTTAGAACTTTTTAAGGCATTCATCCACTGTTGGTGTAGGATATAAATGGCTTCAGCCTTTTTGAGAAAAGTACTTATCAAAAATGGCAGTAATTTTCAAAATTTAATATGTAGCTATATTGTGACTCAGAATTCCAGTTTTAGGCATCTGTCTGACCAATCTATGCCTGTCCAGGTAGACAGAATGTATGTAGCAGGGTATTTCTTGTGTTGCTGTTTTTATATTTTTGTTCTTGTTCTTATTATAAGAATGTGAATGCCTGTACAAATGAAGGTCATCTATAGGCCAGAGAACCCTACTCACAGAGGGGTTGGGCGAGGTGGCAAACATTTGTTTTCAGGCATCTTCCATGCTCTCTCTCATCCGCTACTTGAAAGCGGCCCTTCAAGGCGTGGCTTGTCATTTTTGTCAGAAGTGCCCATGACTACTTGGCTGTCACGTGGAGAAGTCATAGGATTTCAGTTCTGTACACAGTGGAGCCCATAGTATTGACTTCTCTGGTGGATCAGGAAAGCAGCATATTTTTAACAATAGAAAATTTAAAACAAGCTGGGTGTGGTGGCACACGCTTGTAATCCCCGCGGTTGGGAGGCTGAGATAGGAGGATCGCGCAAGTTCGAAGCCAGCCTCAGCTACTTAGTGAGGCTCTCAGCAACTAAGTGAGACCCTATTTCCAAATATAATATAAAATAGGTCTGGGAGTATAGCCCGGAGGTAGAATGCCTCTGGGTTCCATCCCCAGTACCACCCAAAAAAAAAAAAAAAAAAAAAAAACAAAGAAAATTTAAAACAGCTGTTAAGGCCTTTTTTTAACCTTTCTGAATTCTTTTCAATTCCTCCTTTACATTACTGCTTAGTCTGTTTACCATATAGCCATGTTCGGGGCACTCCACTGCTTAAACTCTCCCAGTGACTGCCATTTACTTGAAGAAGAGAGTCTCAACTCCATAGTCAGGCTTTCAGAACAATCTGGCAGCTCAGCCTGTCTTCCCAGCCAGTCTCCTGCCTGAGCTGTAGCCAAGCTAAACCATCTACTTAGTCCTCCATGAACGTACATTTTTCTTTCTCTGTTCTCCACTTGAGAGCTAATGAGTTTAACTCTGGGTTTCAGTATTTCCCAGCTGCAACACCCTGGACACATCCTTAACCACGGGCCCTTTGCTATCCCATGCTGGAGTTGTTTAGCTTAAAATGGAATGATACATGGAAAGGCTTAGTAGTTAAGTGATAATGATCCATCAGCGGTGGCTGTATTAAAATAAAGCCTAGAAAAGTACAAGATGAAACTAGAACATCTTGTTGCGCTAGAAAGTAGGAAAGTGCAGTGAGTGGGGGCGATGGGAAAGCTCGTCCTTGTGGGAGACTGCCAGCAGGGAGAGGAGCGGTACAGCTTAGAAACTCCTCCTCCATGCTAAGAGGAGGGAGTGATAGTTTATGAGGAGCAGGATATTTTTACATAGTCGCAATTCATCTTCCCACAATTTATAGTTGGTTACAAAGGAAAACATAGAAACTTTATAGTGGAGAAACCTGACGAGCACCACTTACATGACTCCACATTAATGACTGGATTAAAGTCAATACCAGTGTTGGGAAAATGAATATACGCACTTCCTAATGTTTTCTAAGAAAGGTAATAACATTTTATTGGTATTTGTTCCAAGAATGTATGACCTGTATGTAATCATGAGAAAACATCATACAAAACCCCAAATGAGGTTTGTTCCACACTATAGCAGACCTGTCCCTTTCGGAGGTATTAAAATCAAGGAAGAAAAAGGCACAGAAATGGTAGAGAAAGCCAGGCATGGTGGCACATGATTATAATCTCAGTACTTGAGAGGCTGAACAGGAGAATCACAGGTTCCAACCCAGTAACATAGCTAAACCCTGTTCAAAATAAATCGGAGTCTGCATGAAGTTCAGTGGTAGAACCCCCCCTCCCAGATTCAATCCCAAGTACCACAAAAAAGAAAAAAGAAAGTCCCACACAAAAGATATGTGATTTCTAATGCACCATGTGACCCTGAACTAGATCCTAGACTAGAAAAAAAGTAACTGTAATGCACATAATTAGGCAAATGACTGAAATCTGAATCAGGGTGTATAACAAGCAAGGTGTGGTATGGTGTGTGTGTGTGTGTGTGTGTGTGTGTGTGTGTGTGTGTGTGTGTTTTCTAAGGGCCTGGGGATTGGACCCAGGAGCATTCTGCCTCTGAGCTACGTACCCACCCCTATTTTATTCTTAATTTGAAACAAGGTCTTGCTGAGTTGCTAAGGCTGACTCTGAACCTGTGATCCCCCTGTCCTAGCATCCCAATTACTGGGATTACAGGCATATGGCACCGTGCCCATCTAGGTGATAGTGTTTATATCATACTTAAAGGTTCTGATACTGATAATTATACTGCAAGTATATGAAAAAGTATCCTAGGAGATGCACACTGAAGTACTTAGGAGTAAAAGAACATGCTGTCTTCAACATACTCTCAATTTGTTCAGGGAAATTGTGTACCCGTGGAAGAGGATGCTTCAGTAAGTGAAGCAAAATGTAAACACTTGGTGACTTTCCTTAGTGGGTGTGTGCGATTTCTTGTGCTATTCTTGTCCTTTTCTATGGAAAACTTTCTATGGAAAACTTTCTATGGAAAACTTTCTATGGAAATTTTTCTATGGAAAACTTCCTATGGGAAAATTACAAGAATAGTACATGAGCTCTATCAAGATATGTTTTTTAAAAAGAAAGTCAAAAGACCCTGGGTACGGCATTGTGACTAGGAGGAACGTCTTTAATAGGGCTTCATGGGGGAGCCACTATGGGATGTGAGCAACAGCTCACCAGCTTCCTAGACTTCAAACGATGAGCAGTTTCGCGCCTCCCTTCAGCCTTCTGTGGAACAAGACGACGGAATATAATTGTTTCCAAAATAGCATTATCCAAGCTTGTTTCTCCTGCTGCTCCGACTTTGTCCAAAGCCACAATCAATATTGAGAAAGATCTATAAATTGCCATATTCTCCCGTTTATGCATTATTTCTCACAAATGAACATTTGCTGATATTTTGTATAGACAATTTGAGGTTTTCATTTCTGACTAGAACCATGAATGCAGCTCTTCTTTTTAAAATTCATATTCTTAAAGCGGATTCACCTGCTTTAACAGCTAAAATGGGTTCAGGTTCAGATTCATTTGCTGTAACAGATAAAATTTAAATCTAAACCATTTAAAGTGAAATGACATCATAACTTCTTAGGAAAAAATCAAGGAGATTTTTACAAGGTTGTAGATATTTTTACAGGCAGACCAAGTACTTTTTTTTTTCTAAGAAAATATCCCTGGATCTACTAATTCAAGATATATATCACTGGTATATATTATAAAATCTGTTGATGATAATTTAAATTGGTGTATTCTAAAAAATGATATTTAAGCTCATTGTTTACTGTAGTCATTAAAAATGTCAATTCAGTACAGTCTCCATAGATGGTCTATCTGAATATTGTGACATTCTGACAAATCTTCTAAAGTGTAATTGAAGAAAGACCCCTAAGGCCGGGCGTGGTGGCGCACACGTGTAATCCCAGCATTTGGGAGGCGGAGACCGGGGAGTCGCAGTTTTCGGACAGCCTCAGCTACTTAGCGAGACCCTTCACAACTCAGTGAGACCCTGTTTCAAAAAATAAAAAGATGCCGGGCGTGGTGGCGCACGCTTGTAATCCCCGCGCTTGGGAGGTGGAGACAGGAGGATCATCGTGCAGGTTTGAAGCCAGCCACGCGCGCTGGCTTAGGAGACCCTGTTTCCAAATAAAAAAATGTAAAACTAGGTCTGGGAGTGTAGCCCAGAGGTAGAAGGGCTTCCAGGAACCCCAGTACCACCAAAAAAAAAAAAAAAAGACTAAAAAAATAGGACTGGGGGTGTAGCTCAGAGGTGCAATGCCCCTGGGTTCCATCTCCAGTACTAAAAAAAAAAAAAAAAAAAAAAAAAAATGACCCCTAAGATGATTAAATTATGTGACCAAACATTGTTGGCTGTCAGTAATTTAAATATTTCTAGGACAGAACTGTGGCTCTTACAACATTTTTTTCTGACAGCAATTAGCAAGGCCAACTGCCATGAGGCTGCCTAATAAGCAACAGTAAAGCCATCCCAGAGGGGAAGCGCAATTTGAAGACAGTAATAAAATCGCTGTCTTGGGAATCAGACTGCTTATATTCATCATCCGCATTCGTCCACTCATAACCTGTGCAACTGCGGATGACCTGTTTGTCCGTTCCACGTCTTTCTTTCCTCTGACAATTACTGTATTTCCCCTGGGTATTATTCTGTTACTTTAATAGTACCTGCCTTTCTGCGTTGTACCGTTCAACAGAATAGTACCGTTCAACAGAACGGGCTACAGAAGTGCCCAGTAGCTCCAGTTATTATCATTTTCTGCCCTGCCTCAGAAATAGTGGGCTGTGTAAGATTCAGATTTTAAAGAAGGAGGGCAGCCCAAACTCTTGTTTACATCGCTGAAATTCTTTTTTTCACGAGTCCTTTTCCACATTCCCTGACTCTTTGGGGTTATCAAGACGTGGGTTCTATGGAGACATCAGTAGCTGGGAGTGTGTTGACAATACAGAAGCGAAAGCTGAAGGAGTATCAGTAAAAGCTGAGCAGTCTCACGCCATTTCTGACAGTTTTCCTATATTAAAGAGAATATGAACAGTATTGGCTTAAAACAAATTAAAAGAAATGCTCAGACTTGCAACTTGTGGGGGAAATTGGCAGAGACTTGAGAAGGAATTTCCAGAACTCTAATGGATCCATAATTTCATTTGCAAACTTATGTAGGGTACCAAGTTGGCATGGATCAAGAGCCTACTAGGCAGATGGGACCTTAAACAATGCTAGCAGGGAGTTTCTGCCCAGGTGCTTTTATTCGGCCTGAGCTTTTGAATTCATTTTGAATTTATGTGAAGGGATGTAATTTTTGCCCAGTTGGAAAGGGGCAGGAGTCAAAAAGGCGTGGATGTGGGATAGACGCCCTCGAGCTGAGGAAACTTGTCCTCTGGCGTCAGTGAGGATCTGCCCGCTCATAGGGCATTGCTGACCCTTTGGATGCCCTTGGTGTCTCTGGCTCAAAACCTGCCTGTGTTCCTGCTTGTGACGGTGTCTTTCAGGAGAATAGAAACTTCAGAGTTCAACTCAAATTTTATAATACCCCAGGCGGCCTTCCCACATTCTTCTGTCTTGTCTGTTGTTTTGCTGCCTGGCACAGTTGTTTTGAGTTTCCGAGGCAAGCCTCACCCCTACCCTGACAATTGTTTGATCTGGTAAACAAAGAGGTGTGAAGACACCAGAGAGGCCATTTCTGCACATCCCTGTAATCAAGGAGCTGCTGAAGAAGCAGAGCCCTTGCTCCCTTTAATTCTTGAAGCTCCAGACCTCACCAGTCCAATTCTTTTTTTTTTTATTGTACCTAGGGGTGGAACCCAGAGGCTTTCTACCTCCGGGCTATATACCCCAGACCTATGTTATATTTTATTTGGAAACAGGGTCTCACTAAGTTGCTGAGAGCCTAAGTAGCTGAGGCTGGCTTCAAACCTGTGTGATCCTCCTGTCTCAGCCTCCCAAGCGCGGGGATTACAAGCGTGCGCCACCACGCCCGCCTCACCAGTCCAATTCTAATTACAATAAGCCTTAGGGTAGCTATGCCCTGCCTGGGCAAAGATGGGAAGAAGTGACCTCGCCCTCCGGGAGGTGGTCAGTCAGTATGGGCTGCCTGCAGAAGGTCCTCCTGCTGCCTGCAGCGCTCACTGCTTCCTCAGTAAGCACAATGAGACCTTCCACTCAATGCTACAGTGCTGTCTTTAGGATACTATTTAAACTCTGTGTGGCATACAATTCCTTGGGGAATCTTATTTTTAAAAACATTTTAAATTTAACGTTACTATTTTTTACATGGTTTTTGAGGATGGAACCTAGGGTCTGGCGCTAATGAGTTCTGCCACTGAGCTACTCCCTAGCCCATCCTTGAAGAATCTTGTAAAAGCAGGGGACCTTCACTTCTAAGAAGGTACCTGTTGCTCATATATACTTTAAAAACTTTTACATACTTTCAAGAAATTTACATGGCGCACTTTCAGGCTGGTTGATGGAACCTCTTCTTCATGTTCCACAGCTGGCCACAAGAAATCTTTCTTCCCCTTCCTGAAAGAGTTCCTGAAGGCCTTTCTTACCAGTTTTAAAAAGTGTGACTCAAGATGATAATGACAGCTACCATTCATTGAGGCTTTACTCTTTGTAAGACACTCTGCAATCTTTATATCTAGCACTGAGCTCCCCATCATCCCTTCCACGCCTTTCTTCCCTCCGCCTCCCCCATCTCAGGTACCAGCTCCATCTCGACAGTCGCTCAGATAGGGCCAGATCTAAGGATCTATCTATAGGACCTCTATGTTTGGTCCATCTCCAGATCTGTGAGGAAATAACAGGATAGTATGGGAGAAGTTAATATCCACTCTTACCTCACTCTGCACAGAGAAATTAATTTGAAACAGAAAGACCTAAATGTGTATGTCATTGTCAACATGATTTATATTATATGAGACTATAATGTACCATAAAAGCATTAAAAAAAAAGAAACACCTAGATGTAAAAGCTAAGGGTATAAGGCTTGTAGAAAAAATCATAGGAGAAATTTCTGACTTGGGGATAGGCATATATTCCTCAAAATACTAATCAAAGGGATGGAGGGAACTTGATTTAATCATTAAATATTTTCTCATCAGGAGATGGCTTTAAGAAAATTAAAGGGCAAGCTTCAAAGTCAGATATAATATTAACCATACACATACCTGTCAAAGCACTTGCTTCTAAAATATATGTCTACAAAATAATAATTATAAGGAAAAAACAGAGGTCTCATTCCTGGACTGGCAGTGTGAGGAGTTCCATAGACCTGCTGTGCAGGAAAATAACCATAACTAATGAAAGCTGAAAGTTCTAAGGGAAGGCATTATAGCCAACAAAGAAACATCTATTCAAGAAGATCTGAAAAATCTAAGTCTCATAAGAACAGTGAGCCATGACTTGTGAACCATCCCCATGACAGAGCACCACTCAGGCAGGTGTAGCCAAGACACTCAGGTCCCAGCCCAGGGATTCAGGATCTCACCAGGAGAGGCAGGCCACCAGGATTTCTTACCCACCCAACTCTACATTACAGTGGCTGGATCTCTGGAAACTGAGGCTGAGTGGCTGGGGCACACTCAGCCTCAGTTCAGAGGGCAGAAGCTCTGTCCATGACTTGGCAAGCTGAGAATGTGGAGCTCTGGCCATCCCCAGTCCACCTGGAGGACTGGAGTCTCATGATGATACAGGCAAGCTGGGAAGACCAGGGACTATTTCCCTCACCCAGTGGCCTCCTAATAAAGCAGGAATGCCACTCCAAAAGTGGGCCACTGTCCTCATCCTCATCCCCAACTCCAGAGCAGTGGCTGGAGAGTTCCCTCCTCTACCCCAAAGGGAGAGGCCATTCATAAGGACAGAGAGATCGAAGCTCTCCCCAAAAGAATGGAATATGTGATGCAGAGTATGTGGGAATTTCAAGCCTACAGGTGCTTTAAGTGGGGAGGGGGATTTTGATGGTGAGCAGTTAAAAGGAGTCTGGTAAGACAAGTATGGAGTTGCACACCTGTCATCCCAGTACTTGAGAGGCGGAAACAGGATGATCACAGGTTTAAGGCCAGTCTCAGCAACTTAGTGAGGACCTCAGCAACTTAGCAAAACCCTGTTTCAAAATAAATAAAATAAGGCTGGGGGTGTAGCTCAGAATCCCCTAGGTTGAAGCTCTCACTCCTTCACCCACTCACCCACATACACACAAAACACAATAGGAGGCTGGGAGCTCCATTGAAGCAATGAGGTAATTGTTAGATGAGGACAGGGAGGCCTCCTGTGGTCACAACAGACTTGAAACACTGACTTCAAACTACTGCTGCAAACGAGCCTGGATTTACTGGATGAGAGCTTGGAGTAATTTATGCCCCAGAGCATGATTAGAAACAAGAGCACAATCGGCCAGTGGACTAGAGGAGCCTAGCCGCTGGTTGTGTACCAGCGGAGGCAGACAGACTGGCCGAACTGGGAAAGGGACTGAGAAGTGCCTAAGGCCTTGCTTTCTGAGAACTGTGGAAAACACTGCAGATAAAAATAGGTCTCACTAAAATATCCAAACCAAGTAATTAAATAAAAATGAAAACAAGCCAGGGTGGGGAATTAAAATCAGATCATAATTGAATCCACCCCCCCAAAAAAAAGAAGAGAATAAAAAATGGGAGCACTTATATAGCAAGCTATAAGTATGTACTTACTCTCCTTTCTTCTCTCAGCTTCCTTGAAAGACAGGATCATATAGAGTAATAATTATAGCAGTGTATTGAAAGGTGAGTAACAGTTGTTCCTTGGTATCCATGGGTTGTTGGTTCTAGGACACGCCCCTCCCTACAGATCAGATCCCAAGAATGCTCGTATATAAAATGGTACAGTTAAGCCCGGCGCGGTGGCGCACGCTTGTAATTCCAGAGCTTGGGAGGCTGAGACAGGAGGATTGTGTAGGTTCAAAGCCAGCTTCAACTACTTAGTGAGGCTCTCAACAACTTAGTGAGACCCTGTTTCCAAATAAAGTATAAAATAGGTCTGGGAGTGTAGCCTGAAGGTAGAAAAGCCCCTGGGTTCCACCCCCAGTACCATAAATAAATAAATAAATAAATAAATAAATAAATAAATAAATAAATAAATAAATGGTGCTGTTGTGTTACTGGGATAAGATCCAGATTTCTCTCTATTGAAAGGCCACTATTTGTCAAACAAGAGTTGAAGTGAGGGAATCAGGTTTATTCAAGTGCCAGCATCTTGAGAGATGGAGAATCTATCAACCTAAAAGCACCATCTTGGGGAACTCATCGTCATAGAAGGCTTTTATGGAGGAAGGAAAGGAGGTACGGTAAGACAGTGGGCTGGAAGGTTATGTGCTGAGCAGGGTCTTTGTCATACAGGGCAAGCAATTCCTTTTTCTTCTTCTCTGGCCCGGGACACAGCAATCAATTTCACCTTCCTTAGGGTAGTTCTATAATTTACAAATATGTAAGTTTTTCCCAAATATTTTAAATCTACAGTTGATTGAATCCATGGGTATAGAACCCACAAATGCAGAGTGCCAATTGTATATAGTTGTACTGTATCTAACATTAATAGTACAAAAGGAAGAAGAAAATAGAGCTATATAGGAGTAATTTTCCTATATTTGACTCAAATTAAATATAAAGCTTATAAGCTTTCTGAGTTAATGTTATATAATAAGCTGTAAAACAACAACTAAGAAAATAAGACAATGAAGGGAAAGTTCACTAAATGAATTAAAATGTTGCACTAGAAAACATTCATCTAATGAAAAGTCCAGGAGTAAAGGCAGAATAAAGAAACAACAACAAAACAAAGTGGAGATAAATAGGAAATAAAAAAGTAAAATGGCAGACATAAATCAAGCTATAATCAATAGTAACACTACATGTAAATGTCTAATATTCCAATCAAAAGACAGGGATTATTAGACTGGAGTGGGAGGATCAAACCATATACTATTTTCAGGTGGCGCACTATGGACTCAGGTATATCAACACAGAGAATAGCAAGAGATAAATCATAGCCAGGCATGGTGGCGCATGCCTGTAATCCCAGTTCTTGGGAGGCTGAGACAAGAGGATCCCAGGTTTGAAGCCAAACTTGACAACTCAGTGAGGTTCTCAGCAACTTAGTGAGATCTTGTTTCCTAATAAAAAATAAAACTGATCTGGGGATGTATCTTGGAACTAGAATGCCCTTGTGTTCTAAACCCATTACTCTCACGCCCCAAAATATTAAACATGCAAATAATAGTCATAAGAAAGCTCAAGTGGTTATAATAGACATAAAAACAGAACTATTAGAGATTTAATGATCGTAAAAAGGCCAGTCTGTTAAGAAGACATAATGATTGAAACATACATGCATTTAACAATATAGACCCAAAATACTTGAAGCAAAAGCTGAAGTGTAACGGTGCCCCGCTGTTGGACACCGAAACTGTAACGGTGTGAGATGGAGCCATGGGTTCTTGTCCTCGGCTCGTTTAGAAAAAATAGAACTATACTGCCATAAGCTTAAGCAATTTTTATTATTACAAAGGTAGAAAGAAGGACAGAATGATAGAGCACTACATCAGAGGGACGTAGTAGAGTGCCTTCAAAATGAGACACTCAAGGGTTTTTGAACATGGAACCATTTTTTTACGGATTCATTATCTTCCATCCTGCTTAACCAATAGGTAGTCTTTCTCTCTACTCCTGATATAGGTGAGGGCCCGCCCATTATCTCCAGTGGGAGCCTTTGTTACAACCAAGATGTGTTACTTGGTTAACAAGGTCAGGGGTCACATGGCATATGCCCTCTTTGAGGAAGGCCTGGACCATCCTCCCACATCCTTGGAGAGTTTTAGCCTGTTTTATCTCTATCTGTTAGAAGTTATTTATTTTGTAAACTTTAAAACATGAAGGCCCCCAGGCTACAACTCTTTTGTGTAATTCCCTGCACTGCACCCAGGCCCTGACTACTTTTTACATTTTGAAATTAATACCAAAGCAATTTTCTAATACCGGAACATTCCCCATCAGAAGGAAATGGAGAGTGCAGTATACAATTCAACAATAAATCTCAGCCTCAATAATACATAAACACAATTAGAAAAAGATCAACAAAGTAATAGAAGATGAGACCAATACTATAAACCACCCACTGATGAGACTAATACTATAAACCACCTAGATAGAACAGAAATCTATAGATCTCTCTAAATAACAGCAGAATATATATTTTCCTCATTTGTACGTGGGACATTCTCTAGGATAGAACATATGCTAGATATTTTTTAAATCAGTAATTGTAAGAATAAAGTCATAAAAATACATTCTTTGATCACAGTAGAATGAAATAAAACCAATAGCAAGGAAATTCAGGATATCGGTGTACATTAAACAACATACTCCTAAATAAACTGTCAAAGAAGAAGATAAATCAGAATGTACTTTGATGAAAGAAAATGAACAGCTTACATACTCGAACTTTTGTGATGCTGCTAAAGCATTTCTTAGTGAGAAACGTGTAACTTATAACTTACTACTACTTATTTCTTTTTTAAAAAAGAAATATTAATATTTCACCTTAAAGCATTGCAAAAAGAAGAGCAGACTAGGAGCTAGGGGTGCAGCTCCGTGGTAGAGTATATTCTTAGGATATATGAAGCCCTGGGCTTGATCCCAGCTCTGCAAATAATAAAATAAAGATCAAACTAAACCCAAAGCAATAAGAAAGAGAACACTATAGAGATTAGGGAAAATGTTGATCAAATATAAAATATGAAAACTAGAGAAAATCAGTGAAACGATAGTGGTTCTTTGAAGGGAACAAAGAACTGGTAAGCCTTTAGCTAGAATGACCGGCGGGGTGCGGTCATTGGAAAAGCCACAAGTGAACGAGCAGACATTCTTACTGACACTACAGAAGTAAAGAGTCATAAGAAAACATCTTAACAACTGCATGACAACCTTCAGTTAGGTTGTTATCATCTTATTTTATTTTTAGATATCTTATGTGATATGAAATTTTTAAAGAGACATGAACTACTGAAACTCAATTAAGACGACATACAACTTCTGAATAGATTGATAACAAGGAAAGAGATTGATCTCCTATTGTTACTGCTACTTATAGTAAAAACTGCATACAGTGAAAAAGCCAAGGCCCAAATGGCCTCACTGGCGAATATTACCAAACATTTAAAGAAGAATTAACTCCAAATTCTTCACAAACTTCAAAAAAAAAAAAAACCAGAAGAAAGATTTTTCAATTTATTTTGTGATGCCAGTATTTCCTCAGTACTAAAACCAGATAGAAACATCACAATAATGGAAAACTATAAACCGATACCTCTTAGGAATATAAAGGAAGAAATCTTCAACAAAATTATGTCAAACTGGATCTAGCAATTGCAGTAAATAAGGATTTTACACCATGGCCAAGTGAGATTTATTCCAGGAATACAAGGCTGATTTAGTAATCAAAAATCAATTTTATATACCATATCAATAAAATAAAGGACAAAACCCATATAATTCTCTCAATAGATATTGAAAAAATATTGGACCAAATTCAATACTCCTTCATGATAAGGAACATTCAACAAAGTAGAAATAGAAGTGAACTTCCTCACACTGATAAATGCTTTTGTGAAAACCCACCAGCACAGTGCTCAATGATGAAAGACCAAATGCCTCCCCATGAGATCCGGGATAGAGAAACCGCTGAGCCACTTTGTTGAAGAGTGTAGGTAAGAAGAGGTCACAAAAGGCCTTCAGATAGGAAGGGAAGAAGAAGGCCCTAAGATGGCATGTTCCTGTAAATCGTCCTAAAGAACCCATTAAGAAACCACTAAAATTAATAAACCTGTGAATATAAGAGCAACATACAAAAATGAACTGAATTTCTTTATGCTTGTAGTGAGTAATCTGAAAATGAAATTAAAGCAGTTTTACTTAGTTTAGAAACAAAAAAGAATAAACTTTTTTATTCTTCCTGATTTCAAAATTGACCACAAAGCTGTAATAACCGAGAAAAGTGTGCTGCCAGTGTAATAGTGAACATGACATATAGGTCAATGTAGACCAGTTGACTAGAATTAGAGTCCAGAGATCCTCACTTTCACAGTTAATTAAATTTTTAACAGGAGTACTAATGAGAAGAGAACAGTCTTTTAATTTAAAGGTGCTGGAATTACTGGATAGTTATGTGCAAGAGTATGAAATTGGACTCATACCTGTCAATGTAAACAAAATTTAAAATGGGCCAAAGGCCAAAGGTTAGAGTTAAAACTATTAAAGCCATGGAAAAAAAACATTGGGGTAAAATCTGACATTGGTTTTGTCAGTAATTTCTTAGATATGACTCCCAAAGCATAAGCAACTAAAGAGAAGGTAGATGGATTGGAATTTCTGGGATATGGTAGATGATAAAAAAAAATGTTCTGTAGTTGATTATGGTGATAGTTACATAACTCTGAATAAGTTAGAAATGGTTGGATTTTATACTTCAGGTGGATGGATTTCAGGATATGTGAATTATATCTGAAAGAAAAAACCCATTTAATCACACAGATATCTTCACGCTTGGGAATAGGTACTTCACAACAAAAGTGTTCAGTAAACCATAGAAACATGCTAAAAATCAGCTGGGCCTAGTGGCCCACACCTGTATTTCTAGTATTTGGGAGGCTGATAATGAGGTCCTCTTGAGGACCTCAGATTGAAGGCCAGCCTGACAAATTAGTGAAACCCTATTTCAAAATAAGTAAAATAGGGCTGGAGGTACAGCTCAGAGATAGGATGCCCCTGGATTTAATCCCCCCCCCACACACACACAGAGGCTAAACATCACTAGTATTCAGGAAAATGGCAAGTTAAAGTCATGAGATGTACAACATACAAAACAGAACAACAAAATTATAAAGAGAGATGACCAGGTGCATACCTTGCCGAGTTCCCACTACTCTCGTATGTGTGCCCTCCGTCATAGCGCTGCCCTCATGATGACGGTCTGGTACCCTGGCTTCTGCCGTGGCATCTCTGGCAGCCTCGATACCTACCTTACCACTCTTGGAGTTGGAGCCCTGGGCAGAGACCACTCTTCCCCTTGTAAACGTCTGTAACACGTTCCCACTCAGAACACAGTACTTATTTTATGAACGTCAGGTTTTTATTTGGGGCCGTCAGTTCCGTCTATTCCAGAAGGAGGAAAGAAGTCATTTGGTGCCGTGGTAGGTTTGCCTCCTTATATTTAGAGTGACTTTTCTCAGTTACAAAACTCTCTGTACCACGCTACTGCCGAGACCGAGTACATCAGAATTTTATTTTTCATAGTAAACTGCCTTTTTGAATTTCGCTGATTTTTTAGAGACCCAATTTAAACATCCAACATAAAGAATTTGTATTTAATTATTAATTAACACAGTAAGCATCTCTCAAGTGCTGGCTGTGGGCAGGCACTGTGTTGGGCTATGCTGTGGTTAATATATTGTTGGTGCTGGCTCTCAGAACTCATTTGTGGAGGAAACAGGTATGCAAGTGAACATCTGCGGTTCAGCAAGGGAACTGGGAAAGGCTTTAAGAAGCCTTTCTTAGCGAGCATGAGGAAATGGCCAACTCTTTTTCATGGAGTGGCCATCAAAGATGTAATGACTGAACATTTGAAACTGGGTAGGGGCCTGGAATCCCAGTACTTGAGAGGCGGAGGCAAAGGAGAATCACAGGTTCAAAGCCAGCCTCAGCAACTTAGACACTGTTTCAATAAAAAATAAAATAGGGCTATAGATGTTGCTCAGAGGTAGAATGCCCCTGGGTTCAATCCCGAGTAACACACACACACACACACACACACACACACACACACACACACACACACAGTAGGAGTTTGTTTTGTGTACATACTTCTGTGACTGACTATAGAACTCCTTTATGCATTTGTATTAGGTTTAAGTAAATAAGTACTTAAAAGTAGAAAAACATTCACTGTTAGTTTACAGGAATGCTGTGTTCTTTTACACCTTTTTATTAATTAGCTTTTTTAAAACCCCTTGGAGAAATACAGAACCCTTAGAAGGGAGATGCTTTTTGCTGACATGTGCTTTGAACAACATTGCAAACACCTGGCGATTAGAAGTGTATAATTTAGTTGCATCGGCTTCTTGGAATTCAAAGTTATGTGAATAGAAGAAAAAATTATGAGTTCATGAAATATTTGTTTTGTTCTTTAATTAAATTGCAGTAACTTGACAAGCAAATGTACTGGGATCACTGTTCAGCTCGTTCAGGAGAGATCTACCTTCAGTTATATTTGTGCCTCTTCTAGATGTTAACTGTTTCTCACACACAAATATATGTTATTATAGCACTGGTTAGACTGATAAAACTATGGTTTAATTGCTTTGCAAAGTTTATTATCCTATATGATTTTAAACATTTTCTAATATCTGTATAGTTGTTACCTAAGATAATAAAATTCAGCTCTTAGTGTTTCAATAAATGCCTGGTCAATTATCAGCACAATTGGTTTTTAAATTAGCTTCCTTGTTTCTTACTGTAGCCAGTTGTCTTCTGTTTCATTATTGCCCTTGGGATGTTCAGGGCAAATCAAACAGGAAGTGGAATCTTCCGGTCCTGGGTGCTTTGACTCAGGCACGTTGTTCAACTTTTACTTGGGGATGGTCTGGAGCTAAGGGAAGGAAGGCTGCCCCATGCTTGATATGCACTTTTGAAAGTGTGTATAGACCATTATGGAAAACCGGGAATCTGTTTCAAGGTCTAAAAAATAGTGACTGGTGTCTATCACAGCAGACAAGCGGGGGTTTTGTTTGCATTTTGTTTTGGTTGTCATGGCAGCTGATGTTCTGCACGCCACAGTAAGTTATGTATGCACTGAACGGTGATAGCAGATGTTTCTGATATGCTTTATTTAGGGAACATTTAGATATATATGGATTTTACATAATAATTTTATTGGCGATACTTTTTGAAAATTGGTCTAGAGTAATCTTTTAAAACTGTTCCTATGTGAATCTATTAATATGGTCTAAATGAAGGTACACACTGTGTACTAAAGGTTGTATAAAACAAGTGTGTTAAAATCAATGCCTTATGGTTAATCCAAAGTGATTAAAAGGAAATCCTTTTGTTTATGAATACAAGTCAAAGAAGGAAAAATATATTTCATTTTTAGATTATATAAATGGTGGAGAGCTTTTTACTCATCTTTCTCAAAGAGAGCGTTTCACAGAGCCTGAGGTGCAGATCTATGTTGGAGAGATCGTGCTTGCCCTCGAACACCTGCACAAGGTAAGATGTCTCGTCTCTGGAGTTTCCTTTGGAGTATTCACTGAGGCACTGACGGATCTCACAGAGCTCACGTTTCCCAATGCCACTGTCTCGGTGGAGGTTGTAGAAATCACGCTTCTGGAATATAACAACTTTTCTCAAGTTTCATAGTTCCCTGTTTAAAAATCTCCTTTCCGATTGTAGTTGTTGTGATGCAGATCGGAAAGGGAGAAGCTAAGCAGTATTTTGGCTTTTTTCATGAAAAAAAAAATCCTAATGCTCTACTTAAAGAAAGTGCCATTAAAATAAGTGTTTACTTCGTAATGTAATCTGTAAATGAAGCCACCGTTTAAAGTGCATTTCTCTAGTTGTGCCTCACCCCCTGAGACTCCACCTGTACAGGTTCTTTCCTAAAGAAGAGTCACCTCCCGCTCCCCACGCGGGCTCTTTTCCATTCATTTTGTCCCTCATTCTAACACCCCTGTCCTATCCCCGCCTCCTCCTCCTAACATAAGCTCAGTTACTAAAACCTCGGATGGAATTGTGTCCATGACCTGTTAAAACTCTATACAAATCAACTTAAATATTTTATGTTATTGTAGTTGTCAATAGTCTTGATCTGTGAAATTTTGACTTAATTTTTCTAACTTAATGAGGAAGCATTATTTTAGAAGTATTATGTATGATAGAAGCAAATAGTCATGTATATTTACCTTGTGCATTTCCTAAAAGATAAAAAGTGCTAAAGTAAAATTTGTAAGTGTGGTATTGGGGATTGAACCCAGGGACATTCTGCCCCTGTGCTATACCCCTAACTCTACTTCCAGTTTTACTTTGAAGCAGGGTCTCCCTAAGTTGCTGGAGCTGGCTGCAAATTTGCAGTCCTCCCGCTCAGACTCCCAAGTACTGGGAGTAGAAGCGTGCACCACCATGCCTGGCCTGAAGTAATTTATAACAAAGGCGTGTGAGACCACAGGGGACAGTGTGGCACGAGTCACTAAGTTACAGCAGTGCGGGGCCTCACAAAGCCACTCTGCTTTGTCACGTAGTATTCAGGTCTACCCTAGACTACGATAATCAGAGTAAAGTCCTGAATGTACAGCCAGGAAGGGAACTGAGGAGGAAATGCAGGTACGGAGGAAGTTTTTAAAGTGGCAGAGGGATTTGTAGCCAGATGGAAACCGTAGATAGGAGAGAAAAGGCACTGAAAAGATATGAAAAGGCGGGCAAGGGAAGGGTAGGTGAGCCCAGAGGGGAGGCTATGAGAAGGGGATCAAGGGAAGGGTAGGTGAGCCCAGAGGGGAGGCTATGAGAAGGGGGCAAGGGAAGGGTAGGTGAGTCCAGAGGGGAGGCTATGAGAAGGGGATCAAGGGAAGGGTAGGTGAGCCCAGAGGGGAGGCTATGAGAAGGGGGCAAGGGAAGGGTAGGTGAGCCCAGAGGGGAGGCTATAAGAAGGTGGGCAAGGGAAGGGTAGGTGAGCCCAGAGGGGAGGCTATAAGAAGGTGGGCAAGGGAAGGGTAGGTGAGCCCAGAGGGGAGGCTATTGAGAAGGTGGGCAAGGGAAGGGTAGGTGAGCCCAGAGGGGAGGCTATAAGAAGGTGGGCAAGGGAAGGGTAGGTGAGCCCAGAGGGGAGGCTATAAGAAGGCGGGCAAGGGAAGGGTAGGTGAGGCCGGAGGAGAAGCAAGGCTGGACAGGTGTAGGGAGATGAGTGCAGGAAGGAAAGAAGTGGGAATGGACCACGATGAGGGCCAGGGTACAGGCCCGGGACAGGGCCGCAGCGCAGTGCAGAGGAACAGAGCAGTCCCGCTAAAGATAGGGGACACACCTTTGTGGTTCTTTTTTAGAATTTCAGTGTGATCACAGCCATGTTTATTATTTTGTGAGATATAAAATAGCTATGTATTTTATAAGAAACATATTGGACCCAAGATGGGCTGCAGACACTTTGAAATTCACTATTGATGTAATCATTTATAGTATAAAAATAATGGCAAAATTCATCATAAATTCAGAGTAAAAACTAAACACAAAGCCCCAAATGAATAAGCTATTTTTAAGAGTTTTTATTTTATGTGAAACCTTAATTCTATTCATTCTGTTTATTAAAGGAAAATCCATGAACATTTGTTATTAAGCAGTAGTAAGAAACACTGAAATAGAGAACATAATGAATTATGGATATAAATAAAATTGATGACGGAATGAAAGTATTATAGCAAATCAGATCTCAGCTAACATTTTCTTTATCTTACTA
Organism: Muscardinus avellanarius; assembly: GCF_963383645.1. NCBI lineage: Eukaryota > Metazoa > Chordata > Mammalia > Rodentia > Gliridae > Muscardinus > Muscardinus avellanarius. The sequence goes on along the minus strand of NC_137798.1, from coordinate 94,530,904 downwards.
CCTTTAAAAAGGCACAGTAACACAAAGCCAGCAATGTCAGTCTTGATGTAAACACTAACACTGGGCTTCACAGGAAGAGACCAAAATGGAAATTTACTTGGAAGTGATGAGGTAAATCAGACAGTAAATTATTTGTTCATAAAAATCTTTTCCTCAGCTACTTAGCGAGGATCTTCACAACTCAGTGAGACCTTGTTTCAAAAATAAGAAGACTGAAAAAGTAGGGCTGAGGGTGTAGCTCAGAGGACATTGCCCCTGGGTTCCATCTCTAGTACCAAAATAAGTAAGTAAGTAAGTAAGTAAGTAAGTAAATAAATAAATAAATAAATAAATAAATAAATAAATAAATAAATGACATGACTGGGTGTGGTGGCATATGCTTACAATCCCAGCACTTGAAAGACTGATAGAGGAGGATTACAGATTCAAGGCCAGCCTCAGAAACTTCAACTTTCAGCAACATAACAAGACTCTATTTCAAAAATTAAAAAGAACTGGGGGTGTAGTTAGAGATAGAAAGACCCTGGGTTCACTCCCCAGTGCAAAAAAAAAATAAAAAGACTACTTGTTAGATACATGCAATGTTAAATGGCTGATCAGTATAGACTCTCTAGGCAGCAATTTCAAGCATCTCGTATTTACCACATAATTATTTTCTCTTGAGCTTAATTTGGTTGTGTTGTTTGTACGCCATGGCCCTAGGAGATCCTACTATATACATGTGCCATAGAGCCTAGCTGTATAGCAGGCTCTCACCTGCAGGTCACTGCAAGTACACTCTGAGGTTTGCACAATTACAGAACCACCTGAGGATGATCTTTTCAGAACCTAACCCTGTCATCAAGTAATGCTTGACTATATAAATGCTATTTAATTGATTTGATTTTTTTTATTTAGAACTAAAAATCAGCTAAAATTTGCCTAGGATCTTAGGAACCTATTATTTAACAAGCCTTTAGTAATTGTTAATTTGGTATGTGGCATTGTGCAGAATCCTGGATAAATGCATTAAAAGTAAAAACAATATGAGTATATCATGACAAACAGGAAATACTTAGAAAAATATTGGTCATTTAAAGGTAAGTACCGTGTAAACATAGGTGCTATGGGATGAAAAACAAGGAAATGACCCGAGTGCGGTCTAATTAGTAGAGCTTTCTGAGGCCATTACCAAGTAATGGACAGGAATTGGCAAGAAGGCACCTGAAGATCATCTAAGTGTGACATGGGGCGGGAAGCAGCGCCGTCAGCAGGGAGGCCTGCAGAAGCTAGTCCAAGGAGCAGGCCTCACTGCCAGGAGAAAGACGAGTGATCCGAGAGGCTCAGCGACCCAGCTGGCAGCTCTGAAACTGGAATTTATACTTTCCTGTTTGTCCTAGTGGTCACCAGGAACCACAGGATCCTGATGAGAAAAATACATTAGGATAAGAAAAACTGTCCGAATTGATTCTTTGAATGCATTTTTGACTGTATCTTTGTTTGTTTCTTACAGTTGGGGATTATATACCGTGACATTAAGCTTGAGAATATTCTACTCGATTCTCATGGCCATGTGGTGCTGACAGACTTTGGTCTGAGTAAGGAGTTTGTTGCTGATGAAGTGAGTACGGTATTTTAATTTGAAGTTAGTAACAGCAGAGTATGATCAAGAATGAAAATTAGCTGTAATAAGTCATACGTACCACATGGGTTGTGAACTTTTATACGGGTTTGTTCAAAGGAACAATTAGACTTGAATGACTGTAAGAAGAGTTTTTAGTTTAAAATGATCATGGAACCTTAGATTTACTACAATCCTTTGATGGCTATATCAGAATTCTTTAAATATTTTTAAGGAAAAAATCTGTATATCTTTAATATCTCTAACCTTCTATATAAAATAGCTAAAGTGTAACTAAAATATTAACTGTTTTGCCTATTAAGAAAATTATGGCTTAGATAGTGGCCAATAAAGAATCGTAAAACAAAGCACATACAATTTACAATTGCTGGGTAGGCTATGTCATGATAGCCCTTTGCATCTACTTGACAAGAATGACAAGGGTTTACTAGACCTAACTTTTTTATAATCTTGCTGGGTTTTGCTCGAAATGAACTAAAATTTAATGCTGGTTTTGGTGCAGATTTTAAATATGGAGGGCCTTACACTTTTTACAGTAATTAGAATTCGTTTAATATTATAAATTCATTTGATTACATTTAAAGTTATATGCCTATTGGTTGTGATTATGTATTATTTGTGTAGCAGTTGTGATAAAATTATATTTTACACTACAAATTATTTAAGATACCTAAGTAAATTTGATGCAGATTTTCTCTACTTAGATTATTTGTATAGAACATAAAATCATAGTGGAATGCTTATAATGAAGGACTTTGTTTTATGAAACACAATTGTTGGCTTCCAAATTAAGTAAAAATTGAGAATACCTAATCTGAAAATCCAATACTCAAAACTTTTTAAGCACTCATATGATGCCACAAGTGAAAAATTCCATATCCAAATCTCACAGTCAAAACATAGGCACACAGCACAGTTTATCCAGTGACCCCGCTAGACAAAAGGCCCTCTCAGCTGTGGTGTATCTTTTACACACACACACACACACACACACACACACACACACACACACACACAACACAGATTTCCCCATACAAGCCCACCATCCACAGAGGACGTGCCACCCCTAGGTGTCACGGCAGATTCCCCACGATGCCCCGCATGGGCCAAGCCCTGCACACATTACACACTGTGGTTTTTGCTTATTCTCTGCTCTGTGGTGTCAAGATACTGTTGAAAATGTTTTAAAAGGGCTACAGATTCTCCTCTGAGTATCAGTAAGAAGAAAAAGAGGAAATATGCATATGTATCTGTAGTACAGAAAGTCAAAGTGTTAGAGAACTTGGATAGCAATGTAATTGTGAAATGTCATCCTGGAGAATGTGGTGTTGAAATGACCATTATGTACGACCTGAGGAGACAGATTGATAAACTGCTGAAGTTCAGTGCTGAAAGTGATGAAGAGAAGTTAATGAAAAGTAGAAAACAGCACATAAAGCCAAAAAGGAAGCTCTTGATTGGGTATTGTAAGAACAGGTACATCGGCATCTCTGTGGACACGTGTCATACAATGGGATGCTGAGCACGAAACAAGCAAAGCTCTATTGTGATGAACTGAAAATGGAAAATAACTGAATATTCAGCAGGCTGGGTGCAGGAATTCAAGAAAAGACACTGCATTAAATTTTTGAAGATTTGTGATGATAAAGCAGGTGCTGATTGTGAAGCAGTGGGAAAATTCATTGACGAGTTTGCCAAGGTCGTTGCTGAGGAAAATCTGATGTGAGAACAAGTCTGTAAGACTGGTGAAACATCATCATCCTGGTCAAAAAAGAAAAATAAAGTCACAGCTATAGCTGACGAGACGGCCCCTAGAGGAATTAAGGATGCTAAGGACAGTGGCTGCCAGGGCGTGCCACCTCAGCGGGCACACGTGGCATGCAATTGGTGTGCTAGGCAAGGCTGGTGTCTCCACTGTTGCAAAGGAGGGACGGTCTCGCCATTATGCTAACAAACAGGCACGGATCGCCAGGGACCTCCATGTGGGTCGATTGCATGTTTTGCACCAGCAGCTCATGCTCATTGCAGGGAAACTAGACTGAAGATAAGATTTTGTGACTCCTTGACTACTGTTCTTTTCATCCTCCAGCTGAAGTTCTTCTCAAAAGTAATGTTATGCCAGGGACCAACTCCAATGTGACTATTATTTCAGCCAGAGAATTCGTAGATCACTGGAGAGTAAATACAAACATTTTCTTAAACAGCATGCTAGGAGCAGTGAGCAGGGCGTATGGGAAGGGTGCAGCAGGGGCGTGGCGTAGAGGGTGCCGTCTGTGCCGTTGCCGACACTTGGAACACTGGCTGAAGGCCTGCATGTGAGTGCCTGGCACAGCTTCTGGCCCACGACTGTTCAGTGAGGAGGATGAATGGAGCGGTGACTTTAAGGATGGCATATAGTAAGTGAGAAAAAAAAAATGTTTCTGACCTCCTTCGGAAGAAATAGATATCAAAGAAGTTTTCATATCAGTCACAAGGCCCCAGCTGTTCACTGGCCAGTGATTAAATAGTTGAAACAGTTCAGAATCAAGTTGATTGCGATCACAGTAAAAACGAAGATGACGGTGTTAACACTGCAGAAAAGGTACCAATAGACAGCCTGGGGGAAGTCAAGACGGACCATTGGAGGACTAGAGCAGTCTGCATGCGTAAAAACAAGAAACCAGCTCATACATTCAGAGATACTTCAAGGATGAGGATGACTGGTGGCGAGGTTGGGTGGGCCTTGAGGAAACGTTTTTAAATGCTCCCCATCCTTCAGCTCTCTTCCTGGTCCCTCAACTGCTTCTGGTGTTTCTTCTCACAAAGAAATAGAATACAGTGTAGAGTAATCTCTCCATGGAAGCTCGGCAGCGCGGCGGAGACCTTAGCTGCCGCCATTACTGTTCGGTGCTCAGGAGCCGGCATGAACTCCGGCGGGGCTGCCCTGCTGCTCGGTTACCCTGAACGCAGGCATTGCACTACTGTTGTGTCGTGTTTTTATTGTCAAGAACTTATTCATGAATAAATGAAAAAATGATTTATTGGTCAAATAACAATTAATAGCCAAGAATGATGGTAATGCCAGACAACCAGATTGTCCATATAGTGGCCGAAAGAATAGCACCTTAGCTTTCTGTGCACATGAACTTTGCTTCGTACTCAATATTGTTTAAAACATTGTATAAGCCGGGCATGGTGGCGCACACTTGTAATCCCCGCGCTTGGGAGGCGGAGACAGGAGGATCGCGCAGGTTTGAAGCCAGCCCCGTGCACTGGCTTAGGAGACCCTGTTTCCAAATAAAAATGTAAAAATAGGTCTGGGAGTGTAGCCCGGAGGTAGAAGGGCTTCCAGGAACCCCAGTACCACCAAAAAAAAAAAAAAAAGAATGCATAAGCCGGGCGTGGTGGCGCACGCTTGTAATCCCCGCGCCTGGGAGGCGGAGACAGGAGGATCGCGCTGGTTCGGAGCCAGCCACACTGGCTTAAGAAACCCTGTTTCCAAATAAAATATAAAATAGGTCTGGGAGTGTAGCCCGGAGGTAGAAGGGTTTCCAGGAACCCCAGTACCACCAAAAAAATTTTTTTTGTATAAAATTACCTTCAAACTATGCATATAAAGTACATAGAAGCCATAAATGATCTTCCTGCTTAGACTTGGGTTTCATTCCAAAGATATTTCATTTTATTATGCATACTTATTCCAAAATCCAAAAAAATCTGAAATTCAAAACACTTCTGGTCCCAAGAATTTTGAATGAGGGATAATCAACCCATACATGGATTTCTGATTGCTTTTTGGAATATTGCCAAAGCAGTCTTAGATGAGTGAGATAAATGGTGAAATTATAAAAACTAAAGAGTTTTCATTATATCTATATTTATTCGGTTCACTTAGACTTATTGTTCACTTATAAATACTTATTGAACGCTTCTACCATATTAGACAATAGACTGATTCATAAAATGAAAATGATCTCTGCCTTTATGAAGTTGTGGTTATAATAGAACATCATAGTTATGAAATAGAATAGATAAATTTTGAGGAATTTGCTTCCAAGTTTGTTTGTTTGTTTTTAGTTTATAAAGAATCCAAATTTATTCAGTTGGTGGTTCTGGAGGCTGGGGGGCCCAAGGGGTCAAGTGGTCGCACTTGATGAGGGCTTTTTCTCGTAAAAACTTTAGTGGCAACTTCAATAAAATGTAGCGGATTATATATGTTTGCTCTCACTTCCTTACTGAACCTCACTACACTAGTAGTAAAAGGCTAGCCATGTTTCAGTAGATGGGCAGCAAAGACTATTTATAAGTGATTTAGCATCCCTAAAACAGCTGAATCCTCACCCAGTAAATTGAGAGGCCTAATAGGTATTTTGCAGCTCTGACTCCCCAGAGATGCTCAGGAATTGAAGCCTCAGTTACCAAAGTGGAAGTGCGGGTAATGCAGGACCCAAGAGATTGGTTGGGAGTTTGTAGAAGAGGTAAGCCCAAGACCCTGTCTCTGTCCCTGTCCACTGGGCAACTGTGCCTTCTTTACACTCAGGAAGACTGAAAAGGTCCAATAGACAGGCTGTGGGCTCGGGGACGACGGGTACGCTGAGGGCAAGGGCACTTGAAGTAATGTGGGGGAAGCGAAGCGGCCCCAGGCGCTTCCCCCACCGCTCTACGCACAGTGGCTTCCCAGACAGGCGCACTAGGGCCAAGAGCACGACCCACAGCGCTGCCAGCGGGGGATGTCACAGTGGACCGGCCCGGCCAGGTCTCTACAGAGGAGCCTGCTTTGACAAGGCCGGCCTGTGCCACACAGCATGTTTGTGATGATACCACAACTTAGCGTATTTATATTTGTATTTCAGTATAACTAGTTTTCTCAATAGTAGTATGTGTTTACAAACATCATTCTGAGGAGTCCACAGCTTCAACAGACTGTCAAAGGACGCTAGGCACGTGGAGCGTAGCTGTCCCCTCATGGGAACCGATCACGTTTTTCTCTCTGTGGAACCACACATTCATCAGTTCATCGGCTTCAACAATATTTGTTGAGGGCTTTCTCTGTGCTGCATGTTGGGCTAGGTTCTGGCCAGACAACAATGAAAAGAATGATGTAGAATGTATAGGCACGTGTGGCTGATTATTCAGCAATAGGCAGGAACAGATCGGGCCCCGCGGAATAGTAAAATGTTAAAAAAAAAAAAAGTAAAACAAACAAGCAAACAACAACAAAAAAGATGACCAGAGTTTCTAGGTCTTACTACAGTGATACAAATTAGTCAGAAACTACATGCGTTGTGCAGCTCTAGTAGCCAGGTCCCTCCTCAGGAGAGAAAGCTCTTGTGTGTTCTGCTGGTCATGTCCACAGCTACCCCTCAGAGGATGGAAGGGTTCAATCCGATACCATAATCATTGAGTACATACTTATTTGAATACAGAAAAGAAATATTGGGGGTTAAGCTGGAGGAGAGAAGTCACTGATAGGCCTACTTCTTGTTCACTGAATACAATTAATCGGATGGTTAGCGTTCCAGATGCTAAAGCTTAGACCCCCAGCCCACTCTTCCTTTTGGCCCTGGAGGGCGCTGCCGTGCTAGGCTTTGAGGCTTCGACCCTCAGGGATCAGGTAGGAATTATCCTTTTGCAATATAAGTCCCCTAAAACTTGATTTAATGGTCCTTTGCTTTCCTGATTCCACCCAGCACCTGTTAAGAAATTTTCCCTATCTAGAACCTTTCTACTTTAAAAATATTCCCGTGGAATTATTTCTCTTTTGATTAGCTACCGTTCCTTTGGCTTTCAAATGTCATTCCAACTTACGTATATTAAAACAGTGTCTTTCTAGGAACCGTTTATTCTTTTCTCCATCTCTTCTGTACCTCCTTGGTTTCCAGCTTAAATATCTGTCTTAAAGTCCCGTCTCTCTTCTTAACTCTTCCTTTTACGTTGTTTCTTTCACCATTTAAGCATACCTAGCTTTTCCTATCTTATTTTTGTGTGTGTGTATGTGTGTAGGGAGTGTCCTGGGGATTGAATCCAAGGGCACTCGACTGCTGATCTACACCCCAGCCCTATTTTATTTTTTATTTTGAAACATGGTCTCACTAAGTTGCCGAGGGCCTCACTAAGTTGCAAAGGCTAGCCTCAAACCTGTTATCCTCCTACCTCAGCCTCCCAAGTACTAGGATTACAGGTGTGCCCCATTACTCTCCTCTTTATCTTAAATTTTTTAAATGGGATATGGGTGGATGAATAGACTAGCTGATAGGGAAAGAAAAAAATCTCAGAATCTCCATATTCCTCATCTCTCTTCACTGCCTGGCAGCGTTGAGCCAGAGGCGGCCTCTGGGCTTGGCCCTGTGACTCCACAAGTCCCTGACATCCCGTCCTCCTCTCTTTTATAAACAGGCTCTTGCTTCTCTGCTGGAGCCCCTCACAGCTCAGTCCTGGGTACCACCCTCTTGTTGTTCTGTACGCTCCTTGCATGCTGCCCATTTCTCTTCTGGCCTCAGGCCTCAACTGTGTCTCTAGTGTAGCTCCCCTCGGGTTCCTCAAATTCAGCATGCCCCGAACCGAACTGACCTTCTCCAGCCAGATCTGCTCTGCCTACCACCTCTTCATGTAGTGTAAATTCTGGCCTCATTCGATCTTGGAAATGGATTTATATTTAATACTCAGTAACTTACTTTTTACAGGTGTCCGAGGTTTCTTCTCATGGTATAATAATCTCTATATAGGCCAGGCGTGGTGGCGCACACTTGTAATCCCCGCGCTTGGGAGGCTGAGACAGGAGGATCGCACAGGTTCGAAGCCAGCCTCAGCTACTTAGTGAGGCCCTCAGCAACTTAGTGAGACCCTGTTTCCAAATAGAATAGAAAATTCTGGGAGTGTAGTCTGGGAGTGTAGGTCTGGGAGTCTAGTCTGGAGGTAGAAAAGTCCCTGGGTTCCACCCCTAGTACCACCAAAAATCATCATCATCATCATCACCATCATCATCATCATCTATATATTCATTTATTAATTCAAAAGATATTTATGGATTACTACTACCACTATGTATTCAGCTAAACTCTAGAAATATAATAGTGAATATAAAATTTTTTTTGTCTGTGTGAGCCAGTATTCTAGAGGAATTTGTTAAAAATTTATATAATTAGCCAGGCATGTTTGTTCACGCTTGTAATCCCCGCTCTTGAGAGGCTGAAACAGGAGGACCACACAAGTTCGAAGCCAGCCTCAGCTACTTAGTGAGGCTCTCAGGAACTTAGTGAGACCCTGTTTCCAAATAAAATATAAAATAGGTCAGGGGTGTAGCCTGGAGGTAGAAAGCCCCTGGGATCCAACCCAGTACCACACACACAAAAATTATATAATTATATCTAGAATAATACTTTGCCAACCTGGACTATGTATAGGATAAAATTATCTTATATTAGAAACCTTAAGTATCTTTCATATGATAATATATACTTTATACAGTTTGATACTTTAACTGGTATTCTTTTCTAGACCATAAAATTTGGTAAATCCCTTTAGAGTCTAAGAATAAAAGAAGACATTTCTAAGTATCTGCAGACTAGGATATATCTTCCATAAGGGTTTTGGGTTATTTTGGTTTTGGTTTTTTGTTTGTTTGTTTGTTTGTTTGATACTGTGGATTGAAACCAGATGTATTCTACTTCAAAGCTACACCCCCTAGCCCTACAATTTAGCAAACATTTGATGAGTTCTTACTGTTAGGCAGACAGTCTTCTGGGTATTGAAGACTTCAAAGGCCATTTTTAAAAAAGAATATGGGTAGCCAGATGTGGTGGTACTTGCCTATATTCCCAGTACTTGGGAGACTGAGACAGAAGGAATGCAGGTTTGAGGCCAGCTTCAGCAATTTAGCAAGACTCTTAGCAACTTAGTGAGATCCTGTTTCAAAATTTAAAAAACAAAAAGGGCTGGGATGTAGCTCAAAAGTAGAATGCGCTTGTGTTTAATCCTCAGTGGCAAAGAAAGAAAAATATTCATAATAAATGTGGGTAAAGTGAAGATAGCTTTGGCAAAAATTGTATCTTTTATTTATAATAAAGTAGTGAAGTAATGTCCAAAATTATACTTTTATGTTTTATTACTCTATACTTAAGTATGTTTTATATACTTTATGTTTTCATTATTTAGCAATGAATGTTTGAAAATTTTTATAACAGATCATTAATGTGAGTGCCAAGTAGATAAATAAAACTCCAAATATTAGTCAAGAAAAATAATGTCCCCAACATTCAAAGCCAGGGTAGCTGAGTTAATTATAGCCCGTTGCCATGGAATCTATACTTAAAGGCAAAAGGCCTGTGAATTGATGGCTATTTTCTCTTTCCAAAAATAGAAAAATATTTGATTTCTTTATGCTTGCTACTCTGACTGGGGTTAGATGGAATCTCAGTGTAGTTTTGATTTGCATCTCCCTGATGGCCAGTGATGAAGAACATCTTTTCATGTATCTATTAGCCCTTTGTATCTCTTCTTTTGTGAAGTGTCTATTTAGTTCATTTGCCCATTTCTTGATTGGGTTGTTTGTTTTGCTAGTGTAGAGTCTTTTGAGCTCTTTGTATACTCTGGATATTAGCCCCCTATCAGAATGGTGGCTGGTAAAGATCCTTTCCCATTCTGTAGGCTTCCTCTTTAGGTTATTGATAGTTTCCTTTGATGAGAAGAAACTTTTTAGTTTGATGTTATCCCACTTGTTTATTCTTGCTTTAATTTCCTGAGCTTTGGAGGTTTTGTTGAGAAAGTTACTGCCTGTGCCAATATGTTGTAGTGTTGAACCTATGCTTTCCTCTACTAGCTTCACAGTCTCAGGTCTAATTTCTAAGTCTTTGATCCATCTTGAGTTGATTCCTGTGTTTGGTGAGATATAGGGGTTTAGATTCATCTTTTTACAAATGGTTAGCCAGTTCTCCCAGCACCACTTGTTGAAAAGGCTGTCTTTTCTCCAGCGTATGTGTTTGGCCCCTTTGTCAAAGATTAATTGACTAAAGATGTGTGGGTTTGTTTCTGTATCTTCTATTCTAATCCACTGGTCAGTATATCTGTTTTTGTGCCAGTACCATGCTGTTTTTACTACTATTGCTCTATAGTATAGTTTGAAGTCTGGGATTGTAATGCCTCCTGCGTGTTTCTTGTTATTGAGAATTGCTTTGGCTATTCTAGGTCTTTTCTTTCTCCATATGAAATTCATGATTAATTTTTCTAGGTCTCTGAAGAATGTCACTGGTATTTTAATGGGAATTGCATTGAACCTATAGATCAGTTTTGGCAGAATGGCCATTTTGATGATATTTATTCTGCCTATCCATGAGCACGGGAGATCTTTCCATCTTCCAAGGTCTTCTTCAATTTCTTTCTTTAATGTTTTATAGTTTTTGTTGTAGAGGTCAAATGCTGGCGAGGATGTGGGGAAAGAGGAACTCTTTTACACTGTTGGTGGGAATGCAAACTAGTTCAACCACTATGGAGATCTGTGTGGAGATTCCTAAGAAAGGTGGGAATAGATCCACCATATGATCCAGCTATACCACTCCTGGGTATCTTTCCAAAGGAGTTGAATTCAGAGAACTACAGCAACATATGCATACCTATGTTCATAGCAGCACAATTTGTAATAGCCAAAATATGGAACCAACCCAGATCACCATCAACAGATGAATGGATAGCAAAACTATGGGAAATACACACAATGGAATTCTATTCAGCCATAAAGAAGAACAAAATTATATCATTTGAAAGAAGATGGAAAGCCCTGGAGAACATTATGTTAAGTGAGATCAGCCAAGCACAGAAGAAGAAGATACATATGTTTCCTCTAATATGCCCAAACTAGGAAACACAAAGAATACCAGAGGGACTCCAGATATTGAAGGGGAAATACTAGCTAAGTTTGGATGGTAAGATAGGAGAGGAGGAAGGCCGGTCTCGATTAATAAGGGTCTACACTTGAACATGTGTAAAATTATGAATAAGACATGGTTAACCTGGACAACCATTGGTGGTGGTGGGGGAAATGTGGGCGGGGGGGGGGGGAGGGCACCAAATATAGTGTAAATGTATACTATTTATGTTCAATAAAAAAATTGTTATAAAAAACAAAACAAAAAATAAATAAATAAATAAATAAATAAAAACAAAAATAGAAAAATAAAAAACGTAACCTTTGCTCAGTTCAGATACTGTTATTTATTGATTAACTCTTTGATTATAAAAGAGGCATTTGAGTATAGTGGAAAGAACACACATATTGAAGTCAGGGGATTTTTTTCTGTTCTCTACTGTCCAGCAGTGTGACATTAGCAAGTGACGTAGTCATTAACCCCTTTGATTCTTAATTTCTTCCCCTGTGAAATAATATTTATATCTCATAGGATTTCATACCAACATAATAATGTACCTGAAAGTACTTTTTAAATGCAAAATACTATATAAATATCGATTTCTATTTGTATGGAGTACTATTCAGTTTTCAGATTGCCGTAAGCAAAATTAAAATGTACAATTGAGAACCTTATTATCTTCTTTGTTAGAAAGTTTTAAGTTGAATCTTTCTCCAACAGACGTGTAGTTAGTAATGCCATTTGCAGATTTCTACTCTTTTCATGTGCGTATCTCAGATGCCTAGGTAAGGGTCCGGCTCCATAAGCACTTATTTGCTCTCAGGTACCATTTTGGTCACCTCTGTCTCTTTTCCTGATTGATTATAGTGACGTTTCTTTTTTTCTTTTACTTGCATATGTTCCTAAAAACCTATTAGGCTTCTGTTAATAAGTCCTCTCAGCCCCTTTCCAAAATCACTGACTCTAGGGTGGTTTTAGTTATTTTAAGGTAAACACTATTAGAAAAGCAGGAGATACAGAATGAAAGTATTATTTGTAGCCCCAAGTTTCCCTTATTTCAACTGATTTCATAAAATTTTCAGATGCTAACTTATCCTTATTTGTTTCTACCCCCAAATACCAAAGCAGAGACCTTTGGTCTCCTCTAAATGACAGGGGCAAATAGAAGTGGCTTCACAGATAGATTCCTCTATGGACTTTTTATGGCAAAAATTATTGGTTCTTATAAGTTTTATTCATATACTGTTTCTTTCTCTTTTTCAAGGCAGATTCAATGTAAATAACATCACAAAGCAAGCAGGGACAACTTTTCTTTCATTTGTGGTACTGGGGATTGAATCCAGGGGCATTCTACCTCCGAGCTACACCCCTAGTCCTGTTTCATTCTTTACTTGGCAGCAGGGCCTCACTAAGTTGCTGAGGCTGGCCACAGCCTCCCAAGTACAGGATTTCAAGAGTGTACCACCATGCCTGGCTTCTTTTTTTCTTTTTTCTTTCTTTCTTTTCTTTTTTTTTTTTTTTTGTACTGGAAATTGAACCCAGGAACATTCTACCTCTAAGCTGAGCTACACCCCCCCAACCGTATTTTATTTTATTTTATTTTTTAAATTTTGAAACAGGGTCTTGCTATGTTGCTGAGACCAGCTTTGAACCTGTGATCCTCCTCTGGCTTAGCCTCCCAGGTCCTGGGATTACAGGTATGTGCAGGCAGGCACAACTTCTGAATTGAATTATTATTATTATTATTATTATTATTATTATTATTATTATTTTGGTACTGGGGTTCCTGGAAGCCCTTCTACCTCCGGGCTACACCCCCAGACCTATTTTATACTTTTTATTTGGAAAGAGGGTCTCTTAAACCAGCGCGGCTGGCTTCGAACCTGCGCCATCATCCTGTCTCCGCTGCCCAAGCGCGGGGATTACAAGTCTGCGCTACCACGCCTGGCCTGAATTGAAATTATTTTCACAGAAATTTCTAAGTATTATATATTCTACTTGTTCAAATAACGTTATGTATTTTTATTTCCTTGTAAACTGTATTTAGCAGACACCATTTATCTCTTTACTTTTGCTTATTTGCTTGTTTTCGTCCTGGTGGATAGATACGGGAAGCTGAGCAGGCTCTGCAGTGCTACCGCTTGGCCTGGCTTCTGCAGAAGGTGCTGCTTGGGCTGGCCAATGGAAGAGGCCTTCCGCGGCTCCAGGGAAGGGACTTTCATGTGTGTTGCTGCCAGGAGTCCACTAGAGGGCCCACTGGCCCTGACATAAATGGAGGAGGAAAAGGAGAGGGGCGGGAGGGAAGGGAGGAGAGAGGGAGATACAGGTTTTAGGTTGTTATTGTTGTTGTTGTTTGTTTGTTTTTTCCCTAAGAAAGAAAGGAAAATGATTTAAAATAATGTTGCGTGTCAAGGACTTTCGAGGAGAATTTAGCAAAAGATAAGATTGTGTAAGTAGGATTAATAAACATTTATATTATATATTATAAATTCTAAGTATTTATATTATAAAATATTTAAATTATAATAAAAATAATATAACTGTACCTGTTTACTCACTGTTCACGTTTTCAGTTATCATTTTGCAAGTTTTCCCACTCAACACAGTTATTGGCTGACAGTCTGCAATAGTCCAAGCCCTGTAGTGTGTAGGTGTTAGGATCTAATGATGAGTAAGATAGGCAAAAATTCCTCTCTGCACTGGGAGGCAGACGATAACAAAGTAAATCTATGTAAAACACATATGTAGTCTATTAGAGAGTAAAACGTTGCAAGGAGACAGATACAGTAGGAAAGAGGCTAGAAAGTACCAGGGAGAGTACAGGCTGCCCTGGGAAGTCAGGTGGTTAGGAAGTCCCGCGCCAACAAGAGGACACTTGAGGAGAGACGGGGGAGATGGGAGGAGGAGCCACTAGCTACCTTAGGAGGGCGACTTCTAGGTAGGCAAACCAGCCAGTGTGAAGGCTTGAGATGAGGTGGTGCCTGGACTGTGGGTGGAACGAGGAAGTGGGCGTGGGGGTGGAGTGAGCGAGGGTTAGAGTAGGAGGAAAGGACACGGATGTGATCCTGTGGAAGAAGGATCCCGTAGACTGTGCAGGGCGTTGAAGACTTGTGAGAAGCATGATTTCTCTGTGCAAAATAGGGTACTGAGTAGATCAGACTTATTTGGAAAGAAGATTCTGACTGCTGCGCGTGGAAGTCCCGTAGCAGGGCAAGTCTAGAAGTGGCATGTGGTTAGGAAGAGGTCGGCGAAATTCCAGCAGGAGATGGTTCTCAGACCATGGGGTATCCGCGTAGGCTGGAAGAGTAGTTTGACTTTCCTTTTATTTTGGCATTGGAATGAGCTCTAATGTGGGGCATGAGAGGGTTAGCGAAAGCTAGGGTAGCTCCAAGACTTTGGGCCCGAGCAGCTGAGAGGATGATGCCATCACCTGTGGCAGGGCACACCTGGGGTGGGTGAGGAAGGGGTTCAACTGGACAGGCTGAGTGTGAGTCGTCCAGGACACATACAGGTAGAGACGTTGACAAGCAGAGGGATATAAGAGCATGAAAATGGGAGAAACATCTGGGCTGGATATATCAGTTTGGGGTTTGCAAGTTCTCTTTGTAGGTGATGTTCATGAAACAAGTGTGAATATCAACAGAGTAAGTGTAAGTAGGAAAAGATAAAAGGACAAATCTGAGATCGGGGCTATTTCAGCATTAAAAGTCTAAAGTAAAGAGGAGGAGGAGCCGGCAAAAGAGAAAAGGGGGCCGGGAAGAAAACAGGCGAATGTGTTGCTTAAGAGCCAAGTGGGTAGATCACGGTGGTGCACGCCAGTAACCCCAGTACTAGGGAGGCTGAGACAGGAGAATCGCAGGTTCAAGGCCAGAGCATGATAATTTAGCGAGGCTCTTTCAAAATAAAAATAGGGCTGAGGATGTAGCTTGGAGGTAGAGTGTTCCTGGGTTCAACCCTCAGTATCACCAATAAATAAATAGGATAGAAAGAAAGAGAAGCCAAGTGAAAAAGTGTCCCAAGCATGAAAGTGATTAACTGACGGTCAAATACTGTTATAGTGAGGACTAAAGATTGGGCATGGGCTCAGTTTATTTATGTAAGAAAGGCTAGAAATAGACTTACTGTCAACCTCAATAGATAAAAATAAATAAAAAATAGTGAAATAATTGTGTGGTGAGCTTAGCCGAGGATGAACTGGGGTCAGGAGAGGTTTGTTTGCTTGTTTTAATATGGGAGAAATGATACTTGATGTCATGTGGTGGTTGGAACAGTCATAAAAGGAAGTGGGAGGAGACGGAACGACACAGGAGGGGGCCTTGCTGCGACTCTGCCCTTGGAGGGGACATCGGTGTGTGGTGAGGGGTGTGG
Organism: Muscardinus avellanarius; assembly: GCF_963383645.1. Classification (NCBI taxonomy): domain Eukaryota; kingdom Metazoa; phylum Chordata; class Mammalia; order Rodentia; family Gliridae; genus Muscardinus; species Muscardinus avellanarius. Next base: position 94,515,076 of record NC_137798.1, on the reverse strand, counting down.
TCCAGAGCTAGTGGCGTGGGCAGCTCATCCTAGAAACAGGGAGAAGGTTGCGTCTCTGGGCACAGATGTGAGCGGACCGTGGCGGCAGGGGAGCTGATAGATGGTGCTTTATGGTTGCTTCTATTTTTCCCACTGGAGAGAATGGAGACACTGGAGGTTTAAGGAAAGAAAACGTAAAATAGCCAAGTAAGAATGTGGAAGAGTGAATGGAGCAGGGACATAGGTGTTTTTGCTGCTACGCATTAAAGGTCCACTTGAGGTCACCCGGGTAAAGTGGAATCGGTCAGCCCGAGTGTATGCTTTCCTCCCACCACGTTTAGCTGTGCGGGTGCGGGTGCAGAGTGAATGGTGGATTGAATTTAAAACCTTGTGTCAGTACCCTTACTTCATATGTTTTATCCACGTTTTAAATACATACAATTTTGCCTGTCTCTGTGTTTTCTTGGTAGTGTTGTGTTTTCCCCTCATGTTGCTGATTGGTGGAGCACTGTACACGTCCTAGACACTCCTCCTTCGTGACTGTGTGTTGTAAATTTATTCTTCATATCTTTCACTTGTCTTTTACTTTGTTTGTTGAGAGATTTTGTCATCATCAGATTTGACATCTAAATATAATTATTCTACTAATCTTTTAGGGTTTACATTCTCTGAATATGTTTAATTTTTAATGGTCAAAAAACAACATGGCCGGGCGTGGGGGCGCACGCATCTAATCCCAGCATCTGGGAGGCTGAGACTGTAGGATCGCGGTTCGCGGCCAGCCTCGGCTACTTAGTGAGGCCCGCTGCAACTCAGTGAGACCCTGTTTCAAAATAGAGAATAAAAAAAAAAAAAGGGCAGTGGTGTAGCTGGGAGGTAGAATGTCCCCTGAGTGCCATCCCTAGGCCCTCAAAATAATAATAATAATAATAATAATAATAATAATAATAATAAAAACCATAACATGAAGATTTCTATCTTAACCGTTTCTGAGTGTACAATTCAGTAGTGTTGGTGATACTCTTCTTGTGCGAAAGAAAAGATCTGTAGAACTTTTGCATCTTGCCAAACTGAAACTCAGTGCCCATGGCACATAACTCCTCATCTTCTCTGTATCCACCTGATCCCCTGCCCTGGACCACCATCCCACTTTCTAAGAGTTCAACTATTTTATTTTTTGTGGTACTATGGATGGAACCCAGGGAATTCAACCCCTGAACTACACCCACAGCCCTATTTTTTATTCTTCATTTTGAAACAAGGTCTCACTAAGATGCAGAGGGCCTAAGTAGCTGAGGCTGGCCACGGACCTGTGATCCTCCGGCGTCAGCCTCCCAAGTACTGGGATTACAAGCGTGCGCCACCACCCCTGGTGAGTCCAACTATTTTAGATACCTCATGTAAGTGGGACTCTATAGTATTTATCTGATTTATTTTATTTAGCATAACGTCTTCAGGGTTAATCCATGTAGCCCATGACAGGATTTCTTTTTTCAATTTTATTCCGTGGTATTTATATACCATACTTTGTTCACTTCTCATCCATTGATGGATATTTGTATTTTTTCCACCTCTTGGCTGCTATAAATAATGTTTCAGTGAACATGGGTCTATATCTTTTTTCCCCTTTTGTAGTACTAGAGATTTAACCCAGGGGCTTTCTCGCTCTGAGCTGTATCCCCAGCCCTATTTTATTTTGAAACGGGATCTCACTAAGTTTCGGAGGGCCTCACTAAGTTGCTGAGGCTAGCCTCAAACCCACAGCCCTCCCTTCTCAGCCTCCCATGTACTAGGGTTGTTGATGTACGCCACCACACCCAGCTTACAAATTGCTCTTCACATCCTGATTTCAGTTCTTTGGGGTAAACCCAGAAGTGGAATTGCCGTATTCTGTGGTAAATCTATTTTTAATTTTTTGAGGAAATTCCATGCTGTTTTTCATACCATTTCCACCATTTTACAGTTCCTATCAAGGATTCCAGACTTTCCATATCCTTTTTTTCTTCTTCTTTTTTTCTTTTTTTATTGGCGCATTGTATTCATCCATCATAATGGATAAAAAAAAAAAACTTGTGTAGACATACATGCACATACCGTCCAGATCCTTGCCAACACTTGTTATTGTCTATTATTTTGTAATGGCGGTCATCCTGGTGAAGTGATATCTCATTGTAATTTTTCTTTCTTTGTGGTACTAGGGATTTGAACCCAAAGGTGTCCTACCTCCAAACTACACCCACAGCCCTATTTTATTTTTTTATTTTGAAACGGACTCACTAAGTTGCCGGGGTTGGCCACAAACCCATGATCCTCCTGTCTCAGCCTCCCCAGTACTAGGACTACAGGCCAGCGCCACCATGCCTGGCTCACTGTAATTTTAAATTGCATGTTTCAGTGATTGGTGAAGCTGTGCCTCTTTTCTTATGCTGTTCCTCATTTGTACAAAATCTTTAGAGAAGTTCTGTACAAGCCCCTTGCTCAGTTGTTAATTGGATTATCTGGAATTTTTTGTTCTTTTAGTTCTTTCTTCTGGATATTAACTCCTTATCATATATATGAGGTGCAGATACTTCTGTAGGGTGCCTTCTTATTCTCTCCATTCCCTTTCACTCCTAAAAGTATTCAAGTTTGATGCAGTCACAAAATTATCACCCAAGTCACTGACATGGAGCCTTCCCCTGTGCTTTCTTCTAGTTTGGGGTATAAAGGTGGGCATTCTGTTTTTTATATGTGGATAACCCAACAGTTCCCTTTTGATCATTCGCTGAATGGTTAATCCTTTCTGTGCATCTTGTATCAGATGTCAGGTTCCCACACATGCTCTTCGTCTGTTTCTGGCCTCTGTTGAATTCCATTTGTCTGTTTGCCTCTCCCTGCTTCGGAACCAAAGTATCTTATGTCCTGTCACGTTGGAGGGCGTCTTCAGCATGGGAAGGTGCGGACTGGTTCCTCTCCACCCTCCCCCGGCTGCCCTCTTCTTTCCCTTCTCTTGGCTGCTTCTTGCTCTACATGAACTGTGGAACTGGAATTATAAGTTGATTTGGAAAGCACTGCAATCTTTGGATATTGAGTTTTTTAACTAATGAATTTTCATCAATGAATATTCATGTCTTCCCATTTATTCAGTTGTCTTTTTTTTTTTTTTTTTTTTTTTTGGTGGTACTGGGGTTCCTGGAAGCCCTTCTATCTCCGGACTACACTCCCAGACCTATTTTTACATTTTTATTTGGAAACAGGGTCTCCTAAGCCAGCGCGCGCGGCTGGCTTCGAACCTGCGCGATCCTCCTGTCTCTGCCTCCCAAGCGCGGGGATTACAAGCGTGCGCCACCACGCCCGGCTTCAGTTGTCTTTTATGTTCTCCAAAAATATAATTTTCTCTATAATGTTTTATACATATATCATTGTATTTGCTTCTATTTACCTTATGATTTGTATTCCAATTATAATCATTGTCTTTCGAAAAATTAGAATATGTTTTTCTTGCTAAGACATAGGGATATTGTTAATCTTATATATACTAATACTAACTTATGGGTTCACTTGAATTTTAATGTAAATGGCTATATTAAAAGAAAAAAATCAGGAAGCTGGGCGTGGTGGCACACACTTGTAATCACAGCATTCGGGAGGCTGAGACCGGAGGATCGCGGTTCACGGACAGCCTCAGCTACTTAGCGAGGCCCTTTGCAACTCAGTGAGATCCTGTTTCAAAACTTAAAAAAGGACAAAAAAATAGGGCTGAGGGGTGTAGTTTGGAGGTACAGTGCTCCTGGGTTCCATCCCCAGTACTGCAAATAAAAAAGGAAAAAATCAGAATTACTATTTGTAGGTAATAATGGCTTTGTTTCTTTTCAATTCACCTACCTTTTAGCTTGTATGTGTTTGAGACAGTTGTTTTGTTTGGGGTTAGTTTGGTTTTATTGCTTTGTCTACTAAGTTTTATACTTTGTATATATTCTTCTTTATGTTAAAGGGAATGTGCTTTACTATGGCATTTAGGTTTTTGGTAGATGAATTATAATCTAGTAGGGTTTTTTAAATTTTCACATGTTACATCATCTTCCAGTTCCTGGAGCAAACTTTAGTTTTCATGACACATATTTTTACACATTGCTAGATTTTGTTTGCTAATATTTCATTTAGAATTTTACTATGTTGATAGGTAATTTTTATTTGTAATATTGCTTTTGTCACATTTTGGCCTCCAGGTTTGCTAATACCATAAACTGCAATTGGGAGAGTTCACAGAGGCCTCTAGATTTATTTATAGGTATATTTGGATTCCTCTGAAGCTTAAGTGAATGCACTTCATTGGCAATCAGGGCTGATGTCCTTCCTTTTCCTTTTCCTTCTTCCCTCCCCCTTGTGAGTGTAAATAGCTCTTGTTAAAATTATCTATAGGTACATTTGGATTTTTTAAGTCAAGTTTGGTAAATTACTATATCTTTAGAGAAGACTTTGTTTCTTCTTAAATTCTGTGAGGTCAGCTTGTTCATAGAATTCCCTTATTTTTAAAAATCCCTACTGTAACTTTAGTGATGTTTCAGTGAACAGATGAATGCAGCCTAAATACACGTTCCTTGTCGAAGCAAGTCCAGTAAGATGTTAAAATTATTCCTTGCCTTTTGTACACAAATTTTATGTCAGATCTCTTTTATTTAGCGCTAGTGTTTTTAATAGTTTGCCACAACATTAGCATTTCATCCTGAAATGATGAAACAGAAATAAAGATGTGGTATATAATTTATATGAACTATTCAAGAATGTTAATTTTATTTCTCTTTTTTTTGCACTTCTAGGGATTGAACCCAGGAACTCTTGCATGACTGACAAATACTTTATCACTGAGATACATCTCTAGTCTCCCTCAGTAAACATTATTCTGATAGCACTGGCACACATCTCTAGTTCCAGTTGCTTGGGAGGCTGAGACGGTAGAACCACAGGTTGGAGTCCAGGCTGGGCAACGACTCAGTGAGAGCCCGTCCAAAATAAACAAGAAAGAGACTGGGGATGTAGTCAGTGGTAAAGTACACCTGGGTTCAGTTTCCAGGAACAAAAAATGAAAAGAGAAATTCCATAGATATAGGCATGCTTGAATTCTTTCTTTTAATTTTGAGGTGGAATAATAATCTTTTAGTAGACACAGAAGGTAAAAAGAAATGGGTCGCAGGCTGTATTAATTGAACTTTTATTTATACTTGTGTGTGTCCATTGCAGTAATGGTTTTAATTCGTGGTGTTTGCGTACATCACAGTTATTGTCTCTATGGGATTTTGAAGTCTTGCTGGTGAAAGAGAGCAAAATGCCAATTGGAAGATCTCTCTAAGAAGTACTAGTTTCATGGAAATAACTTTTGAAATATCTTAATGGCACCAAAGTGCCACTGAACCCGTCCAGCCTTACGAATCGATTCTTCATATATGTCTGCATTACAACATACCCTTACTCTCCCTTATTGCGTTGGAATGAGTCAGTTGGTTGTTTTAAAAATTACTTAAGTTTTGAAAATTAACTTTCAGGGCTCATATATTAATTTGGCCTTTCGAATTTTGAAAGTTCTATAAAATAAAAACAACTATCTTTAATAAGACAGTCTCCTTTTTAAAGACAGTTTTATTCTTCATTAGTTAAGTATATCATTAGCACTGCCAAACACATGCAGGATGATGAGGTAAAAAGATATATTTTTCATTCTGTTTTCATCTTTGAGTTCCACTCATCTTCCTTAGCATTCAGTTCTCCTTCCTCCTTCACGTTTCCCAGTGTTTTTCAAATCTTGGCTATCTGGAGGTAGCCACTCTATTAAAGTGTGTATTCGTTCATGTTATGGGGCTAAGTACATTCCTAAAGAAGAAATAGTTGAAACCAAAAGCTGAAATACACATATACCCAAAACAAACAAAAAAAACGAGGAACCATGAACGGATGGATTCATGGGTAGTTGGTGATAGAGTTTCAGACGGGAGGCATCTGTCTGAGAAGACATTTGTCCGGAACTCCTCCTGTGTGGGTGACGAGGTCTGTCCAGGTGAAGACGGGGCTCAGGCCAACTGTGCCCCTGCTTTGCTATTTCGGTGTGTACCTCAGCTGCTGATATGTATTATCTGTCTCCTTTGGACACTTGTCACGCTAGGTTGAAATCAAATCCCTTTTTTGTTTGTTTGTTCAAGACCGAAAGAGCATATTCCTTTTGTGGAACTATTGAATACATGGCACCAGATATTGTCAGAGGGGGAGATTCAGGACATGACAAGGTATGTTCTATTTTTGGTATTTCTTTGTATATGTTACGTCCATAAAATGTGGAGTGAGAATCCCAGTCAGTAGTCTTAGGCACAGTCTTTTCAACAGAGCCCTTTCTGGTGTTGTCTACCTCCTTTGTTTCTCTCTTTTGCTTTTTGTGTTCTAACTCCTTATTAGGTCTACTGTTTGGGAGGAAAAGATAATAGATTAAGGCATTCTAGGTTTCTCTTTCTAAATGTTTTATTGGTGAGGATTTTGTTTTTTAAGGTAACACTTTTATTAAGGTTGGGACCTTGAAGCTGACAAATTTTTCAGATAATTCCTCACTCATTTCCATTGAAAGGGCAAAGCACCATTATGACTCCGTCTTTTAAAATTATTCTTTGTTACATGTGACCTTGGTCTTTTCAAACACAACTGAACCACAGCACAGTACAGAAGTGGCACTGAATGCATAAGCTTTGCCCGTGGTTCCTCTGAGCCATTATAAATGATTTTGGACAGTGGACAGTGCTTTATTGGCAAAATTAACTTCTGCTAGAAAAATATACAGAAACATGTTGTCATTGGTACCATCTTTAGTCAATATTTGCTCTCAATAGGTCATTGAGAGATTACTGAAAAGGTAATCACTCATATTTTCTTATTCTCAACTTCTGCTTTTAATTTTATAGGGATGCTGATGACTTTATTAATTATCTCTCCAACAAAGATATTTTAACAACCCTTAGAAGAAAAACTCCTGCATTTCAGATAGTTTTTCTAACTCTCTAAAATCTGTTTTTTACCCCTTTACATACTTTTTTATGTGCAAATTGAAGACCCCTAAGGAAGTTTTCTAAGTAATTATGTTATAAAATCTAGATCATTTTTTGTCCTTTCTGCATTAAAGTGTAAAAAAAAATTCTCTATTTTTTAGTTGTTGTTACTAAGGATTGAACCCAGAGGCATTCTACTTCTGAGCTACACCCACAGGCCTTTTTATTTTGAAGCAGGGTCTCTAAGTTGCTGAGGCTGGTCTCAAACTTATCTCAGCATCTTAAATACTGAAATTATAGGGTGTGCCACCATGCCTGGCTTATTCAGTCTTTCTTAACATTTTGCTTAATAATAACTTTATCCAAATAAAAAATTCTGACTATTTTTCGTTCCTTTTTTTCCCCTCTCCACCATCCCCTTTCCAAATGCTACATGTACAGTCCACATATGTGGCTGTGGGAAATCTTTGGTCTCCTTTCTAAAGACCAATCATAGATTTACGAGCTGACATTTGAGCTCGAGCGACATTGTTTTCAGGCACGTGGCTGACATCTGATTGCCGGCTGGTATCGGCAGAAGAATGCGGCTTCCCATCCAGCAGAACGTTCTCAGGGCTCTGAATGAAATGGCAGTGGAACTACATGTATGAATTGAAGGATTGAATTGCTGGCTTACTCGCTTCATGGTATTTGAAGCTATTGAGGAATTTGGAAGGAATGTATAGCTTAACATTTGAAAATGACCTTCTAAGACCTATTGGAGCCAATTTCTTGGTAGAAAAACCTTATATTACTCCCAGAACTTCTTCATATCTAAGGTCCAGAATACAGATAGCCAACAGATGTTTTTTTTCCAAACATGGAACAGAACTCTGAATTAATGAGATGGTGTGTACAAAGAGCTCGTCAAAGGGCCTAGTGTGAAAGAAGCATTCAGTAGATACTTTCGTGATTTCAGTCTGCCTGATCCTGTTTTATGTATCACTATTCTGTGTTTTCTTTAAAAATAGCTCTAGCTTCAACCTAGCACAGTGGTACATGTGTACATCTGTAATTCCAGTTGGGAGGATGAGACAGAAGGATCATAGGTCTAATGCCAGCCTCAGCAACATAGCAAAACCCTCCCCAACTTAGCAAGATCCTGTTTGAAAATAAACACTAAAAGGGGGGGGGGGTGTAGCTCAGAGATAGAACGCCCCTGGGTTCAAACCCCAGTACAAAAAAATTGGTTCAAGACCCATAAACTTTGTGCTTTCTCCAAAACTTTACCCTGGAGTTCAGAAGCAGATAGTAACATCCAGTTAATTGTTGTTACCTATGTGAGCTCATAGTCAACAAATATTGAAATTTTGATTCCCCTACTTAAAAAAGAACTAATTTTGCCGGGCGTGGTGGCGCACGCTTGTAATCCCCGCGCTTGGGAGGCAGAGACAGGAGGATCGCGCAGGTTCGAAACTAGCCCCGCGCGCTGGCTTAGGAGACCCTGTTTCCAAATAAAAATGTAAAAATAGGTCTGGGAGTGTAGCCCGGAGGTAGAAGGGCTTCCAGGAACCCCAGTACCACCAAAAAAAAAAAAAAGAACTAATTTTAATACATCCAAATTATTTAAACCATATGTAATTCACTATGCTCTCAGTTTAGATACCTGTATTCATAAATGGGTTTCTAATTTAGAACACATTTTATTTTCCACTGTTTTAAATCTTCTTACCTGTGAAGACTTTCAGATTTATGTATTAGGTTCCATAAGAGACTTTGGTTTAGGAGGCTATGAAAAAATCTTATCTAATAGTGTTACACCTCTGGAAAAGATATTTTAAATTTATTTTCTTTGAATCTAAGGAATTTCATAAAGCTTTTTGAAGCTGACTTAATAAAAATGTAGATTGGTATTTTTTCTCTATTATGAATCCAAATATTTTACCTACTTAAAATTTAAAACATTATTTCAAGTTAAAATGTTTAATTAAGGTAAAACTCTAACTAGTTTAGGAAATAGTGAAAACTCTTTCTGGGCCGAGGATACCTGTGTATTTGTTCCCTAGATCTCTCTCTTGTGCATGCTAACTCAATAGTCCTTGAACAGAAAGCTATGTTCAAAATCTTTTTGTTAACATACTTTTCAAATACATAGCTTTATTTTGTTCATTTTTTCTTTCTGATATGCTTTAGTTGATAATTCTACAAAATGAAATTGTTGTTGTCTTATAGGCAGTTGACTGGTGGAGTTTAGGTGTTCTAATGTATGAATTACTAACAGGAGCGTCTCCTTTTACTGTTGATGGAGAAAAAAATTCCCAAGCTGAGATATCTAGGTAAGATTTCATATAAAGCATATGTATTCTTTTCTCAAAGGAATTAAGAAAATTTCTGCAGTTAGGATAATGAAAAAAAAATTACCAGGGATAGACAAAATGATGTTTAGATGGTTCAATATAAAGATGTAGACATATGATTTTCCTATTTCTTTATATTTTATGTGCTGAGTTAGATCTTAAGTCTCATAGGCATAGTGTCATAATTGTTAGGTACTCTAAAGCACTTAAATTGTCTTATAACTACTAAGTGTATAGTATATTGAGAAATATATTTAATGGACACTTTTTACTACTATTTGTAATATAATTTTTGTGACTTTAATATAAACAGTAATGATATTCTTTTGGCTCATTGGTGTAGGCTCAATAGAAACAAACACCATAAAATTTCCTTCGAGTAGGTTTGCATAGAATGATTCTGATCTGTTTATTTGTAGCAGATATCACAGTTATTGGTGTCCAACTTTTGTTTGTAATTATTTTATTAATATCTTTCTTTCCCACTAGGTAGTAAGTGCTGTAAGACCAGGCGCAGGTCTGAGTTTTGTGGAATGCACTGAGCTAATGAGAAAATAACTGACTCGTGATAAACTTCATTCGAATTTCTAGTTATCGTTTTGTTCTGTTTTTACCTGAATTTTGTAATATTGAAAACAGATTTCATGTTAAAAATTAAAAACTGAAATTCCACTTCCAGTGAAGATGGAATAATAGGAGCCAATTTTCCATCCTGCCTGAAACAGCTTTAACAGTGGGGAAGATGTAGAAATGACAGTTTTGAGGGCACTGAACATCTGGCAGTCCCAGAGATGGAAAATAAATGAGGTGAGCCCTGTGATTGCCCCAGCTAACTGCCTTGAGAGAGTCACCAGGCCTTAAGACAGGTGGCAGGGTAACCCAGGGGGAGCTGAGATGGAACTGAGAACCCAGGAAGACCAGCACAGCTGGGTTTTCAGGCCAGAGAGTCAGGAAGGAAACAGCAAAGAAGAAAGTCCAGAAAATTGCAGAAGCATTCAGTTGGATATTGCTAAATACACAAAAGGAAACTATTCAATTTAGTAAGATGCTGTTTTTCTCCAAATTTATTACAGATTCAATATGAGCACAAGTCCTGCAGGCTTCTTTTTTCTTTTCTTTTCTTTCTTTCTTTCTTTCTTTCTTTCTTTCTTTCTTTCTTTCTTTCTTTCTTTCTTTCTTTCTTTCTTTTTGTGTGTGTAGTACTGGAGGTTGACCCAGGGACATTCTACCTTGGAGCTACACCCTCAACGCTATCTTATTTTTATTTTGAAGTAGGGTCTCACTAGGTATATGACTCTCACTACTTGCTGAGACTGTCCTTGAACCTGTGATCCTTCTGTCTCAGCCTCTCAAGTACTGGGATTACAAGCATGTAACACCATGCCTGGCTTTTTTTTTTCTTTAGTAGAAATTGACATGGTGGCACATGCCTGTTATCCCAGAACTTGGGAGGATGAGACAGGAAATTAGCAGGTTTAAAGCCAGCCTCACCAACTTAGCTATGATGTCACCAACGTAGCTATGATATTACCTGTTGGTGTCAGGATATAAAATGGAACAGAATACAGAGTCTAAAAGTAGAACTGTACATATATAGGTAGCTAATTTTTTACAAAGATGCATAATCACTTCAGTGGAAAAAATAGTCCTTTAAACAAACGATGCTAGAAGCATTGACTACACAGGTGGGAGAAAAGCTAACCTTCAAGAAATAATTCATACCATATAATAAACTTTACTAAAAACAGATGATAGACCCAAATGTGAAACCTGAAGCTCTAAAACCTCTGAGGCAGGCATTGGGGTGCACACCTATGATTCCAGTACTTGAGAGGCCGATACAGGAGGATCACAGATTTAAGTCCAGCCTCGGCAACTTAGTGAGACCCTGTTTCCAAATAAAAATAAATAAATAAAATAGGGCTGAAGTGTAGCTCAGAGGTACAATACCCCTGGATTCATTCCCCAACACTACTATCTATCTATCTATCTATCTATCATCTATCTATCTATCTTCTGGAAGAAATAAAAATCCTGTGGCCTTGGATTGGGTAAAGAAATCTTGATATGACATAAAAAGATAATCTAGAAAAGAAAGCACTTCTTAACTGAACTTCATCAAGATTAAATATTTCTGCTCTTCACAACTTAAGAAATGAAAAGATAAGCCACTGCCTAGGATAAAACTTAATCATATATTTGATTAAGGAGTGGTACCCAGAATATATAAAGAACTCTGAAAACTCAAGAAAACAAGTAGCCTCATTATAAAATGTGCAGAACCTTCAGACAGACAGACATATTGCCAAAGAAGATCTGTGGGTAGCAAACAAACACATGAGAAGATGATCAACATCATTAATCTAGGAAAATGCAGATTAAAACTACAGTGAAACACCGCAACATACTCATTCAAATGGCTACAGAGACAGAGACTGACCACGCAAAGTGCTGATAAAGATGTGGAGGAAATGCAGCCTTCATGAAACACTGCAAGGGGAAATTAAAATGATACGACATTGAAAAAACAGGCAGTTCCTTAAAAAGTTAGACATTACATCTATAAAATCATTTTTCTTAGTAATTACCTAGGAGTAGAATGGACAATGAAACACCACAACATACTCATTCAAATGGTTACAGAGACAGAGACTGACCATGCTCTTTTACACGGTGTAATTATTCTGAGATTCATCCATGTTGCTGTGTATGTGTATTAGTGCACCATACACTTTTATTGAAAAATAGTACTCTATTTGCATGGATAAACCATAATTTTTTAACTGCTTACTTCTTGACAAGACATTTGGGTTGTTTCCAGTTTGGAGTTATTACAAATAAAATTGTAAACACACAGCAACATGGATGAATCTCAGAATAATTACACCATGTAAAAGAAGTAAAACAACATAGAATGCTTATTGCATTCATTTCTGCAAATTACAAACTAACTTATAGTGACAGAAAGTAGACTAGTGGAGGCTGAGTTGGAGAAGGGGAGGAAATATCACAGTGGAACGTGAGAAAACTTTGGAAGGTGGTGGACAACTTACTGTGTCGACTGTGGCAGTGGTTTCGCAGGTTAATACACATGTCAAAAATTACCAAACTAGCCGGGCGTGGTGGCACACGCTTGTAATCCCCACGCTTGGGAGGCAGAGGCAGGAGGATCGAGGCCAGCCGCGCTGGCTTAAGAGACCCTGTTTCAAAAATATAAAAAATAGGTCTGGGAGTGTAGCCCAGAGGTAGAAGGGCTTCCAGGAACCCCAGTACCACCAAAAAAAAAAAAAAAAAAAACCAAACTAAACTTGATATATTTAGGAAGTTTATGGCACATCAGTTGTATTTAATAAAACTATTTTAAAAAATAACATGTACCTTTTCCAGAACTAGCTGGAAAGTCAATGATGTCTCAGTATTTCAACTACTAAATACCAAAGTGAACAAGAACACATTTTAAAAAACATAGTGAGTTAAATTAAACCTTTAACAAAAAATTTATAAAAGTGATTTGGCTTATTTTAAATGGATTTTTGAAACAGTTTGAAAATTCCTCAAAGTTGTAGGAAACCTTGGCCATCGTCTTGAGAATTTGGATCTCACTGCAGTGTCACACAGGCACAGAGTGGCCTTAGCTTGAGAACATTGAATAGTGACTCTTCTGACTGATTCCACATGCATAAGCAACTTCTTTTTATAATTTTCCTTTCCACCACAGGTCTGGCTGTATAGGGAAGTCTTTTGCTCATGATGGCAGAAATATTCTGAAATAAATGCTGTCCAAATTTAAATTACTTTTATTCTCTTTACATCAACCAATTTGCATTCTGATTTTTAAAAAATTTTTTTTATTGATCATAGTGGGATAAAAAAAAAACTTGTGTAGTCATACGTGCACATATCACCCAGTCAGCTCCTACCCAACCCCCACCCCATTCCCTCCCCATCCCTCCTTCCCATGCTTGGCTTAGTGGTTGACATCTAGTATTATAGCACTTTATCCAAAATTACCAATGATAACCTCACATAACAGATTCATTTGTCTGATATCAAACTTGTGATCACTTAGAGATAACATTTCTTTTTGCTTTCTTTTTTACCAGAGGATATTTTTTAAGGTGAAACTATCATACTTTTTTTTCAGAAAAAAAAATTTTCCTAACATGAAATATGAACTCTAAATACCGAAAACAATCTCAAAAAATAACAGAGCTACAAGATGTACATTTTCTGATTTCAAACCTTATAAAGCTACAATAATTGAAACAGTGTAGTACTGCTATAAGGGCAGGTATATAAACCAGTGGAGTAAAATAAAAAGCCTAGAAATAAATTCTTACATATATGGTCAAGTTATTTTTGACATGGTTTCCAAGAAAATTTGGTAAAGGAAGTAATAATCTTTTCACTAAATATTGTTGAAAAATAATAATTACGTGAAAAAAATAAAATTGGACCCTTACCTAACACCATATACAAATATTAACTCAAAATAGATAAAAGACCTAAATGTAAATCTTAAGACCGTAAACTTTTAGAAGAAAACCTGGGTCATAACGCTTCACAACATTGAAATTGGCAGTTATTTCTTGTATATGATTTCAAAGGCACAGGCAACAAAAGAATAAACAAACTTCCTAAAAAATAAAAAAAAATTGTACATCCAAAGACAATGTAAACAGAGTTAAAAGTTATTGATAGAATGGGATAAAATATTTCCAAATGCTATATCTGAAGGTGTATTAATATTCCAAATAGAAATCCTAAAAATTAGCAACAATAAAATCAAACACTACAATTTAGAAATAGGTAAAAGACTAAAATAAATAATGAATCTCCAAAGATTTTAATCAATAAACATATGAATATATTCTTCTTTGCCCAGTTGTCTGCTGAATGGAAAATCTTGTTTCTCTGGTTCTGGTGTGTATTACCTATTTTTTCTTCGTAGTTAATCTCTTTGAGTATTTTCTCTAGCGCTGGTTTTGAAGACATAAATTCCTTCAGTTTCTGTTTGTCATGGAAGCTTCTTCTTTCCCCATCTAATTTGATAGATAGTTTTGCTGGGTAGGAAATTTTTGGCTAGAAGTTGTTTGGAATATGTTACTACAAGCCCTTCTGGCTTTCATGACTTGGTTTGGGAAGTCTGGAGTGATTCTAATTGGTTTGCCTCTGAATGTCACTTGGCCTTTTGTTTTTGTTGCCTTTAAGATTCTCTGCTTTAGCTGGGCGTGGTTGGCGCACGCTTGTAATCCCCACGCTTGGGAGGCGGAGACAGGAGGATCATGCTGGTTTGGAGCCAGCCTTACTGGCTTAAGAGACCCTGTTTCCAAATTAAAATATAAAATAGGTCTGGGAGTGTAGCCCGAAGGTAGAAGGGCTTCCAGGAACCCCAGTACCACCAAAAAAAAAAAAAAAAGAAAGAAAGATTCTCTGCTTGGCTTCCACATTGGTCATTTTGACAATTATGTGGCGTGGGGAACCTTTTCTCTGATCCTGTCTAAAGGGAGTTCTATACGTTTCCTGGACCTGTTTATCGACCTCTTGCTCTATGTTTGGAAAGTTTTCTGCTATTATTTCTTTGAAGATATTATTGATCCCTTTGGTTTCACCTTCTTTTTCCTCCTCTATTCCAGTTATTCTTAAGTTAGCTCTCTTAAAATGGGCCCATATTTCTTCAGTGTCAGTTTCCTGCTGTCTGATTTTTTTTCTAAGTTATAAATTATGCGTTCGTTTTTGGAGTGATCATCTTCTAGGAGTGAGATTCTATTATTCATGTTGTCTAATCGATTGTTTATAGTTTGAATTGATACTTTTACTTCAATTATTGCTGCCTTTATTTCTTTTAGAGACTCTCTAAATTCTTTTCAAAAGTCCTGTATTATTTCTACAGTTATATTCCTGATTTGATCTTCTGGAGATCTCTGAATTTCTGTGTTATCAGGTTCTGATATTATGGGGTTGTGGGCATTCATTGCTCTATTGTTGTTCCTCTTTCCCATTATTTCAGAAGTTTGTGCCTTCTCTGGTTTCTTCCCCTGGTCACCACAACTTCACTTAGGGTGCTCTGGATCTTGAGTTTGTGGTAATCTCAGCCGCCACTACTCCTTTACAGGGTTGTATCGTGAAGTCTCAGACCCAGGGAGTTAATCGAGGCTGCATGAAACCGTGGGGGTGCCGGGCTGGGCATTTTCCCACGAGGAGCTGTGACTCGGGTGTGGTATCTCTGCCACTACTCCTTTGCTGGGTTGGACTGCAAAATCTCAGACCCAGGGAAATTATCCTGGGGATTTCTCTGCCACAATTCTACTCGCAGTTATTGTGCACACTGTCACAGGCGTGGTGGACTGGCCTCAGCTGCTGGCAATATGGCGCCACTGCTACGCCCTCAGCCGTGAGGTTGGCATATTTCTTTTTTGGATTTGAGCTCCTTTCTGAGTCCCTGGACGGTGTGATGAGCTTGGCCACTGGGAGTTTTAGATGTTCTTTGCACTGAAAGAACTGCTGAATTACACCCGAATGGTCCACAGCTTCTCACTTCAGCTCCTTGTTTACCTTTCCTCTCTGGAGCCTGGTGCTGTGAGGCATGATGGCGCCGGTGCAGCTCCACAATCCGGGCTGGTTTCTTTTCTGGTCTCTGGTTGTTCTTCTAGTTTTCTTTTTCTCTGTCCCTAGTGTTTACATTTTTTATTTCTCTGCTGATAGTGTTTTCTGGCTATGAAAAGCACTGATTTTGTGGCATTAGAGATCGATGTTAGCAGGACTCCGGCATTCTGGTTCTTGGAATAGAAAGCAAGCCTGGATCAGATTATTTAAAAATTTAAAACTAGAACAAATAGATTTTTCAAGAATTTGAATAAGATTTCTTCCCTTTAATCAATTAATTATCTACTTTGTTGTGTTAATAATTTTGTTTAAATTTTGGATGTTAACCTGTGATTCTAAAGGGGAATTTTTTTGTGACTGAAATATACAAATAGTGTGTAACAACTGAATTATATGCTACACTACCTTTTCTTTTCAGGATAATCACCTGGTTATCTTTCCTGGCATAATATCTTTCATAGTCTGTTCTTAAAATATATTTTATGAGATAAATGTATCATTATCTTGTCTCCAAATGTCTTAATTAGCTGAGGCTTTTTCTCAATATTGAATTCCTCCATTCCTTAATTATTATGATCTTATTTGAACTTTGCCTACTTCCTGTATCTTTTATTTGAGATGCTTCAAAATAATGTATTATTCATGCTATCTGCCTGCCTTTCTTGTCTACAGGTAGCCTAACATCAGAATAAAAATGTTCTGCTAGTATATCAAATTTTAAAATATAAGACCTTGTAGTTAGTGTCCTCTGTGAGAATCCCTGATAGCACTAGCTCTTTGTGAAGGATGGCGCTGCTGTGTAAGGATTTCCAGGGAAGCCCCTTAGGTGTACAGTGTTTTTCAGTCATCAGATGAGCCAAAATCATCTTTCTCCAATCATTTCTGTTAATCCTGGTTCTGTCCTTTCAAGAACATGGGGTAATTGTTATTTCTTTTCAGGCATTGCCGTAGGTATTTGAAGATAATTTTATCTTGGACAAATCTTGTAGTTCTTTTGCTCATGTTAAATCATTTCCGTATTCTTCACATTCTAGGACCACTTGGGACAGGTATTAACTTGTCTGTGTTATAGACTTGAATGATTGTGCTGAAGCTTTTTTGTTCATCTCTCTTATTTTTACTTCACTTATATAGCATGGGATTTTCCTTTTGTGTTTCTTCTACTAGCTCTTATTGCACTTCTGTGTAGAATTTCTCTTAGAGATGCGTTACTGCTTCCCGGAAAGGTGCCCACCCAGTCAAGGGAATCGATTCTCCATTACTTACTCTGCCTGCTTTTGCAAGGAGGACCCCTTTGCTTGCCTGAGGCTTTGTAGCCCTTGATAACTGATATCCCTTACCTGAGAATCAGGATATAGAAGTTTTATTTGCTGCTCTCCCATCATCTTTCATTGTAGTATTATAGACATAGTGAAATACAAGTCCAGTCCTAAGCATTACCAAAGGACGGTCGGCTTTCCATATCTGTCAGTCCTACGTCTGTAGATTTAACCCACCTCAGGTCAAAAATATTTGGACAAAAAGAATCCCAAAGAGTTCTTAAATGGTTGGAAAAATCAAAAGAATAATGATTTTTATGACATGTGAACATCTTGTAAATTTTAAATTTCAGTGTTCACGATCAATAAAATTTTATTAGAATGAAGCCACACATATGATTTATGTAATTTTCTTTGGCAATTTTTGCAGTATAAAAAATGAATGGCTGCTACAAAGATCATATAGCTTCAAACCATAAAATATTTGCCATCTGGCTCTTTGATAATTTCCCAGTATCTATTATAAAGCTTATACCTCCCCTGCTTGCCTGCTTTCTTTTCTTCCTTCCTTTTCTTTTTTTTTTTTTTTTTTGTTTATTTATTTGTGGTACTGGAGATTAAACCCAAGGACAATTTACCTCTGAGCTACAACCCCAGCCCTATTGCCCTATTTTATTTTGAAATAGGATATTGTAAGTTACTGAGGGTCTCGTTAAGTTTCTAAGGCTGGCCTGGAACCTGTGATCCTTGTGACTCAGCCTCTTAGGTTCTGAGATGACAGTTGCACCCCACCATGCCAGCCCAACAAACATTTCTTACAGTTTTTGTGGATCAGGACTCTGGGCACAGCTCAGCGAGGTCCTCTGCTTAAGGTCTCTTAGACTGAAATCAGAGTCCTGGCTGGGCTGTGGTTATCTCGAGGCTCAGCTAGGAAAAGACCTGCTGCCAAGCTCAAGTAGTTATTGTCTACATTCTTTTCCTTGTGAGTTGTTCAACTGAGAGCCTCCATTCCTAACTGGCTGTTGACCACAGCCCACCCTCAGTTGCTTGCCACATGGGCCTCTCAAACATAGCAGCTTACTTAAAAGCATGCGTGTTGGAAAGGCATTGAAGATTCTGCTAGAATGTTGTCATCTTTTATAGCCTAGTCATGAACATAACATCCTGTCCTCTGTATAATAGTGGTCATGTGAAGGGCACTTGGTTCAGTGCACACTTGGCTGTGACTACAAGGACCCAGAGATTATCTTTAGGGGCCATCTTTGAAGGTTACCTACTATTGGCCTTTTATGAAAAAGAACACTAAGACCTGATTTAAGTAATTTATTATCATCCTTCCAAGGAGCTTTTCTATTTTTATATAAATTCTGTGCGACTTGATACATTCTTTTGATTACAAAATTAAGAGAGTAATTCTGTTTTTTGTTTGTTTGTTTGTTTGTTTTTGGTGGTACTGGGGTTCCTGGAAGCCCTTCTACCTCCGGGCTACACTCCCAGACCTATTTTTACATTTTTATTTGGAAACAGGGTCTCCTAAGCCAACGCGCGCGGCTGGCTTCGAACCTGCGCGATCCTCCTGTCTCTGCCTCCCAAGCGCGGGGATTACAAGCGTGCGCCACCACGCCCGGCTAATCTGTTTTTTTTGTTTTGTTTTGTTTTCTCCATATTGAGTTTTCACTTATCACCTTGAACTTGCTTATTTATGTTTTTAATTTTTTATTTTAGTTTATAATCATCTTGCTTTTGAGCTATGGTATAGAATAATTGCAAGTATTATTTTTCTCTGTGTTAAGATAAAATCAAATTTCTTCTTGGCTTTCTTATCTTCATAGGTCTTTATGATAAAATCTCTTATCAGCATATTTATAAGCCCACCTTGACTCTCAGTTTTGTGGGGTTTTTTTTCTTCTCCTTCTTACTGTAGATATTTTGGTACCCAGTGAGCATCTTTGCTTCCCAGTGTGTTTTGACTAGCACGAGATCTGTTGATGTTTGCTGCCTTCACAGTTCTTGTACCCTTTCTTGGGCCTGGCACAACTTCCCACTGGCGTCTAGATGGAAGGGCTGTGGCTAGGAGGCAAGCTGAGTGGAGTGAGCCCTCCCCCAGTGTGCGTAGACATCAGCTTGGCATCATCCTGCCTTCAGCTTTGGGTTGATCTCTGCTCCTGGCTCATCTGCACACCGTGTGGGCTTAGAGGTGAACCATAATTGCATGGGAAGAGGAGCAGTCGGAGCCTTGAATAAACCTCAGGATAATCCCACCGTCCATGGAGAAGGCCCGGCAGAAGCACCGTCTGTCTGGCTGTCCCTTCCTGTGCTTTCTCTGAGGCTCGCCCTGCTCCTACCCAGACCCGGCCTTCTGCTCCTCCCAGGATGTTGCCAGATGCAGGCACTTTGCCACCACCTCTGTTTACCCCCACCACCACTCACGCCAGTGCTTCAACGTAAAGTCTAAAAGGTCAGCCTCCTACATTCCAGAAAGGGCCGTGGAAGGAGAAGCTGACCTTCTGCATCCACAGCTCCCAGGTGTCTGGCGTGAACTTCTATTTCTCATGTGTTTATGGTTCTCCATGCCCCCAAGAAGGCCTGTGCTTTCAAATGAGAGTCTTGCCTGGACTCTGGCTCTTGTCCATTTAGCAGTCTCTCTGAAATTCCACTCATTCCACTCTGGGTTTTATATTCACATGCAGCCACTTGGACACAGGGAACTGCCAACATCCTAACACCATCATCTTGTCCCTGCTAGGGGAAGGAACTCTAATATCAATAACAGAGGGGATGGGAAAAGCTTCAGAAGCTTTGGCTGGGCCACCAAAGAGGAACAGGGAAGAGTTTGCCAGTAAACGCCATGGTAATTGTGAGAGCTCAGCTCTCACCTGAGCTGTGCCCACCTTGAAGATTAAGATGTGTGCAGACACATCTGAGAAAGCAGACACGCAGTGATCTTAACTGTGCCAGAATCTGAGAGAAGGCTGGACACACCAGCTCAGTACTCTATGGGAGCCTTGGTCTTAGAGGAAGGGCGAGTCCAGTTGGTACTTAGATGCTTTAAGAAAGCCTTTTCAGCCAGGCGTGGTGGTGCACACTTGTAATCCCAGCATTTGGGAGGCTGAGGATCGTGGTTCACGGACAGCCTCAGCTACTTGGTGAGGCCCTCTGCAACTTCGTGAGACCCTGTTTCAAAATAAAGCATAAGAAAGCCTTTTCAGCACAGCCTTCCAGATCATGCGTCCATCTTTGGGTCCCCTGACTTTGTAAAGAGCAGAGGTTGTATAGGGTGCCAGAAGCCCTGCCAGGAGAGGATGGCTGTCAGTGTCTTCCCCAGAAGTGGGGTTGGGAGAGAAACACGCTGTGTGCGTGAGAGTGAAGGGGAACACAGCCGTGCACACTCAGTGACAGACGTGTTCTGAGAAGTGCACCAGTGGGCAATCCCATTGCTGTGTGAAATCAGAGGCCTTAGGACAAACTAAGACAGCTCCGTTGTCGTAAGTAGTATAATCTTACGGGATCACTGTTGGCTGTGCATTGCATCCTTGGCTGACACCTCATTAGGCAGTACGTGACTATATTTACAGCTCACATAAGACATGCCCTGGGTGAGACGTTGAGGGCAGTCACGCTTCCACAAAACTAGGTAAGGGTACCAACCCTGAGAGTCTAATTCTTCTGTTGTTAATGATCCGGCTGGTGTGGCTGAGGAAAACAGGTTACAAGGACCAAAGGGAGGTGATGGCCTGGGACTCTATTCCCTGAGGCAGCCAGTCTCCTGGCGTGAGAAAGGCAGATGCTGTGAAGCTGCTGTCACAACACGGTCCACCAGGGGGCCCGCCATGTGTGCTGGCCTCTGTGCCAAGAAGTCACTCCAAGCCCGGCATGTAGCAGTAGCATCTGCCATGTACAGATACAGCGCCCGTGAGTCCTGACTGGGGTCCCGGGGTCAAAGCAAACGACTGCAAGATGGCTTCATGCCATCTCCTGGGGAACACTTGTCTCCCTGCCACTGCAAAATAATGCCCCATAGAAAACAGGGGATTGATTAATCAGTGGAATATCTGATTAGTAGTTCTTTATACCCAGGGGAAAAAAGAAATGTAAGGACCTACTACTCGTCCTATAAAAACATTAGTATGTATGGAAGGACATGGAAGAAATGTGAAAACTCATAATGTCCAGGAGTTTTGACAGATGTGTGAGCGATACGTGGAGTGTTCTGGAAGGACAACAAAGGTGTGGGTCCTGGGAACCGGGGTCAGGGAGGCATTTGTGGTGGAGACGCAGTGCGGGCCGGGGGAGGGGGAGGAGGATGCCTTTCAGTTGTTGGGAGGCATATAGAGGCACCGGAGGTGGGGGCTGGGAGGACATGGAAGGTTCTAGACTCCCTGGCCTCCCTGCCATGCTGGGTTCTGTTAGTGGATCTATGATCTTGTAACTGAGGTTTATTTTGTTGTTCATGTTCTAAAAGTAATGTTCATAATCGCTTTAAATACATAATGGTAAAATTATCGATAATAGTACCCAAAGACAAAACATTGTTAATACTTTGATATGTTACCTTTTTACTGATAGGATGTTGTGATCATTACTAAACACAGGATTTTATATTTCTCAATTTTTGCTTAAATTTTTATCATAAGCAAGTAAGTCATACTTACTTGTAATCCCAGGCCTTGGGAGGCTGAGACAAGAGGATCACCAGTTCATGGTCAACTTCAACAACTTAGGGAGGCCCTCCGCAACTCAGTGAGAACTTTTTTCAAAATAAAAAATAATAATAAAGTAGGGCTGGGTTGTACCTCAGAGGTAGAATGCCCCTGGGTTTAATCTCCAGTACCACACACAAACAAAAAAATAACAACTTTTTGTAAGTAATAGCTTTTCAATGGCCATGTACCATTATTGAGTGAAGAGCCCATATTTTGCTTACTTATTTAAGCATAGTGTTGGGCAGAAAACTTAGAGTAAGTGAAGTTTATGAAAAGCTCTTTCCTTTTTCAGCAATGTATTGATATGTTGTAACCGTACATCTTGCTGAGGTCTAGGTGGCATACATGCACATGCCACCCATGTAGCCCTTCCCCAGCTCCCATCCTGTTCACTCCCCCTCTCTCAGCACAGTGACTGATGAGCTTGTGAATGTATATCATGTGCATTAGAGTGTTTCCATCCTCCCCCATCCCATCATCCTCAGGTCACCTTCTTTACTCATCTTTTTCTTTCTTTGTCTGGAGTTCCTTCTATGTCCCATTTTCTCTCTAGCTTCCACATATTAGGGAGAACGTCCTTTTTCTTTTTTGTGATGGACTCATCTTACTTAGCATAATCTCCAATTCCATCCATTTCCCTGCATATGACATAATTTTGTTCTTTATGGCTGAGTAAAATTCCATTGTGTACATATCCCATAGCTTTGTAATCCATTCATCTGTTGATGGACATCTTGGCTGGTTCCATAGTTTGTCCATTGTGAGTTGTTTAGATATAAACATATGTACACATGCATTAGTCTGGTAGTTTGGTTTCCATTCTTTTGGGTAGATACCCAGAAGTGATATTGCTGTGTCATATGGTAGGTTCGTTCCCATTCTTCTGAGGATCCTCCATGCTATTTTCCAAAGGGGCTGCACTAATTTGCAATCCCACCAACAGTATTAGAGTTCCTACTTCTCCACATCCTGGTCAGCATTTGTTGTTTGTGTTTTTAATGATTGCCATTCTAATTGGGATTAGGTGAAATCTCAGGGTAGTTTTGATTTGCATCTCTGATTGCTAATGATATTGAACATTTTTTTTTCCTTAGACTTACTGGCCATTTGTATTTCTTCTTTTGTGAAGTGTATATATAGTTCACTTGTCCAGTTTTTTATTGGGTCGTGTCTTTTAGTGCCAAGTTTCTTGAGTTCTATGTATATTCTAGATATTACTTTTCTATCAGAGGAGCTGGCAAAAAATTACCATTCTGTCAGCTCTCTGTTGAGGTTCTTAATAGTTTCCTTTGAGGCACAGAAGCTCTTTCTAACTCAGGCTGGCATTAAAATAATTCTGTAATTTCGGGACCACATAGGAATGAGAAAGTGAGAATCAGCATTAAATCATGAAATTGAAAAGATTGAGAACTTTTAAACAGGGGATGAGTAGACATAACCCATGAGAATGTGTGCCGCCTGTAAACAAGCAATAAAACTGTTTCAGGAACCTCATTGAAGTAGAGGATGGAGCTCCTGAGTGAGCAAGGTGTGACGGGTAGAAACAGTTAGATGTGACCTGTTCACTGAAGACTTGCTGAGCCACAACCCAGGCCCCAGGAATGAAACCATGGAGGACGCAAAGAGAATCCATACTCCCTTGAGGCTTGCATTTTAGTTGGGAAAGATAAATAATCGGCAAACAGATTTACGATGTGATAAATGCCGTGAAGAAAAATAAAACAGAATAAGAGAAGGGAGAGTGGGAAACAGCTAGTTTGAGTAGGGTGGTCAGGAAGGTGTCTCTGAAAAGGTGAAGAGGTGCTGTTGCCCACTATTGCTGGTACTTCTGTACCAGAGGGCAGCAGCGCTTTCCTATAGAGACCGTTCTTATTGTAAATTTCAGGGAACACACAGAACGTGTTTCATATCTTCACTTTTTCTAAAGCATTTTGTCATGAAAAGCTTCAGACATTTTCTTTTTTTTTTTCTTTTTCTTTTTCTTTTTTTTTTTTTTTTTTTTTTGTGGGTCTGGGGATGGAACCCAGGGGCATTTGACCTCTGAGCTACACCCCCTGCCCTATTTTTTTATTCTTTATTTTGAAACAGGATCTCACTAAGTTGCGGAAGGCCTCACTAAGTAGCTGCGGCTGTCTGCGAACCGTGATCCTCCGGTCTCAGCCTCCCAAATGCTGGGATTACCAGCGTGCGCCACCACGCCCGGCTGCTTCAGGCATTTTTCTGCATTGGCACCCTTTGCACACCACTACCTAGATTGGATGGTGAGTGTTTCCCACCCTTGTTTATTGTCTGTCCACCCAACTCTCCATCCCTCTCTCATCGCAGGTTTAGTTTTAACCTTCTGGTCTTTGCCTTTTGTCTCCTAAGTTCTTAAGCTAATCTGTTGTGGGTTTCTTTTATCACCTGGTTAAAAATAAACCCGGTATGTCTCAAAACAGCATAAGACAAAGGTAGATCTGACGTCATCCTCCCTTCTCAGTACCCCACCCCAGCTCCTGGGCCTCTCCCTGACACCGCAGCTTTCTAACAGACTTAGGTGGGAGAACCTCTGCATGCCGCCAGGTGCCGCGTGGCTCCATGCGCAGATGACGGAGCCTACTGCCCTTCGGGAGTCTCCTGTGTGCCTCCTGCTCTCACTCCTCCAAGCTGGGGTGGGATGCTCATGATCCTCTGCCAGGGCCACACATGCTGGCCGTATCGTCACCTGCCCCGTCACCTATGATCCATGCTTCCCCACCTTCACTGTTTTTTGTAGAAATTCCTTCAGATTTTGTTTTTAGTTCCTTTCTCAGCTCCCTGCCTATGACACCTGCTGTTGATTCAGTTGCGCACTGGCGTTGTTGTTTCTGTGCGTGGAATGAGCCCCTGGCTTGGGCTGTGATCTCCTCAAGCTCCTCTTTCCAGGCTTGGCATCTCAGCAGGGCCATCCCTGTTCTCAGGTGTTGCTTATTTTGAGGATGACCCACCGAGGCAGACATTTCTTCTGGGACTAGCTATTGCTTTCGCAGGTGCTGGGGACAGAGTAGACTTCCAGTGTGCACTGCAGCCTTCCCAAGGTTTAAGAAGTAGCAGATGGTGCAGAGTCAGCGTCCTGAGATGATGCGGGCCACAGCGCATGTTCGCCTACCCCAGCGGATGCAGCAGTGGCAAAGATCAACCGCACAGTTACCTTACCAATCCTTTACATAAACTTTTTCTTTTCTGCAAAAAGTACAGTCAAGATGGAGAAAACAGGAAAAGCCGTATTTGTTTTCCCCTAAGAAAGAGGATTCCTAGTTTCTTTCTCAGATATATCTGAGCCTGATCTAAGAAGAGGACTGTCTAATGCTGAAAAGCCTCCAGCAGTGAACAGAGGGAGAATGTTAAAGAACCAACAGGAGAAGGGACTGTTTATTTCTTTCCTTCTTCTACCAACATTTTCTTGGGTTCCCAGATGGAGTGCTAGAAATAGGTTTCACTTTGATATTAACAACACTGCTGTAATTTTTGTTGAAAATTATAATTTCATTGTCATTTTATAATTCTCAGCTACGTGATGCAGTCTCTATGTCCATATCCCTTATGGTTGCATTAGAATGAGGGAGTGTAATAGTACCTCATAATTATCGTCATTTCCAATGTGCTTTGTTAGGCTCTACACACACTATTCCCACTTAGGTGGTAGGTACTGCTGTCACTCTGCTTTTACATGTGAGGAAGCTGACGTACACAGGTCACACAGTCGGTAAGAAATGGAGCCAGTGTGGACTCAGTCTGAACCCAGAGTCCATGTTCTTACCACGTTCTTCTGTCTCTGTTGCCTGTGTTACCTCGTTTTGTCACACAGTAGTCATTAATATGCATAACAGGGGATGTTATAAACCCAGATAATGGAATAACTGTTCCTCTTCAAACCAACCATGTTGAAGTTCTTAATTTCAATCAACCTCTTCCATTGTTTTTCTCATTAAGTTATTGACCTGGCTTCTCTGAGAAGAAAAGGTATACTTGGATTACGGTCTGTAATCTTAGAATAAATTTCTCATCAAGAAACATGGTTATCTTATTTTTAATTTCATCAGAAGTAGACTTTATCTGAGCATCACCTGCCTTAAAGCACTTGCCTGCCTGTTTTATAGAGTCAATAAGCAGATGCTTTCACCCCCAAGAAGAGCCCCAGCTCTAATGCCCATTTTAAGATATCAAGAGTTGACCCATATTGGGTGTAGTGGCACACACTTGTAATCCCAGTACTTGGGAGGCTGAGATAGGAGGATTTCAGGTCCATTGCCAGTGTCAGCAAATTAAGCCCTCTACAACTTAGACCCCATTTCAAAAGAAAATAATATTATAGGGATGGGGATGTAGCTCAGCCTTAGAATGCCCCTGGGTTCCACCCCCAGTACCACAAACAAGAAAAAAGAAGTGAATCATACCCAAGTGGTTCCGACTCAGTCAACTTCCTCTTGGTTCTCCTGGCCTCTTCCCATCGCTGATTGTGAGGAAGAAGGGGCATGAAGATGGTTTTCTTTTGTCCTTTTAAATGAGTGCTGAAGTCACGTCCCTGGATTTGTTAGGAGTTTTTTGTGTTGTAAGTCTTAAATCAGAGAATCTAGTCTATATATGGAAGGTCTAATCTAGCCCCAAACTCCGCACCCTCTTTTATTAGGATTGCCTTATACTGAAAAGTGATCCATGGTGCTGTCACAGATTTGACTTCTTGTTGTCTCATTCTAAATGTTTTTAACCTCCTTGAAGACTTGATTCATTTAATATTTTCCTCTCACACGTGTAGTTCAGTTTTAAAGTGTGTTTTTCCATACCGTTTTCACTAGAAATATCTGTAACTTCATCCTCTGGTTGTTTTAACAGTGAGTTTTATCTACCTGCAGGAGGATATTAAAAAGTGAGCCTCCATATCCCCAAGAAATGAGTGCTTTAGCCAAAGACCTGATTCAGCGTCTTCTGATGAAAGATCCCAAGAAGAGATTGGGATGTGGCCCACGGGATGCAGATGAAATCAAAGAACATCTCTTCTTTCAGGTGAAATGTATTAAGCAGATAAATGGTTTTACAACCCTACTGTTTTGGGGGTGCTTGGCATTCTTGGTGGGCGAACAAAGTCCCCGTGGGGTCATTTCCCACTTGTTTTTATCTGCATTAAAAACTGACAGAGACCCCTTAGAAAGGACCAGAATTCTACTCAAATAAATCGGACCGATCTTTTCTTCCCTAAATGCGGTGGAAGCTGGAGAGAGCCCAAAATGGCGTTCATTTTCGCCATAGTGATTGGTTAGAATTTCTAGGTGGAGGTTTCCATTTATGACCTTGGGATTCTGGCATATGGACTAAAGAGACTTGTTTCAGTCCTTGCTTCTCTCTAATCTGTGAGCTCTTACCGCAACTCCGTTCACCTCCCCCTCAGAGGGTGACTTCATCTCTTCCTCTTTCCCAGGAGAAATCTTAGAAAATTCAAAAACTACCTATGTCTCAGTTATGATATACAGTTACTCGATTATTTTATTTGTCCCTGTGAAAGAGCTCAGTGAGGTCATCTACAGTGTACCAACACATCTGCTCAATTTAGTTGGCTTGATTTATTCCAAAAAATACCAAAATATTAAATAACTGGGAAGTGGGGGGAAAGCCTCTATTTGAATTGGGTTAGTTATTTCCATCTAAATGGTCAAACCTGGGATAATGTGGCCTTGATTTCTTAAACTCTGAGCATATGGCTTCTAAATAATTTTCTCGTACCAATAAGCATGACCTAAATATTTATAGTGTAAAGAGGCCATCAAGTTTTTTCTTATTCTGTAAGATTTTAGATCATCACAAAACAAATGAAAGATCATATCAAAATAGGAAAGAAAATTCTGTCAAGTAAGATTTTATGTCATTCTCCATTGCTTTTTAAATATAATAAAACAAATATTCACTGGAAATAAGATGGTCTCTGTATTTCTGTACTAAAAAAAATAGCATGTTTATTTCAGCTTTTCAGTGCAGTCGTTTTTAAAAATATGACTGTATTCCTTAGAGAAGGCCAGTAATACAGTTGAGAGGTACATTTAGAACAAAGAGAACACCTCAGTATGTTCATTCCATATATTTATATGGCTTAGAAAGATTACACTTTGAACAAACTATTTCAAATGCTTTATTCATAAGTTTGGCTCAAAATTAACAGTCAGGTAGAATGCAAGAAACCCCCAATCATATTTTCCTAGGATCTTTTTCTCCATTTTTCCGATGCTTGTGAATATTGCAGTTTGTCTTTCATATTACAGGAATTTCTCTTTTTGATAGCTTGGAATAGTAATTTTAGATTACTTAATTGCTATGACTTTTTAAAAGGTAAAAACACTTTTGGAAAGACCAGAATTCTCCTTTGAAAGACCTAAGTGGTTTATTTCTTTGTAAATGAAGCATGGTTGGGAAGGATCATAAAGCCATTTAACATTCTGCATATTAAACATTCTCCTATAGCAACATATTTCTTCAGATGACCCCTTTACTTACAAAGTTTCTTGCAACGTATGTACGTATGATTCCAATGAAAAATACTGCAGCCAAATAGAGGAAAGAACACTGCTTAGAAATCAAGAGGCCCTGTTCAAACCTTGCCTCTTCGCCTACTTTAAGTGGAAAGGTTAGTCCTTGTCTTAGCATTCCAGCTGCTGTAATACGGCCTCACTGACCATATGGCTTAGGGAAAGAAGATTTATTTGTTCAGGGTTTCCTTGGAGATTTCGGGGTTCTGTCCATGTGAGGCCGGGGACCACAGGTCTCAGGGCATGGCAGCAGGAAGCAGAGAGAGAGAGCGTGCTCAGGCTTCACTCTCACATCATGGAGGCCAGAGGCAAGAGCAGAGCAAGTGAGGGAGGAGGAGCCACATATCATCCCCAAGGCCACACCCCAGGGACACCCTTCTATAGGCACACCCTACCCGCCAGGCCACCACCCACATCAATCTATTCCTGTAGATTTATCCCTGCTGAGATACCAGCCAAGCCCTACTTCAACAAGGCTTCCTTGTTTCACTGAGGGCTAGAAGAACATTTTGTTTCCAAACCATTACAGTTCTTATTTCTGGGCCTCAGTTTTCTTCTGGATCAAATAAAGAAGATAAACTAAAATTCATTCGAACTGGAAAACTTGAAGGTCTGTGATGTAATGATTTTCTTTTCACTGCCTCCATAGGGAGCATAATGAAAACATTTGGGGGTGGGTGAACACAGCCCCCTCGGTGTCATTTACTACCTGTTTTTACCTACATTACACTTTTTTTTTTTTTTTTTGGTGGTCCTGGGGTTCCTGGAAACCCTTCTACCTCCGGGCTACACTCCCAGAACTATTTTATATTTTTTTATTTGGAAATAGTGTCTCTTAAACCAGCGCAGCTGGCGCAATCCTCCTGTCTCCGCTTCCCAAGCTTGGGGATTACAAGTGTGCACCACCACACCAACTACATTACACTTTTAAAAAATGACAAAGACCGAGCCGGGCGTGGTGGCGTACGCTTAGTCCCCACGCTTCGGAGGCTGAGACAGGAGGATTGCACAGGTTCGAAGCCAGCCTCCGCTACTGAGTGAGGATCTAAGCAACTTAGTGAGACCCTGTTTCCAAATAAAGTATAAAATAGGTCTGGGAGTATAGCCTGGAGGTAGAAAGCCTCTGGGTTCCACCCCCAGTACCACCAAAAAAATAATAATAATAAATAAAAAATGACAAAAACCTGTTAGAAATGACCAGAAGTCTACTTAAATAATTCTAACTGAGCTCTTCCCTAAATGCAATGTGAGTGGGGAGGATAATAATAGCATTCAAGCCAGGTGTGGTGGTGACACACACCTGTCATCCCAGCATTCGGGAGGCTGAGACTGGAGGATCGCAGTTCACGGCCGGCCTCAGCTACTTAGTGAGGCCCTCTGCAACTCAGTGAGACCCGGTTTCAAAATAATGAATTAAAAAATAGGGCTGGGGGTGTAGCTCGGAGATAGAATGCCCCTGGGTTCCATCCCTAGCACCACAAATAAATAATAATAATAATAATAATAATAGCATTTAGTTTGCCATACTGATTGTTAGAATTTCTAGGTAGTGGGGTTCATTAAACTTAATCAATTTCAGCAAGAGGTACAACTTCATATTTCACTATCACTGAAATCTGTATGCATCTTACAGAAGGCATCTTACCATTGTAACCTGTAATGCCTTTTTCTTAATGGGACATATAATAATGGTATACCTTAACATCAATGATGACATCTTTAAGCCGGGCATGGTGGCGCACGCTTGTAATCCCCGCGCTTGGGAGGCTAAGACAGGAGGATCGCGCAGGTTCGAAGCCAGCCTCAGCTACTGAGTGAGGCCCTCAAGCAACTTAGTAAGACCCTGTTTCCAAATAAAATATAAAATAGGTCTGGGAGCATAGCCCAGAGGTAGAAAGCCTCTGGGTTCCACCCCCAGTACCACCAAAAAAAAAAAAAAAAAAAAAAAAAAAGACATCTTTGATTTAAAGAAGTATGGTAAGAGGGGACTTGTAGAATTCAAGAAGATTGTCTAAGGTTGAGTGACCCAAGGTGCAGAGAGGAGCAGCAGCGGGCCAGATGTGGTGATATAAAATGTTCCGGTTGCTCAGTTAGGTCTGTGACATGGGTGGAGAACGCTTGGGTTATCTTTTGGGGGAGGGGTACAAAGGCGGCACCTAGATGCTTGAATGGAGGAATGAGACAAGCGTGAGTGCGTTTGTATGATAGTATCCTTTAAACTCCCAGACATACGCCAACAGTTGGCTAATAGTTTGTTTTAATCTGTCCAGGTGACCCGTAGGAAAAGCAGGAATGGGGAGAGCCCCATAATACTGCCTCTAGAAAATAGGAGTCTTCCTTTAAAGTTAATACTCACATCCACAGGACATTTAAAAGCCCTTTATTGCGGTTCTTTTGTGTGTGTGTGTGTGGGGGGTCGTTTGGTTTAGTTTGGGGTTTGGTTTGTTGTCTTTGGGGCCTAACTCCTTTCTCCACAGCCCAAGACAACAGTGATTTTCTGGCATCTATAACGGTGTAGTAGAGTGTCTTGGTGCCCCCCAGAGGACACTGAGATTCCTGGTGAGGGAAAGCAGGCTCACACAGACTCAGCAGTGGCTCAAGCTGTTAGCTTTAGTTGGAAACAGGCTCTTCTTCAGAAGAAAGAAAAAAAAAATTTTTTTTTTTTTTTTGGTGGTACATTGGTTTGCAACATCTACCCTTATATTAAACCTCTATTCCTATTAATCAATCAAAGTCATAATCTATCCTTGTTATTCATAGAAAATGTCTTGACTTTGTTGATTTCTACTTGATACCAATTTTCTTTTTCTACTTTAGAAAATAAATTGGGATGACTTAGCTGCCAAAAAAGTGCCTGCACCATTCAAACCAGTCATCCGAGATGAACTGGACGTGAGTAACTTCGCCGAGGAATTTACAGACATGGACCCCACCTATTCACCTGCAGCCCTGCCCCAGAGCTCGGAGAGGCTGTTTCAGGTAACCTGGCGTACACCTGCACGCGGCTATATGCGCTTTGGAAGAAAAGATCAGTTTTCCTGTACTAAAGTAGTTTTGTTGGCATCTTAAAATTGGGGTTCTCTAATCTCTTTAAAAGTATTAAGTATAGGGTGTATTCATTTGAGTCACTCCTCCGTGCCAGTCTGGTATGGAGCTGTACCTAGCCTCTGTATTTCTATCTTTCTAATAAACTTCTTTAAATCTTCCAAAAAAAAAGTATTAAGTATAGAGATATTTTAGATACTAATGAAAGCTTATGGTTTGCTAAGTAGAAAATGCTGTTTATATGTTTTTTGGTGTGTGTGTGTGTGTGTGTGTGTGTGTGTGTGTGTGTGTGTGTGTGTTACTAGGGATGGAACTCAGGGCATTATATCTCTGAGCTACACCCACAGCCCTATTACATTTTTATTTTGAAATGCAGTCCGGCTAGGTTGATGAGTCTCATTACTTGTTGAGGCTATCCTTGAATCTCAGTCCTCCTGTGTTAGTCTCCTAAGTGCTGGGATTATAGGCATGCAGCTGTGTTTATCTTTATGTAAGGAAGCGTTAATTCTATGCTTGAAATTTCACTTTTGTTTAGGCTCTTATAGAAATTATAAGGATAGTTCATTTTTTGCCTCTATTCATATAACATATTCCTTAGTTCACAATCTGATTCTTCACTGAAAAATCTTAACTGCTTTCCAACTCTTAAAAGACTTAGAAAGGATTTTATTTTATTATTGTTATTTTTTTTTGTTTTTGGTGGTGGTGGCACTGGGGTTTCTGAAAGCCCTTCTACCTCCGGGCTACACTCCCAGACCTATTTTTTATATTTTTTTAATTTGGAAACAGGGTCTCCTAAGCCAGCGTGTGCGGCTGGCTTCAAACCTGTGCCATCCTCCTGTCTCCGTCTCCCAAGCACGGAGATTACAAGCGTGCGCCAGCACGCCCGGCTAGAAAGGATTTTATATTTAGAACATGTTCTTGAATCAGGAGTGTTGACACATGCCTGTAATCCCAGTACTTGAGAGGCTGAGACAGAAGGATCACAGGTTTGAGACCAGCCTCAGCTACTTAGTGAGGCTCTCCACAACCTAGTGAGACCCTGTTTCAAAACAAAATATAAATTAAGACTGGGACTCTAGATCTGGGGAAGAAGGCCTTGGATTCAGCTCCCAGTAAAACACACACAGAAATAGAGAAGGGAAGAGAGAGAGAGAGGGAGAGAGAGGGGGAGGGGGGAGAAGGAAGGAGGAGGAAGAGGAGGACATTGTTTATCAGACTGAAGGTAGAATGTTCTGCGTATTAATCGCCATCACCACTTCACTCCTCCGGCCCCTGCGGCGCCCGCAGAGCGGCTGTGTCTGGCCTTCCATCCGGGCCACTGCTCATCCCATGCCACTGTCTAGCACATGACTTAGTAGATGTTTGTTGATGAGCTAGCGAATGTTCTAGCGTGAGCAGATTAATCATCCGTCATGTATCACTCTGGCGCAACACATCATTCTGTCACTAGATTTGTTCCTTTCCAAAATTTGATTCTTAATTTAGTTATTCTGGAGAAACAGTCAAGTAATTACTGAATGAGAAACTAATGAACCTTGTTTTTTTTCTACTTTGATACACAGCAGCACTGGACCACTTTGTTTAATACCTTAACCCTTTCTTTTCTGAGAAGTTAGTTGTATTTATCACCACAATTTTATCAGCAAAATAAGTCATAGCTCTGAGTCAGATTTGGGGGTGGAATAAGGCAGAAGTCTGTTTCTGTCTTTATTTTTGAATTGATTCACTTCTACCAGAAGATGGCATTATCTCCTTCTGCAAAGCTTATTTCTGTTGCATCTAAATAACCCTGCATTTTTTATTGCAAATAAGTTTAGGTTCATCTCAATAAATATTTGAGTGTTTTCCTAAGGAAAAAATGACCATCACAGTCTAATGTGTGCTGAACTGCAGAATTGCAAGCCTTCACTCTTCACCTTTTCCTCACTTTTTAGGGCTATTCCTTTGTGGCTCCCTCGATCCTGTTCAAGCGCAACGCAGCTGTCATAGACCCTCTTCAGTTTCACCTGGGAGTTGAGCGTCCTGGGGCCACACATATTGCCAGGAGCGCAATGATGAAGGTATGGGTGTGGTCACTTCAGCCCTGCACTGGTGGTTGCCAGGAATGACCAATATACCAGCACAGTTAACAGTCTCAAGTCCAGTGGATTTAATAGATTTTCCAAACAAATAAAGTGCAGTTTTAGAAAATTAATAAGGAGAGCCGGGGGTGGTGGCGCGCGCTTGTAATCCCAGCATTTAGGAGGCTGAGACAGGAGGATCACAGTTCATGGCCAGCCTCAGCTACTTAGTGAGGCCCTCCGCAACTCAGTGAGACCCTGTTTCAAAATAAGAATAAAAAATAGGGCCGAGGGTGTAGCTCAGAGGTAGAGTGCCCCTGGGTTCAATCACTAGTACCTCAAAAAAAAAAAATAATAATAATAATAATAATAAGGAAATGGAAATAGTACTTGTTCTGAAGTATTCGTGTCTATTTGAATGGGCTTTCTTTTTACAATGCCAGACTATGTATCTAAAATAAATGCTGTGGATGAAATAGAAATGAGCTAAAGAGGAATTTCAGATTATAAATGGATACATTATGCTTAATAATATTAATAATTGTATATTACTCTATAGTTCTGCTCATTCCTGGTGTGTTACAAATCTTTTCTGATGTTGTTTTCTTATCAGGACTCTCCATTCTATCAACACTATGACCTAGATCTGAAGGACAAACCATTGGGAGAGGGAAGTTTTTCAATTTGTCGAAAGTGCATACATAAGAAAAGTAATCAAGCATTTGCAGTCAAAATAATCAGCAAAAGGTATGACCACTCATAGCCAGTCTTTATGTATTTATCCTCATCAGTAATAATATAAATTAAGGGGGGTTTTTTTGCGTGTGTGTGGTACTGGGAATGGAACCCAGGGGATTTTCTACCTCCAGGCTATAGTCCAATACCTATTTTATACTTTATTTGCAAACAGGGTCTCACTAAGTTGCTGAGAGCCGCACTCAGTAGCTAAAGCTGACTTCAAACCTGTGCGATCCTCCTGTCTCAGCCTCCCAAGCTCTGGGATGACAAGCGTGCGCCACCACGCCCGGCTGTAAATTAAGTTTTTATTGAAGAGGAAATCAACAATACATGAAGTTTTTCTACACATAGGATTAATTACTTTGATCCATTATACTTCTAGCTCTAAATTGATATTTTCTGATAAAGTAATCCATTTTAGACATAAATCAGAATCTGATATGTTTCTGAGCTTATTGTGGGAAAACTTTCTTGTGACAATGATATACTTAATCAAACTTGCTTAGTGATTTCAACAGTAATTGCTATTTCTATTAGTTTTATATTTGAAAAAGTCTTCTCTGACATTATTTAGCAATCTACTGGAGGCTTTGAGAGCCAGCTGGTTGTTTTGGAAAGTGATGGTTATTACCTTTGTGATTACATATTCTCATTATCAAATTGTCAGGCAAGTAGAACATGCATTTCTTCTGATGACTACTTCTTTTCTGACTCAAAGAGAATAATTTTCTCCTAGAAAATGTCTTACTTTTCTGGTGGGCGGTATGACTCATTACTTTTATGGAAACCTCATTCTAATACTTTGACACGTGTATTCTGAATGCACTGTAAATAAAAACATAATAGGGCTGAGGCAATACTGACATTAAGACCTGCTGGAAGAGTCATGTAAACGCTGTTGCACCTTACAGGATGGAAGCCAACACTCAGAAAGAAATAACAGCTCTGAAACTCTGTGAAGGGCACCCCAATATTGTGAAGTTGCACGAAGTTTTCCATGATCAGGTATTCCGTGTGTTTCTATTTCTACTTTCACTTTCTCACCAGTTTTCTTGGTGTTGCTGGGTCACTGGTGAGGGACACGGAGCTTTACCCAGCCACTAGGAAGGGCAGAGAAGTCAGTGCCCACACTTGGCCTTCCCACGCCACGTCAACCCATCTCGTCACGTCGGCTTCCCTCGCTCCTCCCTTGGCGTGGAAGGACAAAGGGCAGAAGCTCGTGGCATGGTCGCAGTCTGCGCCGTGCGCGTGCCCAAGCTGCTGCTACCTACTATGGTCTCAAGCACTGCATAACGCTCAGTACTCAGCAAGTTTGAGTTTCAACTTTCTTTTCCCTTCTAGAGTAGGATGTAGAGAGTCGTAAGCCTAATTACTCAAGTTGAAGGACATACAGGAAGGAGGGCAAGGATACCACCTTTTATTACCTGGCTCCAGTGGCATACTCTGCTCAGCCCTGGGCAGGTCCCGCTGCCCTTCTACGCCCAGGCCTTCTTTCCAACAGCAAGCTAGCACAGAAGCTTGTCTCTTGGGATGTAGGAGGGGTGCCGTTGTGTTAGGTCCCTGTCTCCTCAGCCCCTCTCCCTGCTATCTCCCCAAACCAAAATCACTCCTTGACAGTATTCTTACCCCTGAGGTGGGTGGAAAAAGTTGGCATCGCCCTCTACTTTCCTTTGGTTGTCAGCATTAGAATAAGAATGCCTTTGAAGCCAGGACTTCTGGAACTGCTCTCCTTGCTTCTCCACCATGTCCCACCTCGTTGAGCTGCTCAAATCCAGGGAGGGTGATGAGTCCCCTGTCCACTAGAGGTGCCCAGGAAGAGAGACTGGGCAGCATCCTGTTCATGCAAATGTAGAGGAAATTCATGTCAGTCAAGAAATCAATGATCTTAGACAGCCCCCTCTGTAGTTTTGCATCTGTGTCCCCAGCTATTTTCCAGCCCAGAGGTTTGATCTGAGTTGACACTGATGCTGGATCTCAGGAACCACATCCATAATTTTCTACCTATGTCACAAGTTGATTATTTGTTATATTTCTATGCAAAAGTTACTAGAATATAAGTTGTAACCCGATATAGTCCTGTACATACTAGTGTAAATATATTATTATTCTCATGTGTAGTTGTTGAAATACAGCTTGGGTTTTTCCCATGATGGTGACGCAGACGCCTGCTTCATCCCACATCCGCAGTCGTCACCTTAACTAACGAGTAGCATTGACTGAGGGTGGTCTCCAGCCTCTGACTGTGTTGCTGCAGTTCATTCTGTTTGCGTGATCTGTGCTTTACATTGTCTATGAGTTCCCCATCACACACTGAAACAGTACACATTTGTTTCTTACAGTCCATACCAGAAGTCTAAAATCAGTTTCATTTGTTTATAGTCAAGCTGTTGGCAGAGCTGGTTCCTTCTGGAGACTCCAAGGACAGTTCATGTACTACTCTTTTTTAGCTTCTAGAGACCACCCACAGCCCTTGGCGTGTGACCTTCACGCAGCGCTCCAGTCTTTTGTTTCCTTAGTTCTGTCTCATTCTTTAGACCCTGGTGAATGACTCAGGCTAGCTCTTCCATCTCCAGATGCTTGACCACACTTTCAGAGTCCTTTTTGCTATTTAAAGTAAGAACACAGGTTCTGAAGATTAGGACATGACCATCTTTGGAGAGCCATTATTCAAACCACCAAACATACACTTTCATACACATTTATTATATATATTATATATTATATATATTATATATTATATATAAATTATATATATGTATAATTTATTGATAAAAAGTTGTATCCCCAAGATCATAAGGAAGAGAACTGACATTGAAATCCTGGCATGACTTTTTCTAGAGCTCACTGGCCTGTGCTTATAGCAGACCTTCAACCTTGACTTTGCTGTATAAACTCAAATTAGCTTGATCTCTACTACCCTGGGAGATATTTTATTATTTAAAATATTGTTGACCTTTTATAATTCTTCCATTATGCCCAGGATAATGTACTTATAATTGTTCTTTATGAAGCAGTTTTTTTCTGAGATTTGCTAATTCCAGAAACATATAGAGTGGTTCCATGCATAAGACATGAATCTAAATATGGATATATTTTCTAAACCTTTTTTTTTTCCGGTATTAGCATTTGAACCCAGGGGCATTTTATCCCCAAGCTACAGCCCCAGCCCTATTTTTTATTCATTTATTTATTTATTATTTTTTGGTGGTACTGGGGGTAGAACCCAGAGGCTTTCTACCTCCGGGCTATACTCCCAGACCTTTTTTATATTTTATTTGGAAACAGGGTCTTACTAAGTTGCTGAGAGCCTCACTAAGTAGCTGAGGCTGGCTTCGAACCCGTATGATCCTCCTGTCTCCGCCTCCCAAGCTCAGGGATTACAAGCGTGCGCCACCACGCCCGGCGTCTACTTATTTATTTTTGGTGGTACTGGGGTTCCTGGAAACCCTTCTACCTCCGGGCTACACTCCCAGACACCTATTTTTTTTATATTTTTTATTTGGAAACGGGGTCTCTTAAGCCAGCATGGCTGGCTGCGAACCTGCGCAA
This sequence comes from Muscardinus avellanarius, assembly GCF_963383645.1. NCBI lineage: Eukaryota > Metazoa > Chordata > Mammalia > Rodentia > Gliridae > Muscardinus > Muscardinus avellanarius. The sequence continues at coordinate 94,477,261 of NC_137798.1, read as the reverse complement.
TCCTCCTGTCTCTGCATCCCAAGCGCGGGGATTACAAGAATGCACCACCACGCCCAGCTTTTTATTCTTTATTTTGAAACAGTATCTCACTAAGTTGCTGAGACTGGCTTCAACCCTGCCATCCTCCTGTCTCCGCCTCTCACAGACTGGAATTTCTAACATGTGCCACCACGCTCAGCTCTTTCTAAACCATTTGTATTTATTTGGGATCTAAGTCCTTTGTCTTTAGATAGCTCCTGTGTTGTTTTCTTTATGGAAATATATCCAAGGTATATAAATATATACTTATAAAATATTCAATTAAGACAATGCCATTTGGATTAAAAGCAATTATTTAAAACCGTATACAAGCTGGGTATGATGAGATATGCTTGTAATCCCAGAATTAGTAGACTGAGACAGGAGGATCACAGTTCAAAGACAGCCTAAGCTACTTAATGAGGGTCTCTGAAACTTAGTGAGACCTTGTTTCAAAAATAAAAGAATACAGCTGGGTGTGGTGGCGCACGCTTGTAATCCCAACATTCAGGAGTCTGAGACCGGAGGATCACCCACAACCTCAAGCTACTTAGTGAGGCCCTCTGCAACTCAGTGAGACCCGATTTCAAAATAAAGAAGAAAAAATAGGGCAGGGGGTATAGCTCAGAGGTCGAATGCCCCTGGGTTTCATCCCAGACCCAAAATAAATAAATAAATAAATACATTCATACATACATACATACATACATACATACATACATACATACATACAAACAAAATAAGGCTGGGGGTGTAGCTCTGAGGTAGAATGCCCTGGGTTCTGCTGGGTGTGGTGGTGCACGCTTGTAATCCCCGTGCTTGGGAGGCAGAGACAGGAGGATCAGGCAGGTTCAAGCCAGCCGCACAGGCTTAAGAGACCCTGTTTCCAAATAAACATATAAAAATAGATCTGGGAGTGTAGCCTGGAGGTAGAAGGGCTTCCAGGAACCCCAGTATCACCATAAGAATGCCCTGGGTTCCATCTCTATAACCACAAAGGAAAATAAACCATACACAGTGAGTTATGGATGTTTGCATTGAATATTAACAGGACTCCTGAAACAAATCTGCCAAGCTCTAATGTTTTCAAACAGAACCTTTTTGTAAGGCAAATTTGCTGTTAAATGGATGGGCCAGGTGTTTGACCATACCTAGTTGGTAGTCTTCTAGATTATTTTATGACAGATAACTTCAAATTATCATAAGTACTTTAAAAAAAGAAGTGTAAACCTGATTGAGAGGATTGGAATAGAATTAAAATGAAAGAATTAGCCAAGGGAAGGATATATGAAGATTTCATTGCGGTGCTTGGAATTTTCTATTACCAAAATAGAATTCTAAAAAAGCCACATTATCCTTTAGCTCTTTCCTCTATAGTACAAGGATTGCTGTTGGTTGTTTTAAACTTACTGGTGATAGACTGTAGTCAATAAATGTTTTATACATGAATAGATATCTCCTTTTCACAACAGCCCCATATTATTATTATTTTTTATTGCTAGCTTCATACGTTTCTAGTTATGGAACTTCTGAATGGGGGTGAACTATTTGAACGCATCAAGAAAAAGAAACACTTCAGTGAGACCGAAGCCAGCTACATCATGCGGAAGCTTGTTTCAGCCGTAAGCCATATGCATGATGTCGGAGTGGTGCACAGAGATCTGAAGCCCGAGGTACAGTGCAGCGCGAGCTCCCTCGTACTTCATACTCGCATCCGCACTAAACATCCCCGAGAGGTGTGGGGCTCGGGGGGATCTGTTTCCCAGAGCTGTTAAGTGGATACTTGGAAATACCGATTTTTTTTCTCTTCTTTTCTGTCAGTCTGAATTAAATTTGTCCCTTTGTTTGTTTTTTCTTTTTTGTGTTTTTTTCTGTCCTTTTTTTTTTTTTTTTTTTTTTTTTGCCAGCGGATCATCTTGAGGTTATATTTGTAAGTGTGAGAGCCTTTTATGGAAAAAATACTTTATGCAACAGTTGTGGACTAAAAATAGCAATGGAAATTTTTGTAGCAGAAAATAATATCTCTTCTATATGTATTCTATTTTGGAGAGATTTTTGTGACATATTTTGAAAACTCATTTTTTACATTTGTAATAAAATTTATTGGGTTCTAAGTAGGAGTGTATATAATTCTATTTTACATATTTAAGCATAAAGCAAGCGTTATCTTGGTTTAATAAGTTATGCCATCTTTCTATGTGTCTTTTGGTGCTCAGACTATATTATTTATAGAAATACATAGCAAAGCAGAAATAGCAGCTTTTTATACATTTCTTCCTTTAAAAGGTTAATAAAGAAGACTCTAACTCAGAATGATCTTTTTAGTATCAAAAATATGAAAACTCCTCCGTTCTTGACTATCAACAAAATAATAATAAGAATTGAAAAACAAAAACCAATAATTTATAAAAAAAAAAGACACCGTGAATCATCCTTTACCATATGCAAGATTATGTGTATTCCCTCTCCAAAATAGGACTTTATATTTAGTTCCCATGTGATTATAGTGTATTTTCAAATATATTTAAAATATCAATGTATTTGATGTTTCTTTTTTGTTAAGCCACAAAAGAATATTTCCCTAAAAGCACTATTTTTGTCTTTTATTTAAGTACCTGGCGTTATTAAAGGAAGAGGATATCTTGAAAATGGAAATCTGTATATTCAAATATATAGTCACCCCTTGAGATCTGTGGAGGACTGGTCCAGGACCTCCACAGATACCTTACTCTAGGGATGCTCAAGTTCCATGTATAAAATGGTATACTATTTGCATATAACCTGCACATACCTTCTTATATACTTTAATTATTCTTTAAAGTACTTATAACACCTAATGCGACATAGGTACAATGTAAATAGGTGTTATTTTGTCTAAGAAATAAGGACAAGAAAACTGCTTTTCAGTATGACTGCTTTTTTTTTTCCAATCAGTATATATTCAGTACAACTGCTTTTTAAAAAAAATCCATGGTTGAGTGAACCTGCACCTGTGGGACACATAAACACAGAGAACTGACTGTAATTGTCTTATTCCTTTCAAGTAGTTAAACTTGTATGCACTTTCTCTTGCTGTTCGCATTACTAGTAACTAATCAAAGTGAATTGTGTCTTACGATCTTGCAACTCCGATGGCTCCCCCTCTGCCTCCTGCATCCAAGTTCTCACTCTCCTACATAACACCCACGGAAAATATGGTGCTCTGTACATCGGAGATTAGCTGTCTATTTTTAAACGTGAAAGCACACCACTTGAATGTTTTCTTGATAGACAAGGAACAAGCATGTAGTTTTTAATGGAAAGATCTGTTCCATGACTGCATAGGATTCATTTTCACATGTTTTATTCTTTGATAACTGGCCATCTGTCATCTCATGAGTCTCAGATGAGGCAACTGTCCTCTATGGCAGAATTTAAATTTGCCTTCCTACTTTCCTGATAAAAAGAGACGTATGTAGATTAATTCTCCTTATTTGCTGTAGGCTTTTTTCTTTCATTTGGAATAAAGCAGAATTGTCAGATTAGTGAGGACACTCTGCCACCATTGTAGTCTTCAATCACGTTAGACTTTGGATAAATTAAAATCTACCTTTAAACGAACATCTTCATAATTACATGGCTTTCATTTTGACATTAAATGGCAGAATATGCTATTTCCAAACTAAAAGTTTAATCCCTTTTAAGACCTAATTACATATCTCTCGGTAGATGGTTATGTAGCATATACAGAATCCTTAGTTCTAGGTGAGAATCATATAAGTTTAGAAGTTGGCTGGCATCCTTAATAGGCTGCTTTGTATTTTTCTTTTTGGTGGTACTGGGGTTCCTGGAAGCCCTTCTACCTCCAGGCTACACTCCCAGACCTAATTTTTTATATATATATATTTTTTATTTGGAAACAGGGTCTCTTAAGCCAGCGAGGCTGGCTTCGAACCAGAGCGATCCTCCTGTCTCCGCCTCCCTAGCGCGGGGATTACAAAAGTGCACCAACATGCCCGGCTGCTTTGTATTTTTCAAACTGGTCCTATCCTCTTGAAATATTACATTGTGTTAGTGAGTGAGTGAGTGTGTGTGTGTGCACACGTGTGTGTGTGTGTGTGTGTAACTAATTTCAGACAGACTTGAAGTGAGGACAAAGGGCATTACTGCTTGCTTCCTGCCATTCCTGAGGTGCACACACCCTCAGTGCAGAGCTGTGTTTCTGCATTTTGAGCTCTGGGAGAGAAGGTGGACAAGTGAGCAACGCTCCAGGTTACATGCTCAGGATGGGAGGGATGGAGTAAAGTCACCAAAGGAAGGCGAAGGCCACATTCCTTCATTTACTCCAGTTCAAGAACTAAGGTCCAGGAGGCCCTTTGCCGTCTTAATATGGAATAAACACATCATGTCCAAAGACCCAGCATCAAGCTCCAGCACCCAGGCCGACGTATACCTAGCTACGGCTTCATCTGCCACAAATTGAGAATTAAGCGTTGTAGGACATTTAAGAAAGCCTTAAATATTTTCGCTTTTCCTTCCTCTCATGTTATTTTCAGCTTTTACGTGAAAGGTTTGGAAACTTTTTCTTCTTTGTATCAGTGAAGCTTTCTGAGATGTCTTTTATTTCAGCCAGAGTTGTATTAACGGAGCAAATGATTCTCAGGAGCTGGGAAGGATTTACTCATATAAAGGCATAGCAGACCGTGTTAGCTTGTCTCAAGACAATAAGTTAGGTTCAGTTTTGGTACTAGCCTGGCATACTAATTAAGTGATGTATACATCAAAACAGTTAGCATTGCTTAAGCACGTGACAAGTACAAGGGCAGGCAGTAAAGCCGTAGTGATTTACAGGGCTTGGCATTGAATCATTCTGAGTACTTGAGCATAGCCCTGAACATCAACATCTGTGTAAGCACTGTATTGACTTCTAGGGGAAATATTTCTGAAATGTAATGTATTTCTCTACCACCTCTAGTGAAGCCTTCTTTAATAGACCTTACTGTTTATTACATAGCTAATTTTTTGTGTGTGGTACTGGGGTTCCTGGAAGCCCTCCTACCTCCAGGCTACACTCCCAGACCTATTTTGTACTTTTTTGTTTTTGGAAACGGGGTCTCTTAAGCCAGCGGGGCTGGCTTCCAACCTGCGCCATCCTCCTGTCTCCACCTCCCAAGTACAGGGATTACAAGCGTGCGCCACCACGCCCGGCCTTATATAGCTATTTTATTTATGACTTTATTCAGTGAACAAACACAGGCATACCTCAGAGATATTGCACATTTGGTTCCAGACTACTGCAATAGACTGACAATCACAATAAAGGAAGTCATGGGACTTTTTGGTTTCGCAGTGCATATTAAAGTTATTTCTATACCATATTCTATTAAGTATATGATAACATTCTGTCTAAAAAGAAACAATGTTCATACATTAATTTTAAAATATTTTACTGCTAAACAATTCTAATTCATCTAAGGCTTCGGTGAGCCCTGATCGTCTTGCGGGTTGAGGGTCTTTCCTGGGTGTAGCTGGCGGCCGACTGAGCAGGGTGGTGGTCGCTCTAGATTGAGGTGGCTAGAGCAGTTTCTTTAAGACAACAGTGAAGTTAGCTGCATTGGTTAGCTCTTTGTTTCATGAAATATTTCTCTGTAATATGTTATCTTTTGATAACATCTTACTCACTAAAGTACAGCTTTTTTCAAAACTGGAGTGGTCCTCTCAGATCCTTCCCCTGCTTTATCAGCTGCGTTTGTGTCCTGTTCTAAATCCAGCACGTTCACGGCATCTTTACCAGGAGTATATTCCATTCCAAGAAACCACTTTTCTCATCCATAAGAAGCAGCTTCTCGTGCATTAAAGTTTTGTCATGAGACCGCAGCAATCAGTCACATCTCAGACTCCACGTTTTATTCTAGTTCTCTTGCTGTTTCTGCTACATCTATAGTTACCTCCTCCACTAAAATCTGGAAGCCCCCTCAAAATCATCTCCTGTTAAGAGTGTGTGTGTGTGTGTGTGTGCGCGTGCGTGTGTGTTAGTTACTAGGGATTGAACCCAGGGGTAGTCTACACCCCACCCCCATTTATTTTGAAACAGGGTCTCACTAAATTGCCTTGCGCTTCCTTTGAGCCTGCAAACCTCCTTTCCCAGCCTTCCAAATACTGGAATTCCAGGCATTCGTCATGGCACCCAGCTAATGTTGATGTCTTGACCTCCTCCCTCGAATCACAAATGTTCTCGGTTGGCACTTAGAATAGTGAATTCTTTCCAGGAAGTTTTTTATTTACTCTGCCCAGATATTGAGAGGAATAACTATGAAAGCTATAGCCTTTTATAAAATAGGGCTTACATAATAAGGATTGAAAGTCATAATTACTCCTTGGTCAATGGACTACAGGACAGTAGTGAAACTAACATTCAACTTATACACCTCCGGAAGAACTCTTGAGTGACCGGGCACATTGTTGATGAGCAGTAACATTTGGAAAGGAACCTTTCTTATTCTAAGCAGTTGATTTCAACAGGGGGACTTAAAATATCTAATAAATCATGTTGCAAACAGATGTGCTTCTATCCAGCTGTGGTTTCTCTCGTGGAGCACATGCAGAGTAGATTTAATGTAATATTTAAGGGCCCAGAAGTTTTAGAATAGTAAATAAGCATTAGCTTCAGCTTGAAGCATCAGTTGCATCGACCTCTAGCAAGAATCGGCCTGTTCTTAATTATTCCTTACTTTGAAACAGGGTCTCACTAAGTGGCAGAGGACCTCACTAAACAGCCAAGGCTGTCTGCGAACCACGATCCTCCCGTCTCAGCCTCCCGAATGCTGGGATGACTAGCGTGCGCCCCCACGCCCGGCTCAGCCTGTGTTTTGAACTTCAAGGCATTTTCTTCTATTAGGAGGCCATTTTGCATACACTGAGAACCTGTTGTTCTGCACAGCCACCTTCACCAGTGGGTATCCTTGGACAACATGGGTAGATCCTTGGACAACACGCCGCTACCCTCAGACTCGCACAACGCACTTGCTGGCTCATCTTGCGCTGTTCCAGTAAAGATGGCTTCCTTCCTCAAGCCTCATGAACAGACCTCTGCCAGCTTCACGCGTTTCTCCTGCAGCTTGCTCCCCTCCCTCACCCCCATGGTGTTGAAGAGAAGAAGGGCCTTGCTCTGGTTTGGGCGTTTTTAAGATATTAGGGAATATTGTAGCTGATTTGATCTTCTATGCAAACCATGAAGACGTTTTCCGTATCAGCAATAAGCCTGTCGCGTCTTCTTATCGTGTGCGTGCTGGCTGGATTAACGCGCCTCATTTGCCTAAAGAATGTGTCCTTTGCACTCACCATTGGCTGGCCGTTGGGCACAGAGGCCCAGCTGTGAGCCTGCCCGAGCATTTGCTATACTTTGCTCACTAAGCTTAACCATTTCGAGCTGTGATTGAATGTGGAAGACATGACTCTTCTCTCACTGAAACACTTACAGGACAGTGGAGGAGTATTAATTGCCCTAGTTTCAAGAGCGTTGCGTTTCAGAGACTTGGGGAGACCTGAGGAAATAGAGTGATAGACGGAAGAGCCAGCCAGTCACACAGAACAACAAAACATGCACTGATTAAATTCACCTTCTTACATGCGTGCAGTGCGTCGTGTCCCCAAAACAGTATGATAGTGCCATCATATCCCTGACCACAGATCACCATAACAGATAAATAATAGTAGGAAAGCTTGAAATGTGAATTAGTAAAATGTGATCCAGAGACATGCCAAAAGTTCACATTGTTGGGAAAATGGTGCTGATGGACTTGCCACATCTTTTAATTAAAAACAAAAGAGTATTATCAGCAAAGCACTATAAAGTGAAGCACAATCAAATGAGGAAGGCCTGTGTTTACCCAAGCATCCACGCTAGGGCAGTGCCAGGACCAGAGGCGCAGTCAGAAAGGTGGACACCAAGTCCCTGCCCTTAGGGCTGTTGATCTAATGGGGATTCGAACATTAAGAATACAGAGGTGGTAAATACCAGAAAGGGAAAGTAAACCTAAAAAGTTCTGCGTTGAGTTGGGCAGGAGGAGTCTCTAGAGGAGGGGTAGCAGGCTGGAGGGTGATCGATAGAGGAGGTGGCAGATAAACGGGAAAAGTGGAGACACAGTCTGATGTCAGAAGAGCACATGATGTCCAGCCCGTAGCCGGCCACACGAAGCCCGTGTGTACAAATCAGACCACCCACAGAAGAGATGTCCCACAACTGGGATCGGTAGTTTCCCAACATTTTACGGAGAAACCGACTGAACTCATGGTAAATGTCTTGCAGAATTTATTGTTCACTGATGAAAACGACAATTTGGAAATTAAAGTCATCGATTTCGGCTTCGCGCGCCTCAAGCCTCCCGACAATCAGCCCCTCAAGACCCCTTGCTTCACCCTGCACTACGCGGCCCCGGAGCTCCTGAATCACAACGGCTACGACGAGTCCTGCGACCTGTGGAGCCTGGGCGTCATCCTGGTGAGCTCGCTGCCCGGTTCTTTAGTACGCTCTCCACTTGCCTGTCTCTCTCCGCTGTTCTTTTTGAATTTATGTACAAAGTTGGCAAATTGGTGTCCTTTCTGCACAACTAGTTAGAAGCCCCACTGAAGAATATTTTTCTTTCTTGGTACTTATTTTAGACAAGATGGCGCAGTGAAAGTCACTGTCGGTCTTCTCCTCACAGGTGTCGTAAAGCTGCTCTCTGCCCGGCCTCCCTCCGTGCTCTGTGCGCACTACATCTTTCGCATGTTTTTCTGCACATATATGTATATGCGGAGTTTTTAACCAGTGGCCCTATAAAATACCTGTAGTTTGAGTCTCTGAAATTTACTTAGCCATTTCTTTAATAATGAGCAGTTAGCAGTTTTCATTTTTTTAGTAATTATAAACTTATAAATAAATGTTTACAAATAGGTTTGCATTTGCCTTATTATTTCCTTAGAGTCCTAGGAGAAGGGTATACATGTTCTATACATAGTTGCTTAGATTTCTTTCTCAGAGATTGACCAGGCTATATTCCCATTAATTATACGCTAAGTATGTTGGAGGCTATCGATTTTAATCTTAAATTACGTGCCAGTGCTCTTAAGGTTTGTGTGAATTTCTTTGATGAAAGTTCAGTCTCTGCATCTTTTTATACATTTGGACATTTGTATTTTCTCTTTTATGAGTTCTCTTTATGAGCTTTGACCATTTTCCTATAGGGAGACTTCTTTTACTAAATTTTTAAAGCCTGGAAAGGATTTTAGTCTGTTGCCTGCCGTAAATATTGGAGATGTTCTTCTGATTTATCCTTTATTTAAAAACTTTGTTTATGGTAACATGACATTTTTATTTTTTAAGAGGAGCTTAAATAGAGAAGGTTTTTAAGTTTTTTCATCTAGTAAGATATGTCAGTCTTTTCCTGTATGGTATGTGGCTTTGGTGTCAGATTGTCACTTCATTTCTACCCTCAACTCGAGATTATAAAAATACTCTCCTAAACCTTCTTCTAGAATTGCTGTCTTATTTTTGTGCCTCAATCTGTACCCCATCTGGGGTTTATTTTGGTGTCAGTTTGTTTTCTCTTGGTGGTAGTCACTTGTCCTTGCAGGATGGTTCTTTATTTTTAAGCTTCATATGATTTTCACATGAGCAGTTTCAAATCATCACTTAATCGTTTTCAAACTAAACTTACATATTGATGAATAAGATTATTTTAGTAAAAATTAAAAACTAACTTCTGTAGATTTGAAAGCTGATATTTCTGTTGATCTCAGTGTCTTTTAAAAATTAGTGTGAATAAAAGTGAGCCTTTCATTTTTAGTAAAATAACTTTATTTTCCATTGTAAAGAAGACCTCTCTAAATCTAGCCCAGTTATGACCATCAAGCTCGTTAAAGGTTTGGTTTGGTTTTGTTTCTTTGGGTGGTACTGGGGATGGAGCCCTTCTACCGACTCCGGGCCACACTCCCAGACCTATTTTATATTCTTTTTATTTGGAAACAGGGTCTCTGGCTGGCTTCAAACCCGCGTGATCCTCCTGTCTCCGCCTCCCGAGCACGGGGATTACAAACACGCGCCACCGCGCCCGGCTCAAGCTCGTTAAGGTTTTAAGAGTCTTAGACATTCAGAGAGGTATCTTAGAGCCCCAGAGTTTCATATCTGTGCAAACAGCTTTCTTTAAAGGTGTGGGTGGAAGCAACACTTCCCTCTAGATCTGATTGTTAACTCTTAGAGAAAAATGGTATAAAAAAAAACAGGTAAAATGATAACCCAGACTGCAGTTAGTGTCTAGGCTGTGGGTGTTCTAGAAGACACAGAGCCAGTTTTTTTCTGTGTGTGTGTGTGTGTGTGTGTGTGTGTGTGTGTGTGTGTGTGTGTGTTTGTTTTTTGGTTGTTTTTTTTTTTGGTGGGGGGGTTGGTGGTACTGGAGTTCCTGGAAGCCCTTCTACCTACAGGCTGCACTCCCAGACCTATTTTTTATATTTTTATTTGGAAACAGGGTCTCTTAAGCCAGCGCGGCTGGCTTTGAACCTGCACAATCCTCCTGTCTCCGCCTCCCAAGCGCGGGGATTACAAGCGTGCGCCACCACGCCTGGCAGAGAGCCAGTTTTTTAAGTAAGGAAATTCTAAGAAAAGATATCTTAGTAACCTACAGATTAAAAGGCATTTTAAGAACAACATGTATAACGACTTGTATAACTAATACGGAGATCAGTATGGAGGTTCCTCAGAAGACTAGGAGTGGAACTACCTATTACCCAGCTACCCCACTCCTCAGTATTTTCCCAAAAGAATTAAAGTTAGAATACTACAGTGACAAATGTGTACCTATGTTATAGCAGCACACTTCACAATAGCCAACTTGCGGAACCGGCCTAGGTGCCCATCGACAGATAAATGGACAAGAAAATGTGGCAGCCGGACATGGTAGTACATGCCTGTAATCCCTGTACTTGGGAGGCCGAAACAGGAGGATCTCAGGTTTGAGGACAGCCTCAGCAACGTAGTGAGATCCTGTTTGAAAACAAAAAATAAAAGGTCTGGGAGTGTTGCTTGTAGGTAGAACACTTCTGGGTTCAATCCCCACCAACACGCACGTACGCACACACACACACAATGCAGCATATACACACAGTGGAATTTTACTCCGCCCATTTGTGGGAAAGTGGATGGATAGAACTAGAGGATGTTATGCTAAGTGGGATCAGCCAGTCTCAGAGTCAAGGGTCAGATATTTTCTCATATGTGGAAACGAGAGAAAATTCGAAACAGAAAGGACTTCAGGTAAATGAAGAGACATCAGTAGAATAGTGGGAGGGGCCGGGGAGTGGGGTGGAGAGGGGAAAAGATGACTGAGGAAGGAAACCGTTCAAACACTGTTATGTCCGCATGCCAAGGAGTTGTCACCAGTATCACTAACATGTTCGGGGCGGGCGGGGGGAGGTGGCTTGCAGAGGGCAGTACACCAGGGAAATGTGCATGCGTGGATGTATATCTTCAAATCCCACTGTGATGTGTAAGTACAGTGTTCCAATGAAAGTAAAAGAAATTACATCTTACTTGAATCTGATTCTAATTTAATAATTAGAATCTAATTAAATAATTCTAATTTAAATTCTATTTATTGCCAGGTGCGGTGGCACATGCTTGTAATCCCAGTACTTGGGAGGCTGAGACAGGAAGATCGCAGGTTTGAAGCCAGCCTCAGCTACTTAGGGAGGCCCTGCGCAGCTTAGTGAGACGCTGTTTCCAAATAAGAAATAAAGCCGGGCGTGGTGGCGCACGCTTGTCATCCCCGCGCTTGGGAGGCAGAGACAGGAGGATCGCGCAGGTTCGAATCCAGCCACGCGCGCTGGCTTAGGAGACCCTGTTTCCAAATAAAAATGTAAAAATAGGTCTGGGAGTGTAGCCCGGAGGTAAAAGGGCTTCCAGGAACCCCAGTACCACAAAAAAATAAATAAATAAATAAATAAGAAATAAAACTGGGCTGGGGGTGTAGTTCAGAGGTAAAATACCTCTGGGTTCAATCCCCAGTGCCACAAAAAAATCTATTTATTAAATTTAATTCTAACTATAGCATATATATATATATATATATATGTATATCTATATAACTGTAACCTATATACAATGCATATAACACAATAAGGGAAAGTTGAACATCTATTAGACATTAAATTTGCAAAAGAATAACTGCTAATTTTTTTTTTTTGTTCCGCACTGAGGATTGAACCCAGAGGCACTCTACCACTGCGCTACACTCCCAGCCCTTTTAAATTAATTAATTTATTTGTTTTTTAAACCGCATCTTAGTAAATTACCCAGTCCGGCCTCAAATTGTGATCCCCCTATCTCAGCGTCCCGAGTAGCTGAGATTATAGGCATGCGCCTCCGTGCCAGGAACTGCTCTTTTTTTTAAGGTGTGATAATGGTGTTTTGTTTTATAAAAGCCTTGCCTTTTAGAAATATATGATAAAATAGTTACAGATAAAGATGAACAAAATTAACACCTACATTCAAATGTCAAAAAAAGAGTGCTCTGCAGTGCCTTCATGTTAAGTAAATGCTTAGCTCATCTCTGCACATCTACATACAAAGCCTGAATTATCCCACAGGAGACATATGATTTACTTGGAGTCTCCTGATTTACCTGAGAAACTGTGGCCCCTTTGCATCTAATAAGTGTGAATACGGATAGTTCAGTGTTAAAAGAGATTATTTTACCCTCATGAGTAAAATAAATACTCCAAGAAAATACATCCAGTGGTATCATGTGGCTTTGATTACAGCCCACTGTGAGCCATGGATGTACAATCCCTGTGTGAATTGTGCAGGGCTTAATTAAAATTGAACTTACACAACGTATTAATCTGCTTGGGCCACCATCCTAAAACTCCACAAACTGGCTGGCTTAAACAATAGGGATTTATTTTCTCACAGTTCGGAAGCTGAGAAGCTCCAGATCAAGGGCCAGCAGAGTTAGCGTGGCCAAGGCCCTCCCCTTGGGTCCAGCAGCCGCCTGCTCACAGAGCGCCTCGTTGGCATGTGCTCCACAGAGAGCTCCCTGGTGCTCACTCTTTCATAAAGATATTAATCTGGCTGGATCCGGACCCTGCCCATATAATTTCATTAACCTTCATTACCTCCATAAAGGTCCTGTATCCAAATACAATGGCACTAGCCGGGCGTGGTGGCGCAGGCTTGTAATCCCCGCGCTTAGGAGGCTGAGACAGGAGGACTGCACAGGTTCGAAGCCAGCCTCAGCTACTTAGTGAGGCTCTCAGCAATTTAGTGAGACCGTGTTTCCAAATAAAATAAAAATAGGTCTGGGAGTATAGCCCGGAGGTAGAAAGTCTCTGGGTTCTACCTCCAGTACCACCAAAACAAACAAACAAACAAACAAACAAACAAATACAATGGCACTGGGGGTTGGGGATTCAACAGAAGAATTTAGGAAAACACACTTAGTTCATTAACACAAAGTATTTAGGAGACGTGGGACAGAAACGTACCTATGATAGAGCTTATAATTCCATTTAGTACATCTTTCTCCCAAGTATTTTATTCTGTAGACCTTACTTTTTCACTTTGTTCCCCAAAGGTTATTTTGAATTTTTTTTGTGTGTGTGGGGGGGGGGGCGGTCTGGGAATGGAACCCAGGAGCATTCTACCTCTAGGCTACACCCCCTGTCCTATTTTTTATTCTTTATTTTGAAACAGGGTCTCACTAAGTTGTGGAGGGCCTCACTAAGTAGCGGAGGCTGGCCACAAACTGTGACCCTCTAGTTTCCGCCTCCCAAATGCTGGGATTACAAGCGTGCGCCACCACGCCCGGTCTGAAGATTTCAAGAGAGTAATACTGTGAACATCTAAGATTTTGCTGTGTTTGCTTTTTCTTTCTGTGATTTTCTCTTGTGTGTATGCTCTCCATATGTATATGTATGTAATCTATGTATATGGACATTTATAATACATATCCAGAAACATTGACATCTGTATGCACATATATATATATAAAGCTAAAAGTGGTTTTAAAATCTTAGTATCATTAAAAAACTATGCTTCTTTATTTACAAGTCGTTGAAATATATTGGTTTCTTCCATTAGAGAACTCACATAAGCTTTTCAACCCAGTAACACTACCTGTAATAGTTGGTAAGTTACGCTGATGATGTTAGAGATGGGATGACTGGAGGGCTTTGACAGTGGTTTTTGCAGTCATTCTGTTTTATTACTTTTCTTCCATGATAGTATACAATGTTGTCGGGGCAGGTTCCATTCCAATCTCATGACAGAAGTTTGACATGTACCAGCGCAGTGGAAATCATGAAGAAAATTAAAAAGGGAGATTTCTCCTTTGAAGGAGAAGCCTGGAAGAATGTATCCCAAGAAGCTAAAGACCTGATCCAAGGTGAGGAATCTCGTGGAGTTTGGTGATCGGTGTGACGTGTCGTGAATCGTGCAGTGACTGAAGTGGAATCATACCCAGCACACCACGTGTTTGCTAGTTACTCAGGGCATCTGTGTGTTCTCAGAGGCCCTCTCCAGCCTCACTTTCTCATTACTGGAGCATTCGCCCTCAGTAATTGTGTCTACATCTTCAGCACGAACTAGCATGTGGCTCCCGGTGGCATCTCAGCTAACACATCTGACGGGAACCTGTCCTTTCCGACTGGCCTTTCCCCAGACACGTGGCTCCTTCCGTCTCCCTTCTTTGGATGGTGGCACTGTCCAGAAGCCACACCACTGAGACGGACGTGGCGTCACCGTGGCCTCCCACCCTCCTCTCCTTGTGTAATCAGCCACCCAGGGCTGCAGGGTCAGCAGCCCCCGGCTCCCCTCCTCCCATTCACAGCGTTCCCCTAGCTCTGCCAGCATTTCTCTGTCAATCCTGCAACATTCGTTCAGTTTGCCTTACTTCCCCTGACTCTACTGCTAGAGTGGCTAATGTCAACATACCTCTTTTTGGGTGAAAACCTTTTGGAGAATCTCCTTGAGCCTTGAGCGTCAGGTCAAGCTCCTTAATGTAGCATTCAGAATTCAAGCCTGCCCCTGCTTCCTCATCGCCCATCTCTACCAGTGCAGAATGCTGAAGTCCCAAGATATGCCGAGCTTCCCTATTGCTGCATTCCCTCACACATGCCCTTCTTCGCCGTGGCACCCCCTTCATCTAGCCCACTTATACTCGTCCTGCAGGATTCATCTGCCAGAACCTCCCGGGATGCTCACGCTCCCTGGGCCTGCTAACACACTGTGCCTGGCTGTTTTGTGACCACGCGTGTTCTTTCATTTTCGACTAGCCATGTCTTTGTCTCTGCATCCTCCAATCACTCCTCTCTGATCTCCACCTCCATGTCTCCAGCGCCACTGCGCCCTGTCACTCGCAGAAGCTGGCTGGTAAAGGTTTGGTCCATGAATAAAATAGATCTGGGTGCTCCCTGCTCACTCAGAGCCAACCAAGGCACCAGTAGGGGCCGTTATTTCTGATGGTCACTTTCTCCTGATTGAAAAGCCAGTTCGCCTACAGCCTCCTAGAAATAGGCCGTTGTCACATTATCATTAGCACCCAGTGCCCGTGAGAAGACTTAAAGGAATATGAACAGAAGATGGAGGCCTTTACTATAGAAACCATCATGTCATGTGAACATTTTTGAAACTTATGTCTGAGGTAGATTTTTAAATCATGTTTAAAAAGGCAAATCATAAAATCAAAATACCTCCTTTATTCCCACAGGACTTCTCACAGTTGATCCAAATAAAAGACTTAAAATGTCTGGCTTGCGATACAATGAATGGCTTCAGGATGGCAGCCAGCTGTCCTCAAATCCTCTGATGACTCCAGACATTCTGGGATCCGCAGGAGCTGCTGTGCACACTTGTGTGAAGGCGACCTTCCACGTAAGGCCCTGCACTGTGCACATGGTGGGCGGTTTAAAAATGGGTGTTCATCACAAGTTCTTATTCCGTAGCCTCAGAAACATACTCCCTGTTAATACGTTAATTCACTTATTCATTGATTTATGTATTTTTTGTTGTGCTGGAGATTGAGCCCCCAATGGATTCCGCCTCCTAGGTACACACCAAGCCCTTTTTTTGTTTTTGAAACAGGCTCTCACCAGGTTACTGAAAGTCTCCTTAACATTGCTAAGGCTGGCCGGGAACCTGTGATATTGCTGTCTCAGTCTCTCAAGTAATGGAGTTACAGGCCTGAGACACCATGCCTGGCTTCTGTTGATACATTCTTATCTCTCTCTCTCTCTTTTTTTTTTTTTTTTTTTTTTTGCAGGTCTGGGGGTGGAACCCAGGGCATTCGACCTCGGAGCTATACCCCCCGCCCTATTTTTTATTCTTTATTTTGAAACCAGGTCTCACTGAGTTGCAGAGGGCCTCACTGAGTAGCTGAGGCTGTCCGCGAACCGAGATCCTCCCGTCTCAGCCTCCCGAATGCGGGGATTACAAGCGTGCGCCACCACACCCGCCCGGCTTCTGTTGATACATTTAAAATAATATGTGTTCCTAGCCAGGTGTGGTGATGCACGCTTGTAATCCCAGCATTCGGGAGGCTGAGACAGGAGGATTGCGGTTCGAGGACAGCCTCAGCTACTACTTAGCGAGGCCCTTTGCAACTCAGTGAGATCCTGTTTTCAGATAAAGAATAGAAAATAGGACTGGAGGTATAGCACAGAGGTAGAATGCCCCTGGGTTCCATCCCTTCGTATGGCAAAAAATAAAAAAATAAAATAATATGTGCTCTTGTAGCTGTAGATTTGCTTTTATAAACTGCTTCATTCTATAAACACATTACAAACACGAAATTCATAGAGTGCTCAGTCACTGAAACCCACAACAGACTTACTTGGCACTGAGAATGACTTTGTGAGAGGAGGTGGAAGTCTGGTATTTGAACACTTGAACATTTTTAGTAGATGGTGAAAGCAGCATGTAGAATAAAAAATCAACCTTTTTTCTCTCACACGAAATCTTTTTCCTTGAAAACCATAACTGAACATTAGGAAGGAGCTAAGGCCTACGTGAAGGTCGAGAGGCGGTGAGCGAAGATGAGGTGAGGAAACCATGCTAAGTGTAGACCGCATTCCTCAAAGGCTGAGGCCACGGGGCAACACTGCACTGTGCGCCTCTGTGTCGAGCGATGACTAGTATTAGGAGATGTCCTTGGTGGCCCATGATGCGAGCTGTCGGGAGTCACCCAGCATGGCCCACACCTGGGCTGAGAAGAGTCCAGCGGGCTGTTGGGAGGGAGAAGCCGGCCAGGTTGTTATCACTAAGCCCTGTGCGTAGCAAGTGGGAGGGTGCACACGGTGAGGTCACACTGAGTGTGCAGAGCAGGGACCCACAAGGACCAAGGCTACTTTGTGGCTGGGATTTTAAATCTTAGATACAGAACCAGTAAAAATAACGGAGGTATGTTGGTTTAGATGACTGGCATTGTTCGAGGATTTGCGGTCAGACGGTGTACTTAGTCTTCAAAAGACTAAGTACACCGGGGTGCAGCTCGGTGGTCAAGACCCTGGGACCCTACAAAAAGTAATTAGAATCCTGACTCCTGGGAAGCCCAGCTGGTGTGATGCCAGCAGAGCCCAGGTCTGGATATAAAAGTTTTCAGAGCTTTGTTGCCAGAACTTGGAGCCGTGGTTGTCACAGAAGGTTGCCTTCTGCTGTAAGCCCTATTTGCTGGGAAAGCCTCAATGCCCCGTCTTCACAGGAGTTCCCTTCTTCCCCTCCTGTAGGCCTTTAACAAATACAAGAGAGAGGGCTTTTGCCTCCAGAATGTCGACAAGGCCCCCTTGGCCAAGAGAAGGAAGATGAAGAAGACGAGCACCAGCACGGAGACGCGCAGCAGCTCCAGCGAGAGCTCGCACTCCTCTTCCTCCCACTCCCAGGGTAAGGCCACCCCCACCAAGGCGCTGCAGCCCAGCAACCCCGACGGCGGGAACCCCGAGGCCCTCTTCCAGTTCGCAGACTGAGCAGCGTGGCCGTGCATCGTACCGGTGCCCCTGGTGCCCCTCAGCCTCGGCGGAGGTGCTGTTCTGCGCTTTACAGTGCACGTCCCGTTGGTCTCCTCGGATCTGCCTCTTGGTGGAGCTTTTCAGGAAAGCCTCTTTGGTTCTCCTCACCCAGAAGCACTGGACAGAGAAGGTTACTGTGAATGAAGCGCCCGTGATCCTCTTCAGCGACCCAGAACAGAGCCACCGGGACTGTCCTCTAGAGAAAGGTTTCTGTCCTTTGCATTAGGGCCAGTTAGAGTGGATTGCCTACGACCCAAGTCATAGGGTTTTCAGATGTCCACCAACAGGACTGGATGCCTTTTGCTATTCCTGGTGAATGAGGTAGGTTTTTAAGAGATTTGCACCCTTTGGGTAGTGATTTATGAGAAAAAGGTCTGTTTTCAGAAAATATTCTGTAATGAATTGTATGTGTGGCATATACTTATCTCTTGAGAGAGGATTTTAACTTATTGTTTTTATTTTATGGGTGTATGATGATGGCTTGCTATTATTAATCTTTTTCTAAAAAGTGAACAAAAGATCTAAGAACCTAAGGGTCCCGAGCTCTGGATTTGGGATCTGAAATGCATGCTGAGCTCTGTATGTTTTTAATTTTGCACTGCCCTCGCTCAGCAGTGTGTCTTAATGGTTACTGCAGAATATTAAGATACATGTCTCTTTTAAGTAGCATTTTAAGTAATACTGCACTTTATAAAAGAGTGTGAGTAAAGCGATCTGTTTTATGAAGTGCACTGTTGAAAGTATATGTGCTGTGTTTTTGCCATTTTTTCCACTTTCTAATTGTAAATTTGTCCCCGCATCCCTCTTCTGCTTTGTACGCAACAAGTAGAGCGGGGCACGCCGCGGGATGTGCCATTAGCCACTTGTGCACCAATATGAGGAAAAGCTAAAGGGAACCTCTCAACACTGTGCTTCGTATTTGTACACTGTACTGCAGCGAGACTCTTCCTCCTGTAGTCCTACATTATGTAGATAATATTTTAGAATCATACCTAGGACTTGTTTTGAAAACTTTCTGTTAAATTTTAGATCCAAAAACACATTTTATAAACTTATGCAGAGCACTTTTACTGCTCACAAGTTCTGAATTCATACCGAGAACAAGTGCTATATGATGAAGACGTTTCATTAAACAATTTCCGCATTTTAAAATACAATTGATTCATTCCCTATGCAAAAAAAAAAATGTGATAGGATCTGTATGTGATTCATCCTCCTAAAGCCATCACAAGAAATGTCAGGGCTGAGAAAAGAGAGTATGCTATGTTTACAGGAAACATGATTAAGAAGATAATGTCCAACATATTTATCTTATAGTTTCTATAATTGATAACCTCTTAAGCATTAATTTGAAATTCAGGCATGATATTTATTTCTCCCTTTCCCGAGATAATAGCAGCATTAATTTCGACCAGTTATAAGTACTAAAAATATTGCACTCTATGTAATAGTAGTATATTTATTACTAAATCAATGTATATATTAATAGCACAGGCAACAGAAATGGAAACTATTAAAATATTTTCAAAAAATTGTATTATCCTGTTTACATTTTTTTTCCCTCAGTGGTTATTGGAAATAACTTTTTATAGTTTTCTCTGGCCCACATGGCTACATAATTCTCGTAGAGTCAATGAAAATTTTGTACTCCTTGCTTTCAGGCATTCCTAGTAATGATGGGAAATTTTGCGTGAATTATTGCTAAACTATACCTAATTCACAACGTGTGATGCAATCGGGCACAAATTTATAATAAAATGTTCATGGTTGTGTTTTTTTTTCCCCCCATTGAGTATGTTTGAGTTACATTTGGAAATTTAGAAGTTAGCTCTTCGGGTCATTTTTTAAACTATGTGTCCTGGTAGAAAATACATATGGGTTGTAACATACAAACTAAAGGGACTATGTGGGCAACAGAAAGTGATCCAGAAAAAGAGTCCAATGGTATGTCCCACTGATTGGTGACGTGGCGACTCATTGTGAGTACTGGAAATGATTGGCTTTCGTTTTCATTCCCTTCCCCGGTATCTTCTTCTGGAGGACTTATAGACACTGAAATGGGCAACAAGGCAGGGGAATAAAAAGAGGGAGGAAAGCCGGGCGTGGTGGCACACGCTTGTAATCCCTGCGCTTGGGAGGCGGAGACAGGAGGATCAAAGCCAGCCTCAGCTACTTAGTGAGGCTCTCAGCAACTTAGTAAGACCCTGTTTCCAAGTAAAGTATAAAATAGGTCTGGGAGTATAGCCCGGAGGTAGAAAGCCCCTGGGTTCCATCCCACCACCACCACCAAAAAAAAAAAAGAGGGAGGAAAGATAAGGCTCTCTCAACCAGTGAGCCTGCTGGGAACATCTAGAATGGGTTGAAACACTGCAGAAAACACAGCCCTGGCCTCTTATCAGAGCTCATCGTCCTCACCTGGCTTAGAAATACCCAAAAGGTGGTGTTCGGCAGCAAGTTTGCAGTGTTTAAGATATATGCAGACAGTTTGTCAGTGTACAGTGTATACATTAGAAATCACAAGGCTTTCCGTGGATCACATCAAAAATTAAACAGCAAAAAGATTTAAATATATCCAATATTTCATTAAATGAGAAGACTTTTGATAGTAGGAGTAAAATAGAAATAAATCCAAGAAGAACAAGTGGATATGTAAATTCTCTTTATGACATTAATTTTGGCTCACCCAATCTTTTCTGCATTACTGATTGTATATATATATATCGTTGATACAATCTTGACTCCTGAGTCATTTATTTTGTAACTATAACTGATGTTATCAAGAGGCAAGAATACAAGACAGAAGCTAAAGAGAAAATAAGTTAAAACCAGTTTCTTGTAATTACTATGCCAGACTCTGTGGCTGAATAAGTTGTTATTTATTTTGAAACTCATTAATTCTCATAATCTTTATGACATAAAAAAAGTCACTGAACTACTGATTAGACACAGTCTCCTGAGTTAATTTCGACACAATTGTCTGTCTTGGAGTTGCAGGTTCATTTTCCCATGGAAAACTGCCCTTTTGTTTTCTTTAGATGACTGCTAATTTCTTAAATTAAGTATATAAATAGTCACATTTTAGACATGAAGTTGTTTTTTGGGGTTTGGGGGGTTTTTTGGGGGTTGTTGTTGTTGTTGTTGTTGTTGTTGTTTTTGGTGGTACTGGGGGTGGAACCCAGAGACTTTCTACCTCTGGGCTACGCTCCCAGACCTATTTGATATTTTATTTGGAAACAGGGTCTCACTAAGTTGCCGAGAGCCTCACTAAGTAGCTGAGGCTGGCTTTGAACCCGTGCGATCCTCCTGTCTCAGCCTCCCAAGCGCAGGGATTACAAGGGTGCGTGACCATGCCCAGCTGGTAGGCTTCTTTAAAATGACTTACTTCAGCTGGGCGTGGTGGCGCATGCTTGTACTCCCTGCGCTTGGGAGGCTGAGACAGGAGGATCGCACGGGTTCAAAGCCAGCCTCAGCTACTTAGTGAGGCTCTCGGCAACTTAGTGAGACCCTGTTTCCAAATAAATTATCAAATAGGGCTGGGAGTGTAGCCCGGAGGTAGAAAGCCCCTGGGTTCCACCCCCAGTACCACAAAAAGAAAGAGAAAGAAAGAAGGAAGGAAGGAAGGACGGACGGACGGACACTGCCATGCCCGGCTGATGACTAAAACTTTTATGATACTTTTATGAACTCTAATTTACCAGTTTTTTAAGATTTGTGCTTTTGTGTCCTGTTTAATACATGTTTACTACAAGTTATAAAGATACTCTGATATTCTCCTAAAAGCTTTATTGTTATACCACGTGCATGCAGCCTTTGCTCCATCCGGTGCTTATAAAATCTTCATATCTGGCAATGTACGATCTATTTCCAAATAGATTTAACAATTCTTTTTTGTTTTGTTTTGCTTTGGTTTGGGCTGTGTGAGAGACAGACAGACAGACTGACTGACTGACTGACTAACTGACTGACTAGGAATGGAACCCAGGAGCATTCTACTTCTGAGCTACACCCCCAGCCATATTTTATTTTATTTTTTGCGGTATTGGGGATGGAACCCAGGGGCATTCTATCTCTGAGCTACACCCCCTGCCCTATATTTTATTCTTCATTTTGAAACAGGGTCTCACTGAGTTGCAAAGGGCCTCGCTAAGTAGCTGAGGCTGTCCGTGAACCACGATCCTCCTGTCTCAGCCTCCCAAATGCTGAGGTTACAAGCGTGCACCACCACGTCCAGCCCTATTTTATTTTACTTATTTATTTTTTGTTTTGTTTTTTATTTTTTTGGTGGTACTGGGGTTCCTGGAAGCCCTTCTACCTCCGGGCTACACTCCCAGACCTAGTTTTTATATTTTTATTTGGGAACAGGGTCTCTTTAGCCAGCACAGCTGGCTTCGAACCTGCGTGATCCTCCTGTCTCCGCCTTCCAAGCTCGGGGATTACAAGTGTGTGCCACCACGCCCGGCCCAGCCCTATTTTATTTTGAAACAGGTTCTCAGTAAGTTGCTGAAGCTGGCCTCCAACCTGCCATCCTCCTGCTTCAGCCTCTCAAGTACTGGGATGACAGGCATGCGCTGCCGTGCCCAGATGATTTAGCTATTCATCCTTGCATTTTTATATATGTTTTAGAATGAACCTGTCAGTTTCCTCAGAGGGGATTTGTTACGATTTAATTGTTATTGTGTTGAATGTATAGATCAATTTCAGGAGAATTTATCCCCGCCATTCTGAGTGTTCCAGTTCATAGACATGGTGTATTCCTTTGTTAACTTGGGTCCTCTTTGTCTCAGCAATGTTTCATAGATTTACAAGTAGATGGCAGATTTATATCTAGGTTTTTGATGTTTTATTATGTAGTTCTTTTTTGTTAGGATATAGAAATTTAGTTGACTTGTATCTATCGCCTTTACATCTAGCAACCATGTTAAATTCATTTTTTAATTCTAACAATTCTATGGATTCTTTTGGATTTTTTAAGTATACAGTTAGATTTTCTAAAAGTAATATTTTCATTCCTCCCTTCTTAATTTTTGTTTTTCTTGCCTTATTGAGCTGACCAGGAGTTTCAGTAAAAGTTAAATACTAGTGATAACAGTGGACTTCTTTGACTTGTTCTTGGTCAAAGTAAGAGTCTAGCATTTTGCCACTTAATATATTTTCTGTAAATCTTTTATATCTCTACCAGATTTTATTTTTATTCTGAGTAGTCTGGGAGTTGTTTTGATTTTGGTTTTCAGTTTTGTTGTTGTTGTTGCGGGTCTGAGGATGGAACCCAGAGGCATTCAACCTCCGAGCTGCACCCCCTGCCCTAGTTTTGATTCTTTATTTTGAAACAGGGTCTCACTAAGTTGCAGAGCCTCACTAAGTAGCTGAGGCTGTCAGCGAACCACAATCCTCCAGTCTCAGCCTCCCAAATGCTGGGATTACAAGCGTGCGCCACCACGCCCGGCTCTGGTTTTCAGTTTTAGGGTTTTGTACTGGGAATTGAACTCAGAGTCTCAGACACTTGTACTCGGTAGGCAAGCTCTCTACCACTGAACGACATCCCCAGCCCTCTTGATTTTGAGACAGGTCTCACTAAGTTGCCCAGGCTGGGCTGCAACTTGTGGTCCTTCTTCCTCAGCCTCCCAAGTACTGGGATTATAGGTATGCACCACCATGCCCAGCTACCAGGTATTTTCTGCATTTTTTAAAGTCTGTCTTCAGTTTCATTTTCTTGCTTTGTAGTGTTTTTCATTCCATCCCGATTTCCCTCACTTCCATCTGGAGTTATTATTTTTCCTGGCCTGCAGAGTTCTCTTTAGTACAGTGACGTGTTATGTCAAGGAGGAGGTACGCCCTGAGAAACGCGCCGTTGATGAGCTCCTATTGGGCAAACATCAGACTCTGTTTGCGCAGACTAAGACAGGTGTGACCGTCCAACCGAAGACCACCGTCATACCTGTGGGCCGTCTTTGGCCAAAACATCGTTACACGGTGCATGACTGTGCTTATTTTAGTGTCAGGTCTTAGCCTTTAATTTTTGAAATATTCTTTGACTCTTCAACCCTGTGAGCTCCCCCCACTCCCGGGATTGGGGCTCCTCACCTTCTGCCTGCATTGCTTTGCTTCCTGTTGCCTGTAAAAGACATTATGTATTTCGTTTAGATGTCACAGTTTTATTCAGTGGGAGGGCCAGCCCCATCACAGGCTACCAAAGCACACATCTGGTGGTATCATTTTCAGTCACCGGTGTTGATTTTCCCACAGTGGCTTCTAACAATGATGACTTGGTTGTCAGAAGCTCACATTAGGGGCACCAGGTCTCTCTCATATGTAATTCATTGTTTTCCTTTGTTCATCAGTGTTGTTGTTGCTGTTGTTGTTGTTGTTGGTGTTGTTGTTGTTGTTGGTGGTGGTGGTGGTGGTAGTGATGCTGGTACTGGGGATTGAACCCATGGGCATTTTATCTCTGAGCTACCCAGTCCTGTTTTATTTTTTATTTTAAAATGGTCTCCCTAAGTTGCAGAGGGCCTCACTAAGTTGTTGAGGCTGGCTGTGAACCTGTGATCCTCTTGTCTCAGCCTCCCAAGTACTATGATTACAGGCGTGCACCACCATGCCCAGCTCATGGAGCAGTTTTTGAGCTCCTACTTTGGACCAGTTACTGTTCTAGAACAGTAAGTGTAAGATAGCTGTCACGTTGGGGCTTACAGCCTATAGTTTTATTGAAAGGCTACTAAATGTACTAACTGGTTTCTGAATCAGACTTGTAGTTAAATGTGGCCCTTTTCTTGAAGAGGGGTATGAGAGGGAGAGACTGAGAGCGTTTAAATTATTATAATGTCTTACTTTATACAAACACTTTTAACCGTTTAAAAAATTATATAACAGTGCCTGATATGGTAGTTGACATCTATATCAACAATTGGGAGGCCAAGACATGAAGATCACAGACCTGAGACTAGTCTTATCAACTTAAGGAGTCTCTCAACAGACTAGTGAGACTCTTTCAAAATAAAAAATCGAAAAGGGCTGGGAGTGTAGCTCACAGGTAGAATGCCCCAAGGTTCAATCCAGTAACAAACACACACTCTCCCCTGTAATAATTAACCCAGTTCACAGATTAACCACAGTATATCTCTGTGTTTGGCCACCTTTTGAAAACTAAAACAGGCTTAATTCCTTCCTATGAGATAAGCACATGAAAAACTCACTTTGGAACATAGTTATTGGACAATCTGGGGGACTGATTTATGGAGAACAAACTTAGCTCTGAAATCAAGTCTTTTTATGAATGTCAGCATGGGATCTAATAAAGAATCAGCGTACTTGCAGTTTCTCATTTTAACTTCAGTTTTTAAAAAAGATTTCACAGGCAACTGAGCACTTATTAAATGTTTTTGAGATATAAAATGGTACGTGTTCTCAGCCCTGCAGAATATCTAAAATGTCGGTTACCAAGGTAAAAAAATATATATATAATCTAGACACGCATCGCTATTTCAATATTGTAGTCAGGTCGAGATTTTTATTTATCGTATTCGATATTCTTTCCCACTTCAGAAGCTTCATTTAGTGGATTATTTTTCTATTGCAAAGACAGATTGCAGGAGATGAGACTGTAGTCTGACTATGGGGCTGTTTCTTCTGTGCTCAAAGGCATTTGAAGAACTAGACTGTCATATTTGGCAGCTTCAAAGTGGGGGACTCGGGGCAGCAGCCTTGAGCACCCCTGCTTTGGAGTCTTCGGAATCACCTCCCTTTTGGAATAAAATCCACCGGAACACTTAAACTGATCTTTTTTCTTCCCCCCCCCTTTTTTTTTTTTTTTTTTTTTTGGTGGTACTGGGGTTCCTGGAAGCCCTTCTACCTCCGGGCTACAATCCCAGACCTATTTTTACATTTTTTTATTTGGAAACAGGGTCTCCTAAGCCAGCGCGCACGGCTGGCTTCGAACCTGCGCGATCCTCCTGTCTCTGCCTCCCAAGCGCGGGGATTACAAGCGTGCGCCACCACGCCCGGCTTCTTCCCCTTTTTCAAGTGGGGTCTCACTGTGTTGCCCAGGCTGCCTTCACACTCTGGCCTCAAATGATTTCCGTCTCAGCCCCCAAAGTAGCTGGGGCTGCAGGTGCATGGCTCCGTGCCGAAATGATACATCTTGTATGTGAAATGATACATCTTGTATTACGTGAATTTCATCTTAATTTTTTAAAAGCTCTCTACCCAGAAAAGAACTCCCAGCTAGGAAGGGTGTGGTTATTTTGAGGATATCATTTCTAACACCTTGCACGTCAAGGAACGCCATCCCAACCCTGCTTTCTTTGGCGGCAACTCTATTTGAGGCAGGGCTGATATTATGGTTGGCAAATCTGTTTTAAGCACAAATTAACACCTTAGGAACAAAGTAATTTTTGTTTCTTACAGATACCACCAAAGCTCCAGTTTAAAAGAGAGAAGAAACCTCCTTTGGATTATATTTTTCTCAGTGTTAACATCTAGATAGATACTGAGTGGGTATATAATCTACAACATCTAGTTTATTCCTTGAATCTTTGTTCTAAAGATTAATTCCTTACTTTTTTTGGTACTGGGGATTGAACCCGGGGGCATTCTACCTCTAAGCTACCCACAGCCCCATTTTATTTTGCATTTTGAAAGAGTCTCACTAAGTTGCTGAAATAATCCTAGTACTTGGAAAACTGAGACAGGAGGATTGCAGGTTTGAGACCAGCCTGAGAAACTTAGTGAAACCCTATTTCAAAATTTAAAAAAAAAAAAAAAAATGAAAAGGACTGAGGGGTAGAATGCCCCTGGGTTCGATCTCCAGTTCAAAAAAATTTTGAATTACAGTTTAAATTGACATATTTGAGCCATAATGTATATTATGAAACCTGAAAATATAAATAATGGGACAACTATAGTTAACATGTAATTTAGCTATAATTTCATTTTGTAAGCTTTTTATTTATTTTATTTTTTTGATGGTCCTGGGGGTGGAACCCTGGGGCTTTCTACCTCCGGGCTATACTCCCAGACCTATTTTATACTTTATTTGAAAACAGGGTCTCAATAAGTTGCTGAGAGCCTCACTAAGTAGCTGAGGCTGGCTTCGAACCCGTGCGATCCTCCTGTCTCAGTCTCCCAAGCGCGGGGATTACAAGCATGCGCCCCCACGCCCGGCTCATTTTGTAAGCTTTTTAAAAAATCGGTTCCTATGCTGATTTTCTGTTGTTTGTTAAGTATTAAGTTTTAGTGGCTGCAATAAGAGGGTTTGTTTAAATCTGGTAACATATTTAGGAATAGTTAAGTTATATATTACAACATCATATCTTCATGTTTCAAGTTTTATGTTTCAAGGCTCCTAGCACTGTAATTATTTAAGATGAGCATGCATTAATAGTCTGTCTAAATATATACCTTAATTTGGAAGAAAAGATGGTATCCTAGTTTCTAGTTATATGAGGAATATTTAGTATTGAAAATGTACATATATTTTATACACACACACACATACACACACACGCACACACTCATGTTTTTGTGTGTCTCCACATATTTGGGGGCTTAGCACATCCAATTAGTAAGACCCTTTCCTCACATTGATAGCCCTGCCAGTGGTCCCCACCTAAAGTATATGAGAAATTCATGTCAGTTTATTTCCAGATGAAAGATACGGGCTACTCAGGTGCCGCAGCTCCTGCCTATAACCCCGGCTATTTGGTAGGCTGACGCCGGAGGGTCCAGAGTTTGAGGCCAGCCTGGGCAGAGAGAGATTTGAGACCCTTTCCTAAATAAAAGAAAGTTATTGTTCAGTCTAGTAACACCACATTGGTTACCTAAAGACCTATTATGATAGAAGGTATATTCCAGAGTGCACGGATTCTTTTCATTTAGCTTTAAGGATTTTAAAGTGATACAGAGAAGCTTTGAGTATTTAAAACACCTGTTAGGAGCCGGGTGTGGTGGCGCACGCTTGTAATCCCCGCGCTTGGGAGGCTGAGACAGGAGGATCGCACAGGTTCAAAGCCAGCCTCAGCTACTTAGTGAGGCTCTTGGCAACTTAGTGAGACCCTGTTTCCAAATAAAATAGAAAATAGGTCTTGGACTATAGCCCGGAGGTAGAAAATCCCCTGGGTTCCACCCCCAGTACCACCAAAAATAAATAAATAAATAAATAAATAAATACACCTGATAGTAGGTGCTTTCCTTTGTCTTGTTTGTTGGTTGGTTTGGTTTGGTGATGCTGGGGACTGAACCCAGGGGCATTCTACCTCTGAGTTACACCCCCAGCCTTTTTTTTTATTCTTTATTTTAAAACAGGGTCTCACCAAGTTTCAGAGGGCTTCACTAAGTAGCTGAGGCTGGTGGCGAACCCGGATCCTCCTGTCTCAGCCTCGCAAGTACTGGGATTACAGGAGTGCGCCACCGGGCCTGGCTTTGTCTTTATTTTTTTAAGGCGAAGTAAGACATGCATTTTATTTACTTGGTTGATTTTATCTAGACATCATAAATGTGTGCTTTTTGTGTGTGTGTGGTACTGGGGTTCCTGGAAGCCCTTCTACCTCCAGGATACACTCCCACGGGCTACACTCCCAGACCTATTTTTTAACTTTTTTATTTGGAGACAGGGTCTCTTATGCCAGCGAGGCTGGCTCCGAACAAGCGCAATCCTCCTGTCTCCGCCTCCCAAGCGCGGGGATTACAAGCGTGCGCCACCACGCCCGGCTAAATGAGTGCTTTCTTATTAGTCACCTTATTGTTAATGGAATTAGTCGATGGGAGACTTTAGTTTGGCTGCTCTAATCTTTTTTCATGCTTGTGTTAGTGGAATAGCATCTCACGTCATAAAGTAGTTTGTGGTGATCATGGCACGCAAGCCCACAGGGCATGGCGAGCATCCCCCCCATCTCCCCACTCTCCTTTCCCCACACGGGATATTGAGTGTGGCATTGACGTTCTTACAAAGGCACATTGGTTGATGTATTTTTTCTGCTAAGATTTGAGGTGTACTTTCTTCTGAGAATGATAACTTAAGAAGTTTCTGCAGTGGACGGTATCATGAAAACATCTATCCTATAGGAAGGTGTTTCATTCAGAGGCATTTTTTAAAGTCTGTGTTGAAGATAGGTGAATCAAGTAAATTATCCTAACAATTTTTTCACACACAACTCTTTTTACCTATAAAATGACAGCATACTTATCATTTCTGCTGACACTCTGAGCTTCCTTTGTTATTGATCTACAGGCTTCATGTTCCTCCCAGCAGAGCTTACTGAAATTTGCTTTTGTTTAAATATAAGTATGTTTAGCATGGAGAAAACAAAGGCTGCATGATGCCTCTCAAGCTCTAGAAACAGTGCTTAGCCAGGCGTGGTGGCACACGCCTATAATCTCAGAACTTTGGAGGCTGGGACAGGAGAGTCCCAGGTTCTAGGACAGCCTCAGCAATGGGGTGAGACTCTCCGCGAGCAGCCCTGTGGCCGAATAAAGTAAGACAGGGCTGGAGGTGTAGCTTGGAGGCGGAATGCCCCTGGGATCGGTCCCTAGTACCACACACACTCACACACACTTTTTTTTTTTTTTTTTTTTTGGTGGTACTAGGGGTGGAACCCAGAGGCTTTCTACTTCCGGGCTATACTCCCAGACCTATTTTATATTTTATTTGGAAACAGGGTCTCACTTAGTTGCTGAGAGCCTCACTAAGTAGCTGAGGCTGGCTTCGAACCTGTGCGATCCTCCTGTCTCAGCCTCCCAAGTGCAGGGATTACAAGCGTGCGCCACCACGCCCGGCTTACACACACACGTTTTTAAGAACACGATTTTGCAAAAAGGAGATCGGAAGGCACTTTTGTACTGCATTTTCAGACTCTGCAGATTTCGTGGCTCTGAGAAATTGCTGCGTCTCTCAACGCCTGCTTCCTCATCTGCAAAGTGGAGGTAATTATCTGTGACCTTCCCCTCTACACCAGCATATTGTAGGACCAGTTTAAGAGGGAAGAAAGCACTTTAATGTGTATTGATCTCAAAGATGGGCAGAACATGAGTTGACAGTGTCAGTACTGCAGGTTAGCCAGGTGTGGTGGCACACACTTCTAATTCCAGTGCTTTGAGGCTGAGACAGGAGGGTCACAGGTTCGAGGACAGCCTCAGTAAGTAGTGAGGCTCATCAGCCTAGTGAGGCCCTGTTCCAAAATCAAAATAGAACAGGGCTGGAGGCAGAGCTTGGAAGTAGAATGCCCTTGGTTCCAATCCCCACTATAAACAAACAAAAAAACAAACAAATAATGCACGTTTTCTATAACACAGAAAGTTGATTTTAAAAGTGTCTTCACCTGGTAGAAACAGAATAAGGCAGGTATGAAATGAGACCCATCTTTAATAGTTATGGCCATCAAATGGTATTGGTAAAATTTCATTGTGCAAATTGTAGGTCTGAGTGTATATTTGAAACCTATCATTATAACAGTTGCTTTGTAGGGTGTCTTGTTATTTGCGGCAGCTTTGTTTATCTCTGGAGCTACAGAGTCAGATTCACCGGGAGTCCCCGCAGCACTTGAGCACAGCGGAGAATCGTGGAGTCCCCGAGCCTTAGCGTTCCCTCCGTGCTGTTTCCTGCCAGGAGCAAGGTTCCTTCCTGGCGGCCTCCCCTCCGGGCGCTTGTGCAGCCTCTGCCTGACAATTTTTTGGGACCGGTAGAGGCTGCTACCTCCCCACTTTGAAGTACACCTTTTGTTCTAGAACTTCTTCAAAGTTGGAACTAATTGTGTGTTCTTTTAGAAAATATAAGCATCTTAAATTTTGTTTTCTGTGCCATCTGTATTTAAAAGGCCCAGTTAATGTACTATTTCCCAGTGGCTGGGCATGGTGGTGCACGCTTGTAATCCCCGCGCTTGGGAGCCTGAGACGGGAGGATCGCATGGGTTTGAAGCTACTTAGTGAGGCTCTCAGCAACTTAGTGAGACCCTGTTCAAAATAAAATAGAAAATTGGTCTGGGAATATAGCCCGGAGGTAGAAAGCCTCTGGGTTCCACCTCCAGGACCACACACACACACACACAAAAAAAAAAAAAAATTTCTAGTGTTTTTACTCATAGTACATTCCATTGATTAGGTTGTTTTCTCCATATTCTTAATAATCTAAAAATACTTTCTTCTCTTCCATTCAGTATTTATTATGTTGGTTCAGGAGGGAATGTCTATTTTTATCTTTTGTGGTATTGGAGGATTGAACTCAGGGGTGTTCTGCCTCTGAATCACACACCTAGCTTTTTTGTCATTTTGAAACAGGATCTTACTAAGTTGCTGAGGCCACCCTCGAACATGTGATCCTCTTATCTCAGCCTCCCAAGTACTGGAATTACAGGCCTGTGCTGCCACACCAGGCCAAGGATATCCACCTATCTTTCTCTCTTTCTTTCTTTCTTCCTTTCTTGCGGTACTTGGGTAGAACACAGGGGCATTCTACCTTCGAGCTACACCCCCAGCCCTATTCTTTTTATTCTTTATTTTGAAACAGGGTCTCACTGAGCTACAAAGGGCCTCACTAAGTAGCTGAGGCTGTCCACAAACCAAGATCCTCCTGTCTCAGCCTCCCGAATGCTGGGATTACAGGCGTGCATCACCACACCTGGCTAGGGATATCTATCTTTAAATGGACTATAATCACGACTTTGGTTCTTGTCTTACCATGGTAACTAGATTGGTGGCTATCTCCTATTTCAAGGTCCTCCAGAATGGGTAGAAGCAATTTATTTCAGGTCCAGTGCCTGAGAAGGGAAGCCAAGATCTCTGGGGAAGAGGAAGCAGACAGGATTCCAGAGGAAGGAATCCGGGTCATGGTCGTGGCCCCCTGGAGAAAGCTCACCGAGGTGCAGGTCCCTTCCTAGAGCCGAGCACAGAGCCGGAATCACCCAAGCCTGTGGCTCCTCCTAAGACACACAGCTGTGGGAGACTCCGGGTTTCTCGTGTGCCGGGTAAGAAGGCTGTGAATGGATGCGTTGATTGACCTTTAGCGGGTCAGGGTTGGGGACATCAGTGAACATTGACGTTAATGCCACACTTTCGTCTTTGGAAAAGGATAGTTTTGCTACTTGACTCCAAATTAGTATCAACAGTTAAATCACATCATTACATCTTTTGGTGTTTTTATGGCATGCATGCACACACGCACTGCCACGCACCACAATACTGTCTCCCACCTAAGGGAGACTATGCTGAGCCCTGCTGCAGTCCAGGTTACCAGGTGGCCATGCTGGACTGGGTGAGTCAGCCAGAGAAGCAGTACCTTTAGCGGCAATTACCTGTGCGTAGCCTTCTGATTAAACGATTTTTTTTTTTAGGTACTGGGGATGGAACCCAGAAGCATTCAACCTCCAAACTATATTCCCGGCCTTATTTTTTATTCTTTATTTTGAAACAGGGTCTCACTAAGTTGCAGAGGGCCTCACTGAGTAGCTGAGACTGTCCACGAACTGCGATCCTCCTGTCTCAGCCTCCCAAATGCCGGGATTACAAGCGTGCGCCACCACGCCCAGCCAATTAACCATTTTAAATAGTTTTCTGTCCAGTTACATCAGCCCTGTGGCAATCTAAGGTGACCTGTCAGCAGAAAAATTGCCAACCAGAGTAGTTCTATTTACAAAATAAAAGACCTGTACCTTGCCCTTTTTCAAAGACCTGTGTTCAAGATGGGCATGGTGGCGTATGCCGTAATCCCGTTACTTTGGAGGCCGAGGCAGGTAGATCGCAGGCTCAAGATCAGCCTCAGCAGTCTAGCGAGACCTTGTTTCAAAACAAAAAATAAGAAGGTCTGGGGGTGTGACTCAGAGGTGTAAAGCCCCTGGGATCAAGCCCCAGTACCACAAAACAAAACAACCCTGTTCAGACACAGCAGGGCATGTTCAGCTCTGGCCAAGAGTTTGTTTCTGATTTCCAAGGTCAGGTGTTAGAGGCGCCCTTGGACCTTTCTGTTCCTGCCTCTGTCAGCTGCCTGATATACAGGAGCTAATTTTTCACTCTTGTCATGTGAAAAGCACAACTATCCTATCTGGCCGTCCACGCTGCCGGCACAGGCTCTCCTGGTTAGAACGGAGCACTTGGTGCCCATCAGTGGCCTGAAGGCTTCTGTTTGCAGAAATTGCTACCATTTTCCTTCTCTTGATCTTCGCAGTACTCTGCCTGGTGTAATGAGATTCTTTACCTACAAACACACACGCACGCACACACGCACACACACGCATGCGCGCATGCGCACACGCATTTTCCTTTTAAAAAGACACAAAAGCAGCCAGGCGTGGTGGCTCACACTTGTAATCCCCGCGCTTGGGAGGCGGAGGCAGGAGGATCACCCAGGTTCGAAGCCAGCCGCGCTGGCTTTAAGAGACCCTGTTTCCAAATAAAAATATATATTAAAAAAAAATAGGTCTGGGAGTGTAGCCCGGAGGTAGAAGGATTTCCAGGAACCCAGTACCACCAAAAAAAAAAAAAAAAAAAAAAAACAGTTTGTGAAGCCCGTTGATTAGGCTCACTTTTATTTTGGTATAAATATCAATATGGATGGCAATTAAAACAGGTCTTCCTTCTGGAACCAACCTTTGACAAATCAGTCCACGGCATGAGATTTGAATTTTGTTTGCATGGCTTTTTTTCCCCTAAGTCTTTCTAGAAGAACATAAGTCATTCTTACATTGCAAGAAATCAAATTATTTTCAAGTTAAGGATCAATTTTATTTTGTATCTTCATTTTATGTTATCTTCCCCCCTTTTTTTATTAATACAAACTCCCCCTTGCAGTGACATTTTTTTTTTTGCTTGATAACTCCAACATTTAATAAATAATAGCTTTTTTTTTACCTGGTTTCCTTATTTTTTTTTTTCTGTACTGAAGATGGAACCCAGGGGCATTCTATTTCTGAGCTACTACACCCCAGCCCTATTTTTTATTCTTTATTTTGAAACAAGGTCTCACTAAGTTGTGGAGGGCCCCACTAAGTAGCTGAGGCTGGCCACGAACAGCGATCCTCCTGTCTCAGCCTCCCAAGTACTGGGATTACAAGCGTGCGCCACCAAGCCCAGCCTCTGAATTCTATATTTATATACTTAATGACATATTTTTAAAAATTGTTTAATTTGAGCTGGGCTAGAATCTTCAAGTATTAATTTGTAATGAACCTTCCCTCTCCTGGGATTGTTCAGGAGAGCCGCGTGTGATGTAAAACCCTTTGGTCGCTGTAGCGATGCACAGTTATCTCAGTGTACTTTGGATGCTTTATTACAGTAATAGGCACAGCCTTGGGCTAAATGTAAATTCCGAGTTAAGAATTTTTATATGCCAAACTGTTACTGAGAACCTAGAATTCCATCGCTGCTTGTCTTTAGCACTTGTAAGAGGCCTGTACTCTCTCCCTTCCTGGTCTTGAAGTCTTTCCTGTTGTCCAGGCAGGTCTGAATGTCGGCCTTAAACCACACAGGATTCAGAAAGTGGATGTATTACAGAACCGAGATCTCTTTTTGTTTGGGAAATTGGGCCAGAAAGCTTTATGTTTGGGTTTTATTTTTAACAAAGCAGCCAGGGCTTACTTTTTACCAGCTTCCGTGTATGTAAAGATGTTATTTGTCCAAGCTCTTAAGAAAAAAAAAATAAACGTGTCAATGTACAAACACCTGATATCTGACTTGGATTTGTGGATGCTTTGTTGGGGGCGGGGGTTATGTTGGTCTCATAATTAAGATCGTTAAAGTAGAAAAGAACCTGCCAGTCATTTCACATCTTAGAAGACTCAAGTGAACTCGGCTTGAACTGTCGTGTGTGTGTGTGTGTGTGTGTGTGTGTGTGTGTGTGTGTGTGTGTGGTGACTGAAGGCGCTCCTCGGCTCTGCTCTGACCTTCAGAGCAGAGGGAAGCCACCCTTTACAGGCTGCTCGGTCTTGTCCTCTGGGTGCCCCTCCATTGCCCTCTTCTCTATCCCCTCATATAGCAGAGGAAACGGCCCCTGCGCAGGGGTGGGGGACGCCTGGGCCTCCCATGGCCGCGGGCCTTGGAAGCTGGTTCCCAGGTTCTTTGGCCCCCTGGAACCACCCCACCTTCCAGGACACCCATCCCGTAGGCCACCCTCCTTCCCCTGCCCCTTCCCCATCCTTCCTCTGCAGCTGACCACGCCCATCCCTCAAGGCCAGCTGCTCTCAGGCTCTGGAGGAAACAGCCTCCTAAGTGCATTATTTTGGAGGTGGCCTCTGTCTGGAAGGACCCCAACTCAGGGCTTCATTAGTGAGCTACTGCCGCAGAGCAACCCCAAAACTAAGTGACCTAAAACAACAGGCACTTACTCTTCCCCAGCTCCTGTGGGTCAAGAAGTCGGGGCAGCTTAGCTGGGTGGCTGCGGCTTAGCGTCCAGGGCTACTGTCGAGGTGGAGGTGTGGGCCTGGGCTGCCATCCTTCAAAGGCTCAGCCAGGCTGGCGGCCTGCTCCGGGCGCCACGCGGGCCCACCAGAGGTTGCCTGAGTGTCCTTGCGGTGGGGTAGCTGCAGGAAGGACCCTACGGTTCCTCTGCTGTCCTAATCTTAGCCCTCACAGACGGTCACCTCTGCCACACTGCATTCTGTAGAAGCCAGAAACCAATCACATTCACACTTAAGGGAAGGAGGATTAGGATTTATGGAGATTCGGGGGGAGTTGTTTTGTTTTATTTTTTACAGTACCAGGGATTGAACCCAGGGCCTCCTGCGTGCTAGGCAACAGCCAGCCAAGACGCAGCGGCAGAGCTGCCCTTTGTCCCTGTGGCAGTCCGTCTCACTAGTTTATTTCTAGAAGGCCACAGCCGTGGACTGATAGTATGCTCTCCTTGAGAAGACATACATGGATTTGAGACACTGTTGGAAACCCCCAGCACAGTCATATTGGCACAGAGTGTTTAATAAATATTATGTAGGCTCAGAAAAGATCAAGGCCAGTCTCCACTGACAGTGCAGGTGTTGGGTGATGGACACTGGGCCACCCTTTGGCTGGAGGCCACCGCTTTGTCTCTCTCCTGCTTCCCACCCCGTCCTAGACAGATCCTTCCCCCAAAGTTGTCCACACCCAAATCCCAGAACCTGTGGATATTCCACCTTACAGGGAGAAAGGAACCTTGTGGATGGCTTATGGTAGGAGTCTAGAGGTGGGGAGATCATCACTGGGGTCCTTACAGGATGGAAGCAGGAGCTCAGAGGACAGTGCTGAAGGGGCCACAAGCCCAAGGACACAGGTGGTGTCCAGCTACCGGAAGGGCATAGGACCTCGAGACCCTCCAAGATCAGCCAACCCCTGCCGACACCTTGACTCGGACCAGCGAGACTGATTTGGACTGTGATCTCCAGGTCAGAACACTCTAGAATGGTGAGCACCGGCTCCCTCTCCTGCAGCATCAAATTGGAGGACTGCTTTCCCCGGACAGGCAGGCGGTCAGCATGGCTTACCTGCCCCCCGGCCCCTGTGCTGAGGCTGAATTCTGGGCAAGTGTGGATGGGAGTTGGAAGCTGCCTTCTTCTACCCAGCTCCCCCATGGGGGATGGTGGGTGCACGGGGGACACAACTCCTGGGCCTGACTACTAGGGCAGAGCTTCCATGTGTCCTGGAGAGGCGAGCCAGGAAGACCTGCTGCTACCGCCCTGAACTTGGCATTAGGAGCAGAGTATCTCTCAAGGAAGCATGCCGTCCCCCGCCCCCGCCATTGTCCCCAGCCCCCGCCGGAAACCAGATTTCTTAGCTGCTAGGACTGGGGATTTGAGATAATGGGGGTGATAGCTAAAGGATTCAGAGTTCCTTTTTTAAGTTGATAAAAATATTCTAAATTGCTGGGCATGGTGGTACACACTTGTAATCCCAGGACTTGGGAGGCTGAGATAGGAGGATCACAAGTTCTCCGACAGCCTCAGCTACTTAGTGAGGCAACGTAGTGAGACCTTTTTTCAAATTAAACAATAAAAAAATAGGGCTGGAGCCGGGCATGTTACAGCACACTTGTAATCCCAGTTCTTGGGAGGCTGAGACAGGAGGATCCAGGTTCGTGGCCAACCTCAGCTACTTAGGCCCTGTACAACTTAGTGAGACCCTGATTCAAAATAAAGAATAAAAAATCGGGCTAGGGGTGTAGCTCACAGTTAGGATAATCCTGGGTTCAATCTTTAGCACCACAAAAAAATAAATAAAATAAAAAATAAAAAAATAGGGCTGGGGGTGTAGCTCAGAGGTAGAATGCCCCTGAGTTCTATCCCCAATATTACAAGTATATATTCTAAATCAACTGTGATGATGGTTGTACATATCTGTGCATATACTAAGAACCTCTGAATTGTACACTCTAAGTGGGTAAATGGTATGTTATATGAATTATATCCCATTAAATCTACTTTTAAAAGACTCCAGACAACATAAATGTGTTTTTGTTATTGTTTCGTGAGTGAGAGTGTGTATGTGTGAGAGAGACAGACAGACAGACAGACAGACACTGGGGATTAAACCCAGGGTCATTCTACCTCTGAGCTGTGCCCCCAGCTATCCTTTTTTTCTGAGACAGGGTCTCAATAAGTTGCTGAGGCTGGCCACGAACCTGCCATCCTCCTGTCTCCGCCTC
Organism: Muscardinus avellanarius; assembly: GCF_963383645.1. Taxonomy (NCBI): domain Eukaryota; kingdom Metazoa; phylum Chordata; class Mammalia; order Rodentia; family Gliridae; genus Muscardinus; species Muscardinus avellanarius. Next base: position 94,439,646 of record NC_137798.1, on the reverse strand, counting down.
CCAAGTACTGGGATTGCAGGTATGTGCCACCATTCATCATGTGCCGTTTTAAGTTACAAGGTTTGGCCCAGTGTGAGGCACACTTAGTGAGGCTCTCTGCAACTTAGCGAGACACTGTTTCAAAATTAAAAAATAAAGTAGGGTTGGGGGTGCAGCTCAGAGGTAGAATGCCCCTGAGTTCAATCCCTAAAACTACAAAAAACCCACACTAGGTTTGTGGCAATTTGTCAGCAGCAAATAGAAAATGTATAAGCCTCACCCCATCTCCACCACCTGTGGCCTGGGCATTGGGGTATGTGTGTCCCCCGCGCCCTTTTTTTTTATTATTTTTTTGGTGGTACTGGGGCTCCTGGAAGCCCTTCTACCTCCGGGCTACACTCCCAGAACTATTTTATACTTTTTATTTGGAAACAGGGTCTCTTAACCCAGCGAGGCTGGCTCCGAACCAGCGCGTTCCTCCTGTCTCCGCCTCCCAAGCACGGGGATTACAAGCGTGTGCCACCCTGCCCGGCTTCACTCTTGTTTTCTTCTAGCTGTTTTCCCTCCTTGGTGTCGCACAGCTTTTAAGGAAGATGTGCTTTTAGCTTAGCTTGGGGGACACAAGCTTTACATCACACCCGAATGGGTACCACACAAAGGAGACACTTCTCACAAGCCAGGGACTGAACAGGACCATCTCCCAGTGCCCGCCTTCCCACCTACTTCCCCAGGGCACTTCTCTGAAGACATTTCCATCTTGAGCTCAAGCAGCTAAAACAAAAACTGAGGTGTGAAGTCAGTGTGGTCGCAACTGAAAAGCTGAGGACGGACAAGAGGCGGCCATGGGGAAAGCGTCATCTGCTCCCGGTTGAGTTCTGGCTCCACGCAGCTGAGCCGCGCGAGCTGGACTTCCTGGTTTGTATTTGCATCAGGTTTGAAACTGCAGGCTGTTTTCTCTAACGCTTTGTTTTAAACTGCAGGAAAAAATAAAGCAAGGGTTTTTTTTTCACATGCTGAGGAAGAAGCCCGGCATCCCGGCTCCCAAATTCCCAGTGTCGTCCTGTTTACACGCTTCGTTCCCTCTTATTTCTTATAAACACAGCCCCCCACCCCGCGTGCTCCCAGCGCCCCGGCTCTCCGCCCCGTTCTGGTTCTGTTCTTCTCCCTCTCTCCGGGCCCGAGGTCTCGACCTGCCCCTGTGGACGAAGCTCCTTCACCCTGAAGCTCCATCAGTGGGCTGTGGGCTCGCCACGGTCCAGGGGCTGTGGCCCCAGGAGGAGATTGCAGACCAGCACACTGGTCGTCAGCCCTCAAATCCAGCTGCAAACTCACAGCTGCACTCGCACGTTGCACGTTGAGTTTCTTTAATTGTGGCCAGCTTTGCCGCGTGTCTGCAAGCTCTGGGGCAGACACCATTCCGAAGTCTCAGAGCCGGCCTCCCAGATTAACAGCTAACCCAGATGGGTTTGGCTATTTATAAAGAAGAAGTAATCCCCAGAGTAAAACCAGGCAACACCACAGGCCATGGACTAAGCTGCCACGGGTGCGGGGCGAAGGGGCCAGCCTTGGACCACCCAGTCGCCCACAGAGGGGCAGCTCCGGCTGGCTGCTCCCCATCACCTATGTACTTTGTATGATTTTGAGTCCCAAAGGATGCTGAGCTGCATACTCAGACTGAGTCAAGAGCCTCATCTTTAGCCGGGTGTGGTGCCGCGTGCCTGTAGTCCAGTACATGCGAGGCCGAGATGGGAGGATCAGAGGTTCAAGGCTAGCCTCAGCCATTTAGCAAGACCCTCACCAACTTGGTGAGACCCTTTTTCAAAATAAAAAAAGGGATGTAGCTCAGAATGAATGCCCCTGGGGTTTAATCTCCTGGACCAAAAACAAAAAGGTTTTTTTTTTTTAAAGAATAATATCTATCAAGCATTTGTGGGTGTTTCTGGTAAACAGTACTGTTAATTCTAGCAGATCTGCACGGTCACAGGTGTACAGCTGAGCAAACCCACCAGTAGGTACTTTTCAAACCCTGCCCCGTGCCAGTCTGAGGCTGCACCTTGTACCGAGGTTTCCATCAAAAACTCAGAGGAAACAGATTAAGGCCACTCCCAGTCCCTACACTAGGCAATTTGGCTAAGAAACAGCAAAACAAAGGCTGAGCCCGCCCCTGGCAAGAAGAATTGCACGTGGTAGAAAGTCTGAGGAAAGCTCGGTTTCATAATCTACCTTCTCCGAAAGTTTGATACACCCGCGCCCAAAATTGCATGAGTTTGGGCCACCGGAGAGTCAGATCTTCCTGAGCCTCTGTTTCCTTATCTATAAAACAGGGACACTGTGGCTACACTTTATTTTCTCTCAGTAACAGGCTCCCACGCTGTAGAAGACTGGGACATTCCCTGGAGTCATTCTCCATACTCTAAAGTCTGTATAAAATGTCTAGCCTGGCGTGGTGGCTCGGGAGGCCGAGACAGGAGCGCCTCAGCAACTTTAGCAAAATCCTGTTTCCAAAAAAAAAAAAAAAAATCCTGGGGGTATAGGTCAGAAGTAGAACCTACCCTGGGTTCAATTCCCAGTATGAATACATAAAGTATCTTTCATATACATTCTGGTGCTCCCAAATTATAATAGCTCTGAATACATCACAAATATGTAGAAAGGGTCTAAGGCCAGTAATACACTGTGCAGTTTTGCAGGGGAGACCTGGCCTGGCAGAACCAGAAAGACCTGAAAAAGTAGGGAGACCCTGTCTCAAAATAAAAATAAGAAGGGCTCAGTGGTAGAGCTCCCCTGGGTTCAATCCCCATACGGCCAAAACAGAAGAAAGAAAAAGGAAAACAATCCTCAGCTCAGCCTGCAGGCCCAGATTGCTGCTGGTGACCCATTTGGGACGCAGGGAAGCGTCGTAGTGAAAATGACCGCTGGCAGCGTTCAGCGGCTCTCCAGCATCTCAACAGACCAGACTGTTTAATTTTGGATCACCTTGAATTGCCATTGGTACCAAGCGCTTGAGAAAAATGCAAAAGTCCAGTTTAGAGTTTGGGGCTCTTTAAACAGGGTTTTGCACTGGAGGCCCCAACTATATTTCTTTCTATTTTTTGCAATATTGGGGACAAAATCCAGGGGCATTCTACCTCTGAGCTATACCCCCGGCCCTATTTTTTATTCTTTATTTTGTAACAGGGTCTCACTACATTGCAGAGGGCATCACTACGTTACTGAGGCTGGCCGCCAACCTGTGATCCTCCTAGCTCAGCCTCCCAAGTACTGAGATTATAAGTGTGCACCACCTGGCTTGGCTTCATATGGACTTTTTAAAGCACAACACAGCCCCACCAGCGGACAGCAGACAGTTCTTGGTTACCTGGAGGGGAGGAACATCTGAACAAGAGAGCCTCGGCAACAGATTTGCATGCCAAGTCGAACTAGTTAAAACTAGTTCTCTGTAGCTCCCTACACACGCTCAGTGGTAAGAGGCGGTCACCCTAGCATTAAAATTTTAACCCAGAAGATTCGAATTTTAACCTAGGTGGTTGAGTGGCAGGTACAAAGTCCAGTTTGAGGGGCTGTGTGTGCTGACCATCAGGTCGTTAGGGGCACGTGGACCTGGCACTGTTGCCCCGTGGGACTGAATCTGTCACGGACCCGCTCTCAGCGGGTTCCTCTGTGCCCTAAAGCTGCCGGCGGCGGGGCGGAGAGCAGAGAGATGTGAAGATCTCTGTTCATCTGACCCAGAGAGCAGAGTGGGCTCTCCATGCTGCTGAGGTCCCACAGCCTCGCTTCTACTCTCAGTCCACACGGCCGCAGCATCGCCTGGCTGGCTTCTGGACAGTTCCTGAGTGCGGGTCCTGTTCTCTAATCTCTTCCAGCTCCAGGACATGCAGATCTCTTACCGCTGAGGTGCCCACTGGGGGCTTCAGTCGTTATCTTCAGACCGTTAGGCACTTGCCCAAGGACAAGTCTATAAGGACATAGGGGTGTTAGGGGGTGGGGGGAAGGAGTACAGCTTTGGGTTGGAAGCCTTCTTTTTTCTTTCTTTCTTTCCTTCTTTTTTTTTTTTTTTTTTTTTTTGGTACTGGGGTTCCTGGAAGCCCTTCTACCTCTGGGCTACACTCCAAGACCTACTTTATACTTTTTTTATTTTTGGAAACAGGGTCTCTTAAGCCAGCGCGCTGGCTTCGAACCTGCAAGATCCTCCCGTCTCCGCCTCCCAAGCGCGGGGATTACAAGCGTGCGCCACCACGCCCGGCTTCATTTCTGTTTTTATTTTTTGGTGTCTTCAACAGGTCCCAAGGGTCCCTCAGCATGACAGCTCCATTCAGTGAATGCTTCTCCATTCAAACACTGACAGCTAAAGATAAAAAATAAATGATTTTTTTAAAAAACTGATGGCATGCCGGGCGTGGTGGCACACTCTTGTAATCCCCGCGCTTGGGAGGCGGAGACGGAAGGATCGCGCAGGTTCGATGCCAGCTGCACTGGCTTAAGAGGCCCTGTTTCCAAAAAATAAAAAATAGGTCTGGGAGTGTAGCCCAGAGGTAGAAGGGCTTCCAGGAACCCCAGTCGCCCCCCCCAAAAAAAAAAGAAAGAAAGAAACTGATGGCACTGGGCGTGGTGGCACATGTCTATAATCCCAGTATTTAGGAGGCTCAGACAGGAGGATCACTGGTTCAAGGCCAGCCTGGGCAACTTAAGGAGACCCTCGGCAACTTAGCAAGACCCTGTTTCAAAATGAAAAGTAAAAAGGGCTGGGGGTGTAGCTCAGAGGTAGAACACCTCTCAGCTCAATCCCCAGTGACACACACACACACACACACACACACACACACACTCTACCCCTGCCAGGCATGTGGCCAGTGATGTGCAGAAGTTCAAGTGACCAAGATCCAGACTGTCTGGAGAAGTAAACACATGCCAGATATCGATTCCTCCACCCGGGGCAGGACTGCGGCACTTGCTACCTACAGGAAAAGCGCAAAGAGTAAGAAAAAACAAAACAAAACGATGCAAGGAACAGGCTGGAAATCAGCTGTTCCTTCCTCTGAGGGAAGGAGAGGTCCTGGCGAGGAGGAGCCAGGCTGAGCAGGGTTTGCTGTTCCTTCTTTGGGGCTCTGAAGAGGCCGGCTGAGCGCCCTGCGGGCTCAGGGTTCCGCTGCTGGGCGTCCTGGGAAGGCGAGGAGAGGAACACAGGGCCCGGGGTGCTGGGTCCACAGTCGACCCGCGGGCAGCCACAGGGGACAGGCGCTGGCTGTGCCCCTGTGCCAGGCGTCTCAGGAAAGCCGCCCCTTCTTTCCCATTGCTTCGCCTTGTTTCCCGTGCTCCTGCAGCCCTGAACGCAGGCCGTGAGAGCTGTGCTGGACAGTACAGGGTCCTTCAAGCTCCGTCTTTCCTTATATGGTTTGCACCTGGAAGTCCCCAGAAAAGCTCTTGTGTTGACAGTCTGTGCCCAGTGCGGCAGGCGCCAGGGCTCAGGGGTGGGGCTGGCTAGGGGAGGTCGGTCACCAGGGGGGTCGCCTCTGCTCCCCACCCCCTCCTTTTTCTCTCTCTGCTTCCCAGATGCCCTGAGCAGCTGCCCTCGCCATGTGCCGCCGCCGTGATGTTTCTGCCTTGGAGCCCGCCAACTCTGGACCAAGCCTCTGCAACTGTGAGCCAGATAAACCTTTCTTCCTGTAAGTTATGATTCTTGTCAGGTGTTTTGGCCACAGCTAAAACAAAAAAACAAACTAAAACACCTGGCTGAAGTAGCACTTGAGAGCCAAGCGTGGTGGCGCACACCTGTAATCCCAGCATCTGGGAGGCTGAGACTGGAGGATCGCGGTTCGCGGACAGCCTCAGCTATTTAGTGAGGCTCCTCCGTAACTTAGTGAGACCCTGTTTCAAAATAAAGAATAATAAAAAAAACAATAGCACTGGAGGTGAAGGACAGATTTCTAGGTGAGAGAAGCAGTCTGGAGCTTCTTGGGTCAAACCAGAGGAACCTGGCCTTTCTTTCCTCTCCCTTCCCACTGGGGTGGAGGCGGGGCATGCATTTTCTTGAGTAAAATGCTCAGAAAGCAGAAAAAGGAAAGAAATCAGACTCACAGGAAAACCCTTCAGCCCGTTCCCGTGACCCTCCGTCCCTCCTGCAAGGAGCTGCAGGATGTCCCCGCCTGACCCGGCCGCGTGACTCACTGTCCTCTGCCAGCTCCTGACTTGGCCTGCAGGGAAGCCTGCTGCGGCGCCTCTCCTCCGCCACGGGCTGCCCCTGCCCTCAGCCCACACCGCAGCCCGGTGCCGTATCTTCCACAGAGACAGGTCCCTTCTTCCTGCCCAGTCCCTGTCCCGCCTGCAGCATGCCTTCCTCGCCCATCAGTCCGGCCCCTGCTACAAGCCACAGACACACCACCCCTGGCTGATCTAGATAGCAGGCCACTTAATAACCAGGGGCTCACAGTCCCTGGGAGGAACAGGCCCATGCTGGGCAGCTGGCAGCAGAGGCTGGGCATCCTCCTCGGGACTGGCACGGAGCAAGCACTGCCAGTCATGCTGGGCAGGGACACCAGGTGCACGGCCTTGCCCACCCACGCAGCCTCCAGAACAACTGTGGCCTGGGCCATCTCCAGGGCACAATGTGGCTGCCATGTTCCCAATGCCCGGTTCCCACAGGCGCAGCCTGGCAGCTGGCAGCTGGCAGCGAGGCCCAGGGAGGCCACAGGGGGTCTGCACAGCAAGCACCTGGGCACTTCCAGCTTCTCCAACAAGAGGAGGCTTATTTATTTATTTATTTATTTAGGTTCCTGGAAACCCTTCTACCTCTGGGCTGCACTCCCAGACCTATTTTATTTTTGGAAACAGGGTCTTTTAAGCCAGCATGGCTGGCTTCGAACCTGCGCGATCCTCCTGTCTCCGCCTCCCAAGCGCAGGGATTACAAGCGTGCGCCACCACGCCCGGCTGCAAGAGGAGGTTTCTGCCTCTTCAAGTGGGGAGTCTTCGGTGTCCATAAAGCATAGCAGATGGCCAGCGGCCTTCCGCCAGGGGCATGTCTGACTCTGCCCCCTCGGGGAGCACAGATGTTGGGGTAGCTCTGGCCGCCGGTGACCCAGTCTATACACTCTGCTCTTAGGACTGTTTCCTCTGGGTCTTGGACTGCAGCAAAACAGAGGCTGCCACACCCTGGCCTAGATACCCCTTAAAAAAGACATCTAGGTGGGGCAGCGGCCATGTAATACCCTCCACAAGAGACTACAGACGTCCACTCCAACGCACAGAGCTCACGAGGAAGCGACATCCCAGAATAGCCAGCGTCGTCACCCCCTCTCTGCTGACCACAGACTATTCTAAGCGCAATTTTGAACACGAATGTTTCCAAAGCTTGCCACAAAAGGCTGCAAGGCCCGCCCAGGTCACTCTGCCCCGCCTTGGGGAGAGTCCTGGGCTGACCCAGGTCGTGAGCCCGGGCCCCTGGGGATGCAGAGGCCCCAGAGTCACTTCTGTTGACCCCACTCACTGGCCGCATGGCCTGGGCAAGTCACATGGATCCTGGGTCCCCCGCCTGAAAAGCGAAGCTGGTGTCTGGTTTCCAACACGGGACGAGGTTCTCCTTGGGAAAGGTGACTGACCACTGGAGGCTTACCTGGTGTCCTTTAATGATCAATGTGGCTCACAAATCAGTGTTTGGAATAAAACTGAATAAAATGAACCAATCCTCCACTTTGGCTAAAGGAAATGAGCCCCCCCCCCCAATAAGTCTCTTAAGTGGCTAAGCGCTCCTTTTTCTGGGCATAGTCATTCTTCTCTGGAGGAGAGAGGGCCTGACTCATCGCGCGGCCCGTGGCTCCAGAGGTAAAGAAAAGCTGGGAGAAAGCTGGAACAGGTCCTCCGCCCTGGCGCCGCCCCGCCCACCCCGCCTTGGCGCCGAGCCCGCCGAGAAGCAGCCAATGAGGCGCCGCGGAGCTCCATGACCTCATCAGGAGACGCTCTCATTGGCTGGCTCCGCCGCCGCGCTGAGGCTGCAGCTTCCTCGGAGAGGGTTCGGCTGCAGGAGCCCAGCCCCGCGGGCTGCAGGCAGAGGGACTTCCAGAGAGGCCGGCCAGCCCCGGGAGCTCTTCCCATCAGCAGATCCCTTAGAGGGGAAGTTCTGCTCTCTGACAAAGAAGTCGGTGTCCCTTTCAACCCGCCGGCGTGGTGGTTTCCTGTGCTTGACCTTGCGACGGTCGTGCGGGATATTTATATCCACTCTCCTCTCTCCCGGGATTGAACCCAGGGGCATTCTACCGCTGAGCTGCACCCTCAGCCCTCTTTATATTTTAATTTGAAGCAGGGTCTCGATAAGTTGCTGAGGCTGACCTCGAACCTGAGATCCTCCTGTCTCAGTCTCCCAAATCCTGGGATTACAGGCATGCACCCTCTCTGCCGGATTCACTTCCCAAGTATTTTAATCGTGTGTTGTCGAGTTTTCTCGTGCTTCTCAGGGGACAAAATTTCCCTTCCAGACCTTACTAGAGACGGAGTCATCATCTCCCTTCACATCTGACCTGGCCATTAAATTAGCTGACTCCAGAGAGGGAATATGACTTACAAGGTCACACCAAACCCAAGTCTCCCATCCCCAACTTCACTGCCACCTGCTTTTCAGTTATTTAATAATTTATTTTAATCTCTGCTGCCAGAGAACTCAGCACAGGAACTAGAGTGGAGGACCCTCTGCCTGGCGGGAGAAGCCATCTACTAGAAACAGATAATCAGGGTTTCCTCTCACTCTTCCAACCACAGTTTGGCAGGAGCCAAGCGTGCCAGGAGCCCAGGACTTCCCAGAGTAGCCCCTCGCTTCTCCCACGCAGCGGTTGAAGGGCGATGGATCCCTGACCCTGACCTCTTTCTTACCAGGTGATTATCCCCTAAACCTGGAAGGAACGAAGGCCTTCCCCAGTGTCTGGGGAAAGCCCACGTGGCCAGTGAGAGATGCCTCCGTGCTGTGGACCTTTGATTTGGGGGTAAGGAAACAATCAGAAGTGCCTTTGTGCTCGGCTGGGGTGGCCAGCGGGTCAGAGCGAGCCTCGTCCTCTGCTGTCCTGGGCACCAGGCACTTTGCTGAGATAATCTTATCTAACAGGGTGATCTGGGCTGGGTGTGTCTGAACACTGACACCCTATTTGGAGTCTGGGGTTTTTGGAAACTCAGGATAACTTTATTAGATGGTGAGAGCTGACGAGAAGACTAGACCCCAGATCCTTTCCCAAAGCTTAGCTCAGGGGTTACCTTTTCCAGAAAGCCTTCCTGGAGGCGCCCAGTTTGTCCCCAGTGAGCCCCCGTATCTAGCCGAGGAGCTGCCGCTCACTTCTTCCTCGAGGGTTCTGACCTTACTTTACAACAATGTATCTCTAGAAGCCAACACTGTATACAGTAGGTGCTCAGTAAGCATCTGTTGACCTGTGGAGACCTCTCATGTGAGTTAAAGGCCACCCACAATTCCTCGCAGACACAGGCCCTGTGCCCGCGGGGCTCCTTCGCCCACGACGAGCGTTGGCTTCTTTTTACTGGTAAGTGTTTGAGGGAAGACTTCAGGACGCTTTGCCAGAACACTTCCGGGAAGGGATCTGGGCCCCTGTGCTTTCCTGGTTCCTGGTTTCTCTTTCACGCTCCAGATGTGAATCAATATCATTCTGGTGTGTGCTGGGGACCGAACCCGGGGCCTTGGGCACGCCGAGCACCTGCTCTACTGCTGAGCCTCACCCCTAGCTTCAACTGCTTTATTTGTTTGTTTGTTTGTTTGTTTGTTTGTTTGTTTACTGTGCTACTGGGGATGGCACCCAGGGGCGTTCTACCTCCAAGCTACACCCCCAGCCCTATCTTTTATTCTTTATTTTGAAACGGTCTTCTGAGTTGCAAAGGGCCTCACTAAGTAGCTGAGGCTGTCTGCAAACCTGGGATCCTCCTGTCTCAGCCTCCCTAGTGCCGGGATTACAGCCCGGCTCAACTGCATTATTTAAATCAAACCACCCCTTGTGTTTTCTTCTGAGCCTGGTCAGCCAGGAAGCCCAGCACGGAGTCTGCTGCTTGCAGGGCCTCCTCCCCCTGTTGATGAGGCTGAAGAACTCTGACCTTGACTTTGATGTTCTTTTATGCGCGTAGATAGGCATTCAATCATAAGGCCACTCTGCTTTTCTGGGAGCGAGCAGGTCAGGAAAGTGTCCGCAGGACTCAGTGGGAGGAAACCCCTCACGAAGATTTCTCTCACACGAAGAATCTGGCCGCACAGGCTGAGACCCAGGTCAGCGGGGTTTGCGGGTGTCGCAGCCGGTGGGAGGTCGGCATGAGTGGAGATGAGGCAGAGCTCAGAGCCGGTCCGGCCTCATTCCGGGCGGGGGCACAGACGGGGCCACGTGGAGAGGCCGGCTCAGCAGTGGGACCCAGGCCGGCCACAGCGCTCCCCCAGGCTGTATGGCAGCGTCCCTGGGGCTTTTCCTCTTGGTTTCAAGTCTGTGCCCACCAGGCATGGACGATTCAGCTACCCACGATTGCAGCACTGTGTGTGTCCTGACACTGGGCGCCGGGTCTCCTGGGCATGCGAAACCTGGGGATGGTTTTCACTATGAATGGGAGTTGGCATGGGCTTTTTTTTTTTTTTTTTTTTGGTGGTACTGGGGTTCCTGGAAGCCCTTCTACCTCCAGGCTAAACTCCCAGACCTATTTTTACATTTTTATTTGGAAACAGGGTCTCCTAAGCCATCGCATGCGGCTGGCTTCGAACCTGCGCGATCCTCCCGTCTCTGCCTCCCAAGCGCGGGGATTACAAGCGTGCGCCACCACGCCGGGCGGTGTGGGCTTTAAACAGTGGTCTCTCTCGGGTTTCATGGATAGGAACCCGCCGAGGGCCCTGGAGCACCAATATGTCTTTAGACTTTGGAAGCTGAAGGCCCCTCGACCGAGCTTCCCCAGCCAGGTCCTGTCATGCTGGGGGCCTTCCTGAGTCATCTGCCAGCTTCCTGCCTGGAGCTCTCCCTGCCAGATGGCGACAGATGATAAATCCCCAAAACTAGCTCTGGTGCCTCCAACGGAGTTGTCCAGCAAGGTTCCCACTGGTTTGTTTCTCCAATGGAAACCGGGGCTCCACGAGGTGGCTGGGAGCTGGTGGGTCTTTGGGAAGAAAGTCAGGGGAGCCTCAGGCCACTGCAAGGTGGCAGGACACAGAGCCATCTTGAATTCATCCTCAGAAGACCTGCTCCTCAAACCAGTGGCACAGACATGGCTGTTATGGGCTGCAGCCTCGTCCACAGAAGCAAACCTGGGCACTGGAGGTTTTGATCAAGCTGCGGACTGGATCATTCAGGTGTGGCCTAGTTGTGCTGTGGAATATTACACGGCAGAGAAAAGAGGAGCCTATGAGCAACAACAGGATGAGTTCAGGAAGAGGATGAACAAGAAACCAATCTGCCAGAACATGTACCATTCGCAGACAGCTCCCAAATGCGCAACACTGAACAGTAGCATGTCAAGTTAAGTATCACATGCATGCTCTAAGAAGCGGTGCAAAGTAATTTTGGTGGTAAAACTGGTTGAAAAACAAAAGGCATAGGAAACACAGAATCAAGGAGCGGTTGCCCCTGGGATGATTGGTAGTTTACCGGTGTTCATCTTTTTGTTTTATTACATAGGTGCCCTTTATACATATTTTTGTGTGCATCAAACCCTATGTAGTTAAAACCCGGTCAAAGGCGCCGCGGCCCTCATTACTCATGCCCCGGGCTCGTAGGCTATGGCGTGGTGCCCGGCTCCCCACCAGCGCCGCTGCAGTGCCTGCCCGCAGCACCAGCTGCCAGGCTTCCTGGGCAGCAGAGCATCTCCCCGGCTTTGGCGGCCAGAGGCCAGGGCAAGGTCGAGGGTTGGAAGTGACTGCTGTCTCTGTAACACACTGAAGCTCCTCATTCCCTGTTTCTGGGTGTCTGACTTCCCCTTAAACCCAAACTGTGTTTCAGGAAGCGGATTCCCGCTGCCCTTGGGGGTGTGCACTGGGCGCTGACCCCAGCCCGCCCCCTTCCTCGCAGTGCTCACTCCGGATGCCCCCTGAGCACTCCTGTGTGCCAGGTACCATTGACCTCTGGACAGCGCTGAGCGAGGCCGCCCGGAACCCCGGCCCTCCTGGCTTCTGTTCCCTGACACAATGCCACAGGCGAGAGCCAGTGAATGTGGGCAGCGATTTGGCCTGGGATGCTCATGGAAGGCCTGGCTGAGACCTCAAGGAAGGGCGGAGGGGCCACAGGGGTCTGGGGATGGCCTGCTAGCCCAGGCCAGGCCCAGGGGCCAGTGCAAAGCCTCCCCCCCGCCCCGTTCTCCTCCCATGAGCTGCCTCTACCCACCGCAGCCCATAATCCATCCCTCTCCATCTCCTCTCTTCTCTCCTCCCGGTCCTGGTTGCGTAGGGAATCCAAGCTTCCAAGGGACGAGGCTTTGGCGGGACTGGCAGGCGTCTAGAGCGTACAAGCATCCCATTAGCGCTGTCCTGGGTGCACACCTACAGCCGGGCTCCAGGCTCCAGGGCTCTGGCCACCGCTTCCCACGAGGGTGCAGCCCTTCCCGCCTCCTCATTTGGCTTACCCTCCTGCCAGGGCGCTGCCTTTACCCTAGAGGCTGTGATTTTTCTGATCCTCATCAAACCAGTCATTCCTGCATGCCTGGAGAAAGATATATCGGCCTAATTACTGTTGTTAGCACGGATGACTTCCAACTCCTGAATTTACTGGAGTGCCACCTGCGGGTAATCGGCACCCGGAGCCCCACTGGGGCGCTCCCTCCGCACCGGTCACTCGTCCCTCTTCAGGGTTGCTGTGGCCACAGCCACAACTGGCAGGTGAGGACACCAAGAAGTCCCAGAGGTGGGGACAGGCCCGGAGGTCCGGGAAGTTCTATCTGTTGGGTCAGGCTGACAATTTTGTCAGCCTCTGTTCCGAAACCTTGTACCTCAGGCCCGTGGGAGTCAGCCTGCAGTGGTCAAGAGCTGAGACGTAGTCAGGTTGTAGTCCACGTTCCAGAATGTCGTGAAGACCCGAGGGAGGTTTACTTAATACAAAGAGGCGACTTCCTCTCAGCTCTGAAGATTTAAGACCATGGCTCAGATCAGCTCGGCTCTGGCAAGGGCCTCCTGGTATTTGGCAGGAGCCGGCACGAGAGACTATATGGTCAAAGACTAGCTTTAAAGAATAGCTTAGCCAGGCGTGGTGGTGCACGCTTGGAATCCCAGTACTTGGGAGGCTGAGGCTGGAGGATTGAAGGTTTGTGGCCAGCCTCATCAGTTTACTGAGGCCCTCCACAACTTAGGGAGACCCTGTTTCAATATCAAAATAAAAATAGGGCTCGGATGTAGCTCAGTGATAGAATCCCCCTGGGTTCAATCCCCAGTCCACACACAACAAAACGATAGCTTAAAACAATAGCTCCTGAGTCCTAGAGAGCGACTTTAATCTGTGCTGAGAGCAACCCCCAGTGACTCTAAGGATTTCCATTAGGTTCTGCCTATTATTATTATTATTGTTATTGTTATTATTATTACTGGTACTGGGAGTTGAAGCCAGGAGCATTCTACCTTTTGAGCTCCAATCCTAAACCTTATTCTTTACTTTTATATTTGGTACTAGGGATGGAACCCAGGGGCGTCCTACCTCTGAGCCATATCACCAGCTCTTTTTATTTTTTGTTTTTGAAATAGGGTTTCAGCAGGTTGGTGAGAATCTCACTTCACTGCTGAGGCTGTCCTTGAATCTGTGATCCTCCTGTCTCAGCCTCCCAAGTACTAGGCTTTCAGCCATGTACCACCGTACCTGGCTGGCTGGCTGGCTGGCTGGCTGGCTGGCTTGCTTATTTATTTATTTATTTATTTATTTATTTATTTAGTGGTTCTGGGAGTGGAACCCAGGGGCATTTGACCTCTGAGCTACACCCCCTGCCCCATTTTTTTTTTACTCTGTATTTTGAAACTGGGTCTCACTGAGTTGCAGAGGGCCTCACTAAGTAGCTGAGGCTGTCCGCAAACCGCGATCCTCTGGTCTCAGCCTCCTGAATGCTGGGATTAAAAGCATGCGTTACCATGCCCAGCCCTGGCTTATTTATTTTTAATTAAATTAATTAATTAATTAATTGGTACTGGGGATGGAACCCAGGGGCGTCCTACCTCTGAGCTACATCCTTTTTGAGGTTTTTAAATTTTTTACTTTGAAACAGGATCTTGCTAAGTTGCCGAGGGCCTTGCTAAGGTTGGCCCTCTAACCTGTGATCCCCTGTCTCGGCTTCCTGAGTACTGGGATTATAGGCCCGCACCACCATGTCAGGCCAGGCCCCGGCTCTCCGAGGACCACCCGACTCTCAGCATCGCCGCACCAGGGACCACGTTCTTGACACGCGCACCCTCGTGGGATATGCTTACACCGTGTCTAAACAGTAGCATGTCACACGTGTTTGTCATATTAAGTCCTAAAGAAAAGCATATGGAGGCTGGGCCTTGTCCTCAGACGCCTCCAGCCCCATTCATTCGTCCATCCAGGGGAGCAGAGCCACAGAGCGCAGCCGCAGTGCGTTAAGTCCTCTCAGGCAATGGCGCTGCAGCCCAGGACCGGAGAGGCCAGCATGCAGGCAGCAGGGAGGCGGAGAGACTGTACAACCCGGGCAGGATCCCTCCCCATCTTCACTGTGTCTGTGTTTATCATTAGGGGCTCCGGCACGGAGGGCAGCCGAGCTGCGGGGTCACACGGGTGTCAGATCCCGGACAAGGCTCCTCAGTGACCTTTGGCCCAGGAAGGATGTGCAGGAATTTGTCTCCTGAGCCAGAGAGTGGAGAACATTCCAGGCAGACACCGGCAGACAAGACTTCCAAGTTGGAGTTGGGAAGCGAACACAAGGGTCTGGGGCATGGCGGGGGGATACTTCCTGGGAGACCGCTTCCCTCTCCTCCTCTTGGAAGAGGAGACAGGGGTGTGGGTGCTAAAGGGTCCCTGCAGACCCCGGCCCTCTGCGTCCCTGCACCCCGGGCCATCAGTCAACCTCATCACCTCTGAGGGCCTGGGGTGCCTGGGGCTCTGCTGGCCACGTCAGAAAGCGCCTCCTGGCCTTCCCTCCGCCCAGCTCTGAGTCCAGCATCCTCCCAGCGTCTGTTCCTCCTCCTCAGCCTAAGGCTGTGGAGGGGCCAAGGGTGGACCTGCTCACAGAGCGGAGGGCGCTGAGGCCTGCTGCCTCCCCGGGCCTGGGGGTAGGCCGAGAACTGTTCCAGACGGACAGCTTCTTATGCAGCGTCCAGGTCCCACACCCTCACCGCCGCCCTCTGGTCCAACCAGCCCCATCTCTGTCTTGAACTACTGCGGTGTTCTCAACACGGCAGAAAGGTGGGCCCATCACCATGCTCACAGGTCAAAACCCTGCAGGGGGCCGTGTCTCATCAGGGTGAAAGCCCGAATCCTCATAATGGCCCAGAGGGCAGTAGGCGGACTTTACCTCATCCCTCTGCTCACTCCCAGTGCTCTGGCTCTGCTCTAACCCCAGGGCCTTCACACTTGCCACTTCCTCTGCCAGAAATGTTCTATCCCCAGAGATAGCTGCATTATTTCCTCTCACCTTCAAGATTTTGTCAACCGTCGCCTTGGCGAAGCCACCCCTAACCATCCCACTTAAAACCACAACTCACCACCCCCTCAGCTCTGTATCCCGCTCACTGGATTCTGCCCTGTTTATTCAAATAACTCTTTTTCCCTTCCGAGTCACTACTTTATTGTGCTTAGTTGTCCATACCCCTGTCTGGAATGTCATTTTGAAAGTGGTCTTTTTGGTTCAAGCCTGCATCCCCAGCGCCTAACCCGGGGCCTAGCTGCCATCATAATGCAGTCGGGGGCAGGCAGGCGAGCAGCCACAGCTGTGGAGCCGCGGAGCCGGGCGGGGTCGCAGCTGGGGTCTCAGTTTACCCGGGCCAGGGCTAGGAGACCCCTGGGCGGGCAACACTGCACCCCTGGGCTCAGCGCAGACAGACGGACGGCGGCCGGGCAGGTGCCGCAGCCGCGAGTCTGGCCGGCCTGGGGCGCGGGGTGCAGCCGTGGGGCGTGGGGTGCAGCGGCCGGCCTGGGGCGCGGGGTGCAGCCGTGGGGCGCGGGGTGCAGGCGGCCGGCCTGGGGCGCGGGGTGCAGCCGTGGGGCGCGGGGTGCAGGCGGCCGGCCTGGGGCGCGGGGTGCAGCCGTGGGGCGCGGGGTGCAGGCGGCCGGCCTGGGGCGCGGGGTGCAGCCGTGGGGCGCGGGGTGCAGGCGGCCGGCCTGGGGCGCGGGGTGCAGCCGTGGGGCGCGGGGTGCAGGCGGCCGGCCTGGGGCGCGGGGTGCAGCCGTGGGGCGCGGGGTGCAGGCGGCCGGCCTGGGGCGCGGGGTGCAGGCGGCCGGCCTGGGGCGCGGGGTGCAGCGGCCGGCCTGGGGCGCGGGGTGCAGCCCCGCCCGCCTGACCTCCCCGCGCCTCCCGCGCTGCGGCGCCGGCCCTGGCCGGCAGGGGCCGCCCTGGCGCCCGCTCCCGCCCTCCCGGCCGCGCTCGCCGCCGAGCCCGGGGCTCCGAGCCGCGCGGGAGGCGGCGGCGGCGGCGGCGGCGGGGCGGCGGCGGCGGGGCGCCGGCCTGCGGGGCCTGCGGCCGGGGCGGCCCGGCCAGCCCGCCATGGCCACGCGGAAGGCGGGCTCGCGGCTGGAGACGGAGATCGAGCGCTGCCGCTCCGAGGGCCAGTGGGAGCGGATCCCCGAGCTGGTCAAGCAGCTGTCGGCCAAGCTCATCGCCAACGGTACGCGGCCTCCGCGGCCGGGCCGGGCCCAGGCCGGGTCCAGGCCGGGTGCCAGCCGGCCGGCGCGGGGCCGGAGGGGCCGGGAAGTTGCGGGTGGCCCGGGCGCGGGCCGGGGCCTGCGGAGGGCGCGGGTCCTGCGGGCGGGGCCGCTGTAAACAGAGGGGCCCGGGCCGGGTGCGAGCGCGGACGCGAGGTGTGGGGCGGTGGCAGGTTGGGGCGCGTGCCCGGGGGCCCAGATGCCAAGGCTACAGCCTTGGCGAGGTCGGGGTTAGGACAATAGGGGAAATAGAGTCAGGGTGTCAGGAAGGAGGCCGTGGAGAGGGGGGACGTGCTTAGAATGCTGGGAGATGGAGCGGGGGTGGGGGGGGGGCTTGGTCCTGGAAGGGCGGAGCATCCATCCATCCGAGTGGGAGTCTGCGTCTGGAGTGGGTCCATGACCCCGTTGACTGAATTGGTTCCTCCAACCAATGGAATCAAAATCGCAGCCAAAGCCCCATTCCAGAACACAGCTCCACGTGGCCTTATTTGTTTTGGAAGCAAGTGTTGTTAATATTTGCTTGTCTTTTAGTACCCGCCAAAACCACAGGCACCAGTAGGCTGGAGAGAGGGCAGGGGTTTCGTCCGGCCTGGTCTCGGGCTTGGCCAAGCTGTGGGCATCCACGTGGGGTGAACAAATGAAAGAGTAAATGGATGAGCGGATGGCTCTTTCAAGAAAGGACCTCTGCGCCCTTTCCCAAACCTCCTTCCCTCAAACTACCCAGAAGCGGAGAGGGGTGTCCAGGGATGGCGCCTATCTGCGTCTTTGATGGTATCGGGCCTCAACGTAAGAACTTGATTTTGCTCACTCTCAACTCCGGGTCTTGCTTTGGGCCGGTGTTTTCTGTCTAAACACAGGAGCCGCCATGGTACCGGGTGTGGAGGAAGCGCAGACCCTCGCTGGGCCCAGCTGGGTGGAAAGGTTGGCCTTTCTCAGTTGAGTTGGCGTTTGAGGGGAAGGAGCCCAGAGGCGGCTTGGCCTGGCCCTCCTCGAAAGGCTCCCTGGTTTGTCCTCGCCCTTCTCCTCTACCTGCAGCATCTTCTCTTTTCTTCCTGGAGTTGGACAGTCCTGGATCTGCTCTGTCAACTTCTCGGCAGTTTAGGTTAACCGGATTCATTTGGGCATGTTTGTGCGTGTGTATAACTGGGGATTGAACCCAAGGACATTCCGCCTCTGAGGTTCAGCCCTAGGACCTTTTGGAGTGTGTGTGTGTGTGTGTGTGTGTGTGTGTGTGTGTGTGGTACTGGGGATCGAACCCTGTGATATTCTACTTCTGGGCTACACCCCCTGCTCAATTTGTAACAGTCTCACTAAGTTGCAGAGGTCCTCACTAAGTAGCTGAGGCTGGCCAGGAAACTGTGATCCTCCTGTCTCAGCTTCCTAAGTACTGGGATTATACCAAGCGCTGCCACGCCCGGCTGATTTTTTTTTTTTTTTTTTTTTTTTTTTTTGCAGTACTAGGGATGGAACCCAGGGGCATTCTACCTCCGAGTGATACCCCCAGCTCTATTTTTTAATTTTTTATTTTGAAACGGGGTCTCACTGAGTTGCAAAGGGCCTCACTAAGTAGCTGAGGATGGCCACCTGTCTCAGCTTCCCAAATGCTGGGATTACAAGCATGCACCACCACGCCCGGCTCCGCCTGATTTTTTATTTGTTTCAAAACAGACGTCAGGGTGTGGTAGTGCATGTTTGTAATCCCAGCTTTTGGGAGGCTGAGACTGGAGGATCGTGGACCAGGTCTCAGCTAGTTGCTGAAGGCCTTGCTAAGTTTCTGCGGCTGACCTTGAACCTAGAATCTTGTCTCAGCCTCCCAAGTACTGAGATTACAGGCCTGTGTTGCCATGGCCAACTAGTAGGTGGCCTTTTGGTGGCTGAGGCCTCTTTTAACAAGGCCTAGCCTGTCATCCCAGGCCTGTTCCTGAGAAGGGCTTGGGGTGGAGGGGGTGAGCGGGACGGCGTGGTACGTAGGCCTAGGTGCCAACTCAGTTTTGGGAAACTCATGGGAGATAGGTGTTTGTCCCTGACACTCACCTGGGGAGCAGCAGGCATTGATGGAGAAGTCACTCAGACTTGAAAAGGTCAAAGCGATGGCTCAGGAAGAAAAGAAAATTAAGCAAAGAAAAAGATAACAAAAACCAAGATCGCTGTGGCTCTTCTTTAGGCCTTGGACTGCTCCCGGCTCCCAGCCTTCCGGCTCCTGGTTAGGCCCCTTTGCACAAGCTCTGGGCAGATTTGGCAAAATCCTTAAGCATTTGGTGCTTGGAAGAAGGAAAGCACGCCCATGTGTTCATCATGATAAGACATGAAGACAGCCACAGGCGGAAAGGAACACTCAGTGTTTGGAACCAGCCAGCCTGGGGCTGAGTCCTGGCCCTGACCCTTGTTGACTCAGGTGACCTTGGTCAAGTCACCTAATTGCCCTGAGTCAGTTTCCTCTTTTTAGAATGGCAGTTGAAAGATTTGCCTTGTGGGATTGTAAAGATTGAAGAAGATAAGGTGCTAGATGAGCATTCCTGTAATCCCAGCATTTGCGAGGCTGAGATCCTGGGCCACAGGTTCGAGGCCAGCCTCAGCCACTCGGCAAGAACCGCAACAGTTTAGCGACGTCCTGTTTCCAAATAAAAAGGGCTGAGTGTGTAGCACAGAGGTAGAAATGCCCCATGGGTTCAATCCCTAGTACAAAAGAAAAAAGAAAAAAGCTGATGTTTCCCAGGCTATTCATGAGCCTGACACCTTGGTATGCCCTTCCTTCCTTCCTTCCTACCTTCCTTCCTTCCTTCCTTCCTTCCAGAACACCTGGTATTGGCTAGCCACTGTTCACAAAATAGACAGAAATGGCAGGAACCCAGCCCTTAGGAAGCCCCTGTTCTAGGAGGGGTGGGGAGACGGATGAGGAATAGTGTCATGAAGGGGTGAGCGCTATCAGGCCATAAAGTGGGCGGGGGGCACCAGAATATGAGCTGAAATGGTGAACTGGGGTTACTAGGGTGGCCCCGGAAGGCCTCGCTGAAGAGGAGCCGGAAGACAGTTCCTGGAGGGGCCTCAGGGCAGAGCACCAGGGGCCTGGGCGCCATGTTAGAGGGCTCTAGCCCATCTCAGAGCCCCAGAGGGTCCTGAGCAGAGCGCTTACCCCTTCTCAGTGCTCCCTCCCTCCAGGGCAGCTCCCTCTAGGGGGGACTCCCCACCCCGCCAGGATTCTGAGCAGAGGACTCCCAGCCGGACTCCTCTGAGATAAACCAGGTCAGACATTGTGTCAAGAGGCTGGAAAGGAAGAAAAGGGCAAATGCCCAGCTGGAGTTAGAAACCAGGAATCCGTGTCTGCCTCCCCCCGCCCCGCTGCAGGCACCGGTTTATTCACTCCATCTTCAAAAACCAAGCCGGGCGCAGTGGCGCACACTTGTAATCCCAGTATTTGGGAGGCTGAGATGGGAGGATCACACAGGTTCGAAGCCAGCCTCTGCTACTTAGTGAGGCTCTCAGCAACTTAGTGAGACCCTGTTTTCAAATAAAATAGAAAATAGGTTGGGGATGTAGCCTGGAGGTAGAAAGCCTCTGGGTTCTATCCCCAGTACCACAAAAACAAAATGTAGCTGTGGCGTGGGGACAGGCTCTTGTAATCCCAGTGCTTGGGAGGCTGAGTCAGGAGGATCCTCAGGTTGGAGGACAGCCTCAGCAAGTAGTGAGACTCTCATCAACCTGGCATGACTCTGTTTTGAACTAAAAATAAAATAGGGCTGGGAGTTTAGCTTGGAGGTAGAATGCCCCTGGGTTTAATCCCCCAGCACCACAAAACAAAACAACAAAACAAACAAACAAAAAACTCCAAAATGATGGTGGTAGCTAACTGCCAGACCCCGGTGGGTCCCAGCACGAGGGTGATCCTGCGAGCCGAGGAGGTGGGACACAGTTCCACTCAAGTCTAGGTTCTTGCCACCTGAAGTGTGGTCTGGGGACCAGCCACCTGGGTGGGTGTCACCCGGAACATGGAGGAATGCAGACTCCCAGGCCCACCCAGACCTGCGGAGTCAGCGAGCTCCTTGGCCCGGTGGCCAGGGCTCTGTGGGTGCCCGAGGTGCCCTGCTGGGCTGTGGTGGCAGCTCTGGGCGCGGGGATGAAGGTGGACAGCCACGTGTTGGCTTCTGGTTGTCTAACAGGACACCGTCAGCTACCTCTCGCTGGAATATCACCTGCAGCCTCCCAGTGATGAGTTTGGCCTTGTGAGTGAAGCGCAGTGATCTGCCACCTGGAACAGTGTCTGGGCTCTTCCTATAGCTGCCTGGGTGATCGAGCTGGTTGCTTGACTCTCTGAGCCTGCTTCTTCCCATTGGTTAAGATAAGGTTAGTAATACCTGGTTGATATCTGGTAACCTGGGTCCATGGTAAACCGGTGTCTATTTTCTCCCGCAGCTCCGTGTGACCCTGGGCACAGCAGGTCAAGTTCTGGATATTAATCTGGTGAGAAAAAAGAGAGTAGGAGACCTGGTGGTGACTCACCTGCCCCTGTGCCTGCTCAGGACTCCTGTGTAGTTCAGCAAAAAAGCCCCAGGTGTTTCCAGGTGTTTCCTCTATTAGCACTGCTGGCTTCTCATATCCAGCCAGTTAATCTTCTTAGAAGAGCTCCGTTACTGAGCCTGCTTAGAACAATCAGGCTCCAAATGGTAGCTTCTCCTTTAAGGGATCATTACCCATCTGATTCCATAAGATTTTGAGACATCATAATTGCCTCTGGTGTTGGTGGAGAAATGGTGCCTCTTCTGGGCCCAAGTGTGGCTGCAGAATGTATTTAGACCAGTAAGTGGGAATGAGGTTCTGGCCTCTGCCCTTGGCTCTGATGGCTGTTTGGAGGCAGGGCCTGGGTGCATCTTGGCTTCTCCCCTGGGGTGCGCCGGGCCCCTGGGCAGCCTTGCCAAGGGCGAGGGGAGTCACTGGTCACCCTGGGTCTCCTTTGGGAACAAGGCTGAAAGTCTCTGGTGTGAAGGGAGAAGGTAGCCCTGCTCTTTAGGAATGGCTTTTGGGATATTTCTGGGCACAGCAGTCCCCCGGGCGTTGGCTGCCCTCAGAGGGCGGGGAAGGACATCGGTGGGACTCTGGTGACGCCGTCCCGGCCTTCTCCCGCCAATGGCCTGTTTCAGATACTCTCATTCCTCTTGTCCTCTGAAGGACACGCCTTTGTGACAGACCATATGTTCTCATTTTTGCACCGGTGGCCCTGAGCGAGGCACGTGGCTCGTGGTCACAGTAGTCAGGGCAGAAGGGTGGATTTCTGGTGGCTGAATGCGGCAGGCCTGGGCCAGCAGGCTCTTGCCCTGGCCACATGCTTGCAGGGGCCTCCGGGCTGAGCTGGGAGCAGGATTCCGACCCTGGTCTGCCAGGCCTGGCCCATTCCCACAGGTCTCTGTCAGCCTCCCGACCCCTTGCTTGTCTTCTGCCTTTGCTCCTGTGTTTGACCCTGGAACCCTCTCTGCGTCTGTGAACCCTCTCTGCGTCTGTGAAGGTTGGGTCAGGTTCCTCCCAGGTGTCATTGCCTCCCAGGAAGGCCGTTTGCCTCGAGAAGATGACTATACAACCATCCATGTTGGACCCGGCAGCCCTTACAGCGGGGCTGGGGCTACCAGGTCCCAGGATCATGTCACGGGCCTGGTGGCAAGGGCAGGCCTTTCTTTCTCTCTTCCAAGCAGTTGATGGGGGTCTTCAAGCAGCAGATGGGGGTCTTGCTATCTTTCCCAGGCTGGTCTCGAACTCTTGGGTTCAAGTGATCTTCCTGCCTCAGCTTCCCAAGTATCTGGGTCTACAGGCACACACTACTCTTCTGGCCTACAATTATACTTTTCTCTAAGATTTCCTTTGAAGGAAGGTCTAATGTACTTAGAAAAGAAACAAATGAACAAACACTTTGAAATCCACTGCTGCAGTCCAAATTCCTGCAGACCAGAGCACAGACCCAGAGAGGGAGATGTCTTTTTTTTTTTTTGGAACTGAGAATCGAATCCAAGGACATTATGCCTCTGAGCTGCACCCCAGCTCCCCCCCCCCCTTTTTTTTAATGAGTCTTGTTAGGTGGCGAGGGTCTCAGTAAGTTGCTGAGGTCGTTCTGAGCCTGCGACCCTCCTGCAAGCAGAGTGAGTAAGAGCATCTACTCCCGAGTTGGGCTGCTCTATTCTACGGTGGCTGTGCTGATTTCTAAGAGGAGAACTTCACCTGGCGAACTCCATCTGGAAGGCAGCAGCACACATCTAGATTCTCTGAATCTACTGCGCCCAGATGCGTTATGCACAGTTTTTGAGAATATGGTGTATATACTAGACGTTACTGACACTCCCAGTGGGGGCTGGGCAGCGCTTCTCAATAAAACATGTCTGTGTTTCTGCATCAAAACATGTGGCAAGGGGATAAAGAAACTGGGAACAGCCCCACGCCACTCAGTTGAGGTTTGGCTGCCCTCAACTATAAATGAATAACAACAAAAACCAATTCCGGATTTCAGAAATTACTGATAAGATGTTATGAACCTGTACTAATAGTACCAAACTTGTAGGGTGGTTGTAAGGACTAAGTGAGGGAAAACCTGCACTACCCGGAAGTGCTTAGCACAGTGCCTGCTCAGAGGAAGCCATGTACGGGGACCAAAACGTTGTCTGCTGCTGGTGGCGGCAGGTGCTGTGTTAGTCAGCTCCCTCGTCACTGTGACCCAAATGCCTGACAAGAAGAACTTGGAGGGAAAGGTTTCCTTGGCTCGCAGTTTCTGAGGTGCAGTCCATGGTGGGCTGGCTCCGAGGCAGTCATCGTGGCGGAGGAGAGCTGCTCCGCTCATAGCGGCTGGAAGAAGAGCAAGAGAGTAGGCAGGTGTCCTTGCCTCCCAGGAAGGCCGTTTGCCTCGAGAAGATGACTATACAACCATCCATGTTGGACCCGGCAGCCCTTACAGTGGGGCTGGGCAGACACAGACTCAGTCCCCAGGGCCACTCCAGGGCTCCTCCTCCCGCCATGCCCTGCCTCTGGATCGTGCGGCAGGGGACACAGGGGCTTTGGGGTGCATCCCAGACCCACATCATGAAGCCAGGTACTGTCGTTTCCTGTCTTCCAGCTTAGGGCTGTCCTCCCTTCACCACCTCTCTTGGTGTGTCCCTCGTCTCCTTACCAGGTGGCCAGCGTCTGAGGGCTGAGCCCGAGTTCTACTTTTATGGCCCAGACGCTCACAGTATGCTGCGCTGACTTGGGCCCCAGACTGTCATGAGCTGAGGCTTCTGAGCAGATGGAGGCCAGGCTGCAGGTCTGCTACAGAGGAAGCGAGGGCTGGCTTGCAGGGGACGACACTGACCCACAGAGGGAGTGTCCTGTGAGGACTGGTGACTGGCTTTGAGGGGGCACAGGAGCCGTGGCCACTGGTTGTCCACCTGTTTTTCTCCTTCCTGATGGAGCCCCAGGTTTGTTCAGCCCCCATGATGTCCCTCACTTGCCTGTGATTGGCTGAGGCATGAGCACGTGACTGTTCTGGCCATTGAGACCTCATGGGGCATTTGCTGGGGGTGGGTGTCTGGGAGCCATTTCCTCGTTCTGAAGGGCCACATGCAGCTTAGAAGGGAGGAAAGGCTCTCTTCTTGACCTGAAAGTTGTTCATGCCTTGGAGGCCCGAGCTGCTGTTGTCTTGGGACCACAGGGGCACTTGGGCAAGCGTGAGGCCAGCGCGCAGAGGGCGGCACAGAGACGAGCGGAAGAGGCTGCCGGCCGCTCACGGCGCCAGGCCAGAGAGCCCTCGCGGGTCTTCCTGCTCTGAGAGATGATGCGCTCCTCCATCGTGGCCGCCTGGAGTTGGGAACTTGCTCGGAACCTCCTTCTCCCTTCCCTGGAGTTTCCCTGTGCTGCTGGCCAGCCTGGCTCCGGGCACTTGCAATGGCCTTTGCTCCTGATTCCCAGTGGCCTCATGGGGGTGGATTGCTGCCCCTCCGGCTGACCTCATACTTGGCAGAAGGTGGAGGGCTGCTGGCCATTGATGCTGTGAGAGCCAGTGTTCCCATCTGTGAAGCCCAGAGAGAGGAAGGAGGTTTTCTGAGACTTCTCAAAAGCGCCCCCATCAGCCACCAAGACAGGATGGACGGGTGCCATATAAAATATGACGGGCAGCCACAAGCCCCAGGAACCTAAGGGAGGGGCGGCGGCGCCGGCCCCCTTGGGGATTGCCCCTGCTTGTCGGTGTGGGGCGGAGGTGTCAGTTCTCTCAAAGGCCCTCCAGGCCTGGACTCAGACCTCACACATTTGCCTTCGAGTGGCCTTGTGCTCCTGACCTGACCCTCTGCAGCTTTCCTTCTCCTGACTTCATGGGTGTGAAAGCACAGCATAGCACGGGTGACGGCGGGACAGGAAGAGTGGGGAACGGAAGAGCAGGGAACAGAGAGCGGCGCTGTGTGCTGTGTTCCAGGCGTGAATCTCCCGCAGACCCCAGGTGGTCACAGGTCGTGGCCTGAGATGTCAGTTGAACTGGGTTCTGACTACTAACAGGTTGCACTGTGTGTGTGTGTGTGTGTGTGTGTGTGTGTGTGTGTGTGTGTTACTAGGGATTGAACTCACAGCCATTCTCCCTCTGAACTATACCCCCAGCCCTATTTTATTTTCTATTTTTTTATTTGAAACAGGGTCTTGCTAAGTGACTGCATGCGGCCTTGAACCTGCAATGCTCCTGTCTCCGCCTCCCCAGTGCTGGGACTATAGGCATCGCCACCAGCCCGGCTAGTTACATTGTTCCTCTACTGCACCAATGCTTCCTAGGCTGGTTGGACCAAAGCATCACTGGGACGGCTTGGTAGCATCCTGACTGCGGCGCCCCTCTCCCAGAGATCCTGATGTGGCAGGTCTTGGGGACTCTGTTCTTAACACGTTCCCAGGTGATACCAAGCTGCTGGGCTGCGACCAGCTTTGAGAAGCACTGATCTAAAGAGCCGTGGGTGCTACACACTTCCAGACATTTCCTCGGGGGAGATGGTTCTCTTGGCCCAAGATAGGGCCCGAAATCTGCATTTTTAAACAGAAGCCCCCAGTGACTGGGGCCAGGGTGGGCTGGGTGGCAGTTGGTAAGGCTCAGCAGAGTGTCAGGGAGGACTTGCGGGTGGTTGTTAAGATGACCAACTCATCCTGCTTGGCCTGAGGCTTTCCTGGTTTTAACACCAAGAGTCCTGAGTCCCAGGACTGCCCCCACCCCAGTCCTGGGCAGGTGGGGCAGCAGATGGCTGGGTCTGGTGGATGGTGGTACCAGGAGTGGTGGTACACACATGCGATCCCACTATTTGAGAGACCGAGGTGGGAGAATCGCAGCTTCGAGAGCAGCCTTCACAACCTAGCAAGACCCTCGGCACTTAGCGAGACGCTGTTTTAAAATTAAAAATAAAAAAGGGTTGGGGGTGGAATGCCTCTGGACTTTGTCCCCTGTGCTGGGAAACAAGAACAACAGGTGGGTGGTGGTGTCTTGGAGAGACGGGGAAGGCGGTGGTGTTGCCTGCTGCCTAGGCGCGGTTCCCATCTGGGTCCGTGGTGCCCCTTGTCCGGCCTTGGCTGCGTCCCCCAGGCTGCCGGGCCTCACTCTTACCACTTAGGTTGTGGCATCCGCAACAGCTGGGCCGAGTCAGGAGTACTGTGTGTGGAGGGAGGAGGGAGGGTCCAGGTGCTTGGTTCTTAATGGGGCACAGGTGACAGGCGAGAGGACGGGAGCCTGAGGCTGAAGCTGACGACGTTCAGAGTCACAGAACCGGGGCTTCGGCCTGCACACGACAGACTCCACAGCCTCCCGCTCCGCCCGTGCATCCAGCACTTGGAGAGCCGGGTGAAGGTGCCGCCTGTGCAGTGGGCGGACAGAGGTGCATGTGGCCATGGCTGGGAGCCTTGGAGCATGGGACCATTGTGATGGTTGGGTCACTGCTGTATCCCAAGCACCTGTGAGTGTGTGGCACACAGTCCGCACACAATTAATTACTAAGTGAACCACCTAGCCCCCAGGGAGCTCACCTAATACTTGCTGGACACCCCTGTCCCTTGCCAGCTAGTGTCCCCAGGACACCGTGACCCCGAGAGTCCCGTCTGCTCCAACCAGCACGTAGAGGCTTGGCCGCCAGGTGGTCAGGCCCCGGCAAAGGGGCCGGTGCTACATCTAAGGCTGTTGCTGTCGTCCTTAGCGTGGCAGGGAGCCCGGGCTTCAGGGAGAGTACTGGCTCATGGGTGGAGCTGTGGGGAGCCTGCTGAGTGGCATCTGATCCCTTTGCCGTCCTCCTGCCCCTCCTCCCTGCATGCATTCAGATGCCCTGTGGGGCCTGACTTCCTAGAGGACCTGCAGGTCCTCTCTGGCCCTTGCAAGGTTGAAGCCCAGTGAGAAGCAGGGTTTCCTCCCATGCTAGGCAGTCCCTGAGTAGCCAGGGGGCCAGGCCATCCTGCTGAGGGCTCCAGGCCAAGGACCCATGGCCAATGGCACGTTCCCTCCCTGGCCAAGGGAGTCGAGACCCATGGAGTCTTGAAACAGTGGGTCACTCAGACCTCAGACCCTTTGCATCTGGCCCTACATCCCGGGGAACCAGCCTTCTACCCTTCCCACTGGGCAAGTCTCCTTCCTGCCCAGAGTGCAGGGCTCCTCAGGCCCAGGCTGAGCCCCTCTGAGTGTCCATCATGCCAGGACTCGTGGCTGCCCCCCCCCCAGAACGTGCTTGAGAGGACCTGGGACTGGCCTTCGAGGGCTGAGCACCAGCCTTTGAGGACTGAGGACCGGCCGGCACTGTGCTTTGCCTCCAGGAGCTGCTGCAGGCTGCGGTGGGCATGTTGACCGTGCCTGTGTGCAGCTGGCTTCCTGAGCAGCCGCTCCTGAGCCTCTGGGCCGGCCTGATAACGTCCCCTGCCCCGGCCGGTCACTTCCTGCCGCCAGGCTCTAGGAAGCCCAGCCCAGCCCCATCATGGCGATTTTCAGGGTGCCGTTCCTATCAGGCTGGGCTTCTCTGGGGGAAGTGTGTGAGTGTGTGAGTGACCAGTGTCGCCGTCTGCCCTGTCCCTACAGTGTCCATTCCCCGCCAATCCTTGCAGCTCTGTGCTGTGTGTGGAGTGGGGAAGAGGCTTTAGCAGGAAGCCCAGGCTCCAGCTCCCAGGATTCCCCAGATCATCTCTGCTGACTTCTTCTGCCCCTTAAACGTTGACTTTGGTCATCTGTGCTGCTTGTTCAAGAGTTGCGAGCACCCAGGCCCGCTGAACTGGGCCACTGTCTAACAGAATGTCACTGGGGGCTGTTTGTCCATAGGGGCCTGGGGTAGGACCTGGAGGCCCCGACTGTGCTCCAGACAGCCTGGGAGCGGCGTCTCCTGAGACCAAGGTGCTGGGGTGTGTCCTGTCCATGCAGGGGAAACGTGCGTCTTGAATGATCTATTCCAGAAATACTTATTGAGGACCTACTCGAGAGTAACAGGATGAGGTGAGAACTTACAAGGATTCTGGCCTTCACACTGGGAAGGGGCATGTGGGGAGGGGCATCAGCAGAGGGCCAAAGGGGGCGGGGTCACGTAATGTGACTTGTGTTCTAAAACAGGGGATGACTAACCCAGGTTCCGGGTAGTGGAGTGTGCCCTTTGCTTCTAATGCTGCTCCAGACCCTGCACCGCCCCGTGCAGCCCCACCGCCGCCCCGTGCAGCTGTGCACCGCTGGAGAAGCTGTCGCCCGCCCCGCTGACAGCACACGCACCACTGAGGGCCACAGGCCGGCCGAGCGCTGGAGCGCTCCAGTGGGTTTCTCTTCCCACTTTCTGAGTCACGCTCTTCTCTCCCTTCTCGCTCCTGGGTCATGACCTTGCCTTCTGGCCTTGCCTCATGCTTTATTGAGGAAATAAAAGCAATGAGGCAGCTGCCTCACTTCCTACTCCCAGCCCACCTGCCCCTGCTTGGGCTTCGACTCCTCCAAAGGCAGCAGCCCTTCCCTTGCTCAGGAGCCTCTGGTCTCACCTCCTTGGGCCTTCACCGTGTCTTCCTCCCTCCTCCATCTGGGCCGTGCCCTCCACGCACCGCACACGCCGGTGCCCTCCTGGCTCCCGTTGGAAGCTGCCTCAGGCCCCAGCTCGCTTCTCTTGCATGGCCACTCCTGCTCAAGGATCCCCCAGCTCCTCAGTCCAGCCTAGCAGGCCTCTTGTCCCTGCACCCTGCTGAGGCTAAGCACCCCAAGGTCACCTCCCTTGTTGCCTCCATGTGGTCAGATCTGCTGTGGCTGTGTTCTTATCTTACTTCTTGTTACAGCCACTTTTAACCCCCTTTGCCACTCCTCTTCCTGGAAACGCTGTCTAATCTTGGTTTCTGCAACAGATATGCCTTCCTTTTTCTTCCTGAGCCCTCCTGGAGCTCAGTCTCCTCCAGAATTGATCTGGACTTGAGGTCTCTATTTGGAAACCAAATATCATCGCACACTGGACTTGGCATAAAAACCTCTCGGTTCATTCTTCCTCACTTCAGTGCAGGACTCTGTTGTCCAGCTACTGTGCAATCTGCAATCCAGTACTTATCCTTAATCTCGCTCTGGCCCTCATCCATTGCGTATTAGTTTCCTGTGGCTGCTGTAACAAGTCATCCCACATCTGCTGGCTTAAAACAGTGGTATGTATTCTTAGTCCCCGGGGCCACGAGTCAGCCAAGGCTCTCACTGGGCTAAGACCAAGCACCATCAGGATGGTGTTCCTTCTGGGGGCTCCAGGAGCAAGTGTGTGTTCCAGCCTTGTATAGGTTATGGGGGTGGCTGTCCAGTGTAGCCGGTCCCTGTCTGTCTTCCTGTTTCCCATCACATCCCCCTGCACACCAGCTCTCTGCTGCTCTCTTCTGAGGACCAGGCCCAGCCACACAACTGAGGACAATTCTGTCTCAAGATTCTCAACCACATCTGTGTCCAGAATACCTGTTCACAGTTTCCAGAGATTAGGAGGTGGACTTCTTTGGGGACCATTATTCTGTCAGCCACACCTCCACGCCAGCCCATTAGTGTGTCTTGTGTATTTTACCTCCAAACCACGCCCTCACTCAGCCTGTTTCTCCCTTTCTACACTTTTTCTCTCCTTAGGGCATTTGCCAAGATTTCCCCTGCAGATCATTTCTGCCAACTTCTTTTGGGCTCCTCAATCTTTGACTTTTGCCACCTTTGTTTTGCAGTCGAGAATTCTTGACCTCTGTGGTGGCCTTTCTACCCTTCCTCTGCCCTCCACCTGAGCCTGTTCCCCACACAGCAGACCAGAGGGAGCCTTAAAAGACCAACTCAGCAGCTGAGCCCTTCCCTTCTCTGCACTTCCAGGGCTCCATTCCGGGCCTTCTCCGCCCTCTCTCCTGGAGGCTCTTCCTCCATTTCAGAAGCCTGACTCTCCTGCTTCTCCCCTGACCTCACTACCAGCCTCAAGTGGCCGCTAGCCACTTCCTGTCCACCACCCTGATTTAATACTGGCACTGTCCACCCTCTGGTGCTTTCTGGCCTGTCTTCCCCGTCTGTGAGGAGAGCCACCAGCTGCCCCTCCTTCCGGTGACATGTTCTTGTGCAGGGTGCTGGCAAGGGAGAGGGGAGCGGCTCCAGACCTGGAATGTGTCCTAAAGGATGCTGAGGTTTGGGCTGGAGAAGGCCATAGGGTGCTGGCTGCCTCAGGTGGACAGACGGCAGTGGGCTCCCGGCTGGGGTGCGCACACGAGCGGCTCGTGGCCCTGGAGAGAGGGGGATGGGCCCTTGGGAGTGACCATAGTCACTGTACTCTTAACTCAGGTGATGGTCAGGCTGTGTGACCCCCTCCCCCAGGAGGCTTTTAACCTTTTTATTTTTGTGGTACTGGGGTTCCTGGAAACCCTTCTCCGGGCTATACTCCCAGATCTATTTTATGTTTTTGTTTGGAAACAGGGTCTCTTAGGCCATTGTGGCTGGCTTCGAACCTGCGCGATCCTCCTGTCTCCGCCTCCCAAGTGCAGGGATTACAAGCTGTGCCACCACGCCCGGCAGATTTTAACTTAGCTACTTAATGTTTTGTGTAGATAACAAATGTAAATGGTAATAAAAATAAAGTGATTTAAAGAAACCCAGCTTGGCGGGGTATGCCTGTGATCCAGTACCTGGGAGGCTGAGACAGCAACTTAGTGAGATTCTTAGCAGTTTAGCAAGATCTTATTTTAAAAACAAAAAATAAGCTGGGCGTGATGGTGCACACCTGTAATCTCAGTACTTGGGAGGCTGAGACAGGATGATTGTAGGTTCAGTGACAGCCTCAGCAAGTAGTAAGACTCTCAGCAACCCTAGTAAGATCCAATTTCGAAACAAAACAACAACAGAAAATTGGGCTGGAGGGTGTAGCTCAGAGGAGAATGCCCCTGGGTTCAATCCCTAGTACTACCACCACCAAAAAAAAAGAAAAGAGAAAAAAAATTTCAAAAGACTATATACAGATACTCCTCAGCTTAGGATAAGCTCACCATAAATTGAAAATATCCTGAATTCAAATTGCCTTTAATACACTTAACTTGGCAAGCGTCACAGCTTAGTCTACAGCTTAAATGTGCTCAGAGCACTCACAGTGGCCTACACGGGCCTTCCTGTCCCTGTGATGGCATGGCTGGCCCAGAGCTACGCTCCCCGAGGCTGCCCAGCAGCTCCAGGAAGCCACAGCACACACTGCTGGCCTGGGAAAAGACAAGATCCAAAATCCAAAATGTGGTGTTTAGTGGGCACATAATAAACCAGCCCCAAACTCAGTGCCTCACAGCCAGCCGCTCAGTGCTTGTCACGATTCTGGGCTCCCCGGGGCACGCCTGTGCCTCAGTGGCCCGTTGGAGGTCGGCGGGGACCTCGCTGCTCCTGGCTGGGCTCTCACGTGTCTGGGCCATGGTTGAGACGACGGCTGGACTTTCGTCCTTCTGTGGCGTGACCTCAGCTACATCCCTGCTGGCCAAGTGTTTCCTCCCGGTGGCCACCGATAGCAGGAGGAAAGAGGAAGTGTGTAAGCCCTTCTCCAAGCGCCTGTGTGCATCAGCGCCACTGCTGGCCCACCATCAGGATGGCAGCCGAACCCAGGGCCAGCACTCAGAGGCCACAGAGCGAGCGTAAGGAAGCGCCCGCGAGCTCCCAGGCTCCTGTTGAGTTTTGTCTCATTTGTTTAATGGATGTGCTATGTCCTGTGCAGGGGCACACCTTAATTATCGAGCAGGTCCCTGTCAAGGATCCTATAAATAGTCTTCTATTTTTTGCCATTACTAGTAGGGCTATAAGCAGTAACACTCCTGTGAGTTTGTGAATCTGTGCTCATGGATGCATAGGTCAGAGACAAGGTCCTGGAACCGGGGTTTCTGGAGTTTCTGGTTAGATGGTGCAGCTGTCGGAGTGTAGAGAAGTTGCTAACTTGCCCCTGATGACTCCTGCCTGCTGATACTCCCGCCGGCTTTCCACCACCATGTCTGTTTTCCTGTCACACTTTTTGGGCAGGAGATTCGAGAGGCCAGAGTGTGGGACCCAGGTGAGGCAGGATGGCTGCCTTCGTCGTGTGTGGGGTGCCGCGGAACCAGCTCCTGCCTGGCAGGGGCGGCTTTCCTCTTGGATCGCACCACGGCAGGAATGGTGTGAAGAGACCTCGCTGCTTCTCTGTTGACATTGAGGCCTCCTGTTGACATTAAGGACTCAGGAATGAAGGAGCTCCAAGTTCTTCCCTCTGGTGGGAAGTCTGCGTGTGAGCTGCTTATGCTGCCGGGGAAGCACCACTGGGCAGGGACAGTGACTGCAGGAGGCAGAGGCCGCAGCCCACCTTCCCTGGGATCCCGGGGCCAGATGTCCCCAGATGGAGCTGTGTCCCCGCAGGCCCATGGGTCATCTGGCTAGAGCAGAGGCGGCACACCGGTGCCCTCGCGGGTGACGCCCCTCACTCACTCTCCTGCTCAGGGTTCTCCTGTGGTCTCTGATCCCTCCGCCTTTGTCTTTATGTCAGTCGGGGGATCTGGCTCCTGCTCCTCACTTCAACCCTAAAAACTGCCCTGGGCGTCCCAGAGCCCTGTATGCCGGCGCCCGGAGGGGCGTAGCAGGTAGAGCAGGATAAGGACTCCAGCTCACTGGTCCAGCCCCTGCAGCAGAGGGGCTGAGTTTCCCAGGAAGGGTCACATGGCTTTGGGAGGCTCTGCCAGGGTCAAGTGGCTCGTGCCCGGCACGCTGGAGAGGTGGCATCAGGACACTGCCTGGTTCAAATCCTGCGAGAACCTTTGACTTGTTGTGTCCACTCTCAGGCCTGGTTCCCTGGGGACAGTAGTCTAAGCATCCTAGCGTCGGCAGGACCACGTCAACTGCGCAGCACACCGATCGTGAGAGCCCAGTGCCCCTGTACAGCGTCCACATCCCACCGCATCGCAGGCCCCGGGGCGCAGGGATCTATCTCAGAGCTCTGGGCCCACGGAATCTAAATGAACTATCCAGGGAAACAGTAGGTCCTAGAAAGACTGTGTTAGCAATCGTAGCTGATGGTCCCTGAGCACCTGCTTCATACTATCAGGCATTACGAGTATCGGCTAATCATCACACTAGCCAGGTGAGGAAACAGGCTCAGGGAGGTAGTGTCTCGCTGAGTGTCGCACAGCTAGCAGGCGAGGGAGCTGGGATCCCGGTGCCTCCGGGGCTTCTCCGTCCTGGAAACCTCGTGCCTGGCCCACGTGCAGCTGTGGAGTGCCCAGCTGTGTGCTGATAGTGCATAGGTGAGTGGGGGAGAGGGACAGTGTCAGGCTTTGTGCACAGAGCTGCGACAGGCTCCTGTCGTGGTCGCGTGTGGACACTCAAGGCAGCAGGGCGTCCTTGTACCCCGCTCTCGGCATCTCTGTCCTCTGTTGCGGGATGCCTGACATCACGAAAACTGTTTTTATATTGTCTTATTTTTGTGGTTGTTTCAGATGGTGTATGTGTGTATGTGAATTTGGTCCTTAGTACTCCATCTTGGTAGGACGTGAAAGCCTATTTTAATATCTGATTCTTTTATTTTGCACTTAATTCTTTAATCCATCTGGAATTAGCTTCCTGCTGTGCCCCGGGCGCCCTTCCCCCTCCTGCCTCATTGTTCCTCTGTTACTCGGGTTGAGCCTTGAAGTATCTATGAATTTTTTTGGCGTGAGCTCTTGATGTTTTTATCTCTGCCCTCCTGGTTGGGAGAGTGAATGGAAGGGAATTTACCTTTTTTGAAGGGGAACAAACAATAACAACAACCAAAAACCCCCACAAAACATAATTTACTGGAAGATTAAATTGGAGCCTAGAAATGTGAAAAATTTCAAAATTTGTGTTTTAGCCAGCATGCTAAATTACAAGTTACATTGTAAGCTTTTTGCTCAGCATGTACAGCCCCTTCTGCAATCCTCACTCACCTGGAAGAGACCCCAGTGTCCCCTGGTCCTCCCCAGCACGCTAGCTCGCGTGTGTCTCCGACAGACTGCTTGGGGCCCCCAAGGGGCCCGGTGCCTTTGCACATTCTGCTCCTCCACCTGGAAGCGCTTTCTGCACAGATCCCAACTCGAGGATGTGTTCCTGCCATGCTCCTGGTGGCTGGACTCTTTGTCTCCTCCCCAACCCCGCTGGGCTGTGCGCACCTTCCTGAGAGTCCACATGGACTGATCCTGAGAGATGGGGGCCTGGCTGGGACTGTCTCCTGATTCTGAGGAAATCCTCTGTCTCTCTCAATGGGGCCTTCTCCAGGGCCCATCCCACTCCCCAGAGATCAGGAGATCACAGAAACCCAAGGGATGGAAAGCTTCCTTAGTTTTTGTTTTGTTTTGTTTTTGTGGGATTACAAGTGTGCAACACCACACCTAGATCCCAGCCCTAAT
Source organism: Muscardinus avellanarius (assembly GCF_963383645.1). NCBI lineage: Eukaryota > Metazoa > Chordata > Mammalia > Rodentia > Gliridae > Muscardinus > Muscardinus avellanarius. Next base: position 94,405,053 of record NC_137798.1, on the reverse strand, counting down.
TTTTTTTTTTTTTATTATGGAACAGGGTCTCACTGAGTTGCAAAGGACCTTGCTACGTAGCAATAAGGCTGGCTGCAAACCGCGATCCTCCTGTCTCAACCTCCCAAATGCAGGATTACAAGTGTGCATTGCCATACCCGGCTAAACTCCCAGCTTTTTTTTTCTTTCTTTCTTTCTTTTGGTGGTACTGGGGTTCCTGGAAACCCTTCTACCTCCGGGCTACACTCCCAGACCTATTTTTATACTTTTTAAAATTTGGAAACAGGGTCTATTAAGCCAGCGCGGCTAGCTTTGAACCTGCGTGATCCTGCTGTCTCCACCTCCCAAGTGCAGGGATTACAAGTGTGCGCCACCGCGCCCGGCTAAACTCCCAGCTTTTAGAGAGAGTTATAGTTTTTTTTTTTTTCCTAAAAGCAATATAAAGCAGGGCATAATGGTATGTGCTTGTGATCCCAGTACTAGGGAGGCTGAGGCAGGAGGATCACAAGTTCAAAGGACAAATTAGCAACACCCTGTCTCAAAATAAAAAATAAAAAGGACTAGGGATATGGCCCAGTGGTAGAACACCCCTGGGATTAATCCCCAGTACTGCAAAATAAATAAATAAATGAACATATTGTAAAATGATTCCTCTCAATATAAATAATTAAAACTATAAAGATAAGAGGTTTTTTTTTTTTTTTTTTGTTTTTTTTTTTTTTTTTTTGCTGTGCTGGGCATTTATCCCCAATCCTATTATTCAGATAGTCCTGTTGTTTACACTAGATGGTAATTATTTTAGCTATCTTTATAGGGTTATAGACAAATATAGAGATAAATATTTAGATATAATCTGTGAACTGTGATCACATTCTTGTCCAGTAGGATAGCCAATAGCCAATCATACATGACTGCCTGGAATGTGGCAAGTTTGAATTGCGATTCACTCTCAGTGTAAAATACACTTTAGCTTCAGAAAACATTTAAAAGATTTTGTTTCTCAGGAAGGGCTTGTGTTTCTGGGGCTGTTCCCCGTTGCTCTCCTCCTGGCTGGTGTTCTGGCCGGCGCCACCGCCCGCGCTGGCCCCGTGGCCCTGAGCCTTCTGCAGCCATCGCTGCGCTGTACTCCGGTGTGGACACTGTCCCTCCTGTCCTTCTCGTAGGACGTTTGGCCTCTTGGGCATCTAAAGAGCTCTCAGTTCAGTAACTTAACTCAGCCCCGTTCTGGCGTTAGCTGGCTCCTCCCAGTCTTGTCTCTAAAGATGATTGTAGCTCCCCACACACAGAGCTCCCTGAGGCCTGCGGACTCACCCACTGCTGCCAAGATGTAGAAAGAGCCCTGGGCCTTTGGTGGGCTGATCGCCTGGCATCTCAGTGGGTTCTCAGTGATTCTTTGATTTCTTTTGTGTGTGTGGTACTAGGATTGAACTCAGGTGTGTCTGCGGTCTGTCTCTTTAGATATAACCCCAGCCCTATTTTCTTTTTTATTTTAGAACTGGGTCTAACTAAGTTGCCGAGGGGCCTTGAACCTGTGACACTCCTGTGTCAGCCTCTCAAGTACATCACACTCAGCTTGACTAAATTAATTTTAGAATGTGTACTTAAGCAAGCAAATCTGCTCTCTTTTCTAGGACCAGGATTAAATAAAGACAAAGCTAACGTCCATTTTGGCCACCAGCTAGTTGTGGTCACTTCATCCCAGCAGTAATTGCTATAATGGACTTGAGATATAGCCTATTAGACTTTTAAACTGATTTTATATATAAAATGTATATATAAAGTTGGTCCTGGGGTGCGCTTTTTATTCTACGATTATCAAACCAATGTAGACATCAACAAAACTATGACCACCATGAGTAGGTCTACTCTCCGGAGTCAGAACTTCCTACAAACAGTCCCAAAGGTCATTGTTTGCATAGTTTCCACCTTTACACAGAAGACCATAGGCAGTCAGCTCATCTTGGTAGAAACCCACTTTCAGGATCTGACTGGACCTCTGGGCTCATTGGCACATGCCTGAAATCCCAGCAGCCTCGTCCAAGACAAGACAATTCAAGTTCAAGGCCAGCCTAGGCAATTTAGCTGTCTCCAAATTAAAAATTAAAAACATTTTTTTAAATATCTGTGGGTAGAGCACTTGCCCTGGGTTCAGTCCAGAGTACTGGGGGGAGGAGAGAAGAATCTGACTTTATTAACACTCCTGCTTGTGCACAGGGCTGCAGAGGCCTGAGGAACCAGGAGAACTCACCACCTGCTCTTAGAAATAAATCACACTGGGTTTTTTTATTTCCTTTTTTTTGGGGGGGTGCTGAAGATTGAACCCAGGGGCATGCTACCTCTGAGCTACATCCTCACCCCTATTTTATTCTCTATTTTGAACAGGGCCTTACTGAGTTGCTGAGAGCCTCGCTAAGTAGCTGCGGCTGGCTGCAAACCCGCGATCCTCTGGTCTCATCCTCTCAAGCACTGGGATTACTAGTGTGCACCACCACACTGGCCACACTGGGTTGTGCACGAGTCATAAGATCATGAGACATCTTTGCCCTCTTTCTCCTGACTTTGAACTCTCCCTGTTAATATGCAGCAGTCTTTCTGGAGTCAGTAAATGTGTGGCAGAGGAATGACTGGGAACTTGAGCCAACACGGTGGAACATCCCTTACACTTGAACAGGGGTCGCCATAAGACGGGGCACGCTTAGACCCCAGCCGAGGTCATGAGGGTCCGGAAGGGTCTGGCCAGGGGCCTGGAGCCTTGGAGCGCAGCACCCCTGGGTCCTAGGGGCTTGCCAGCACACAGACTGACCCCTGCTCCCGTTCAGTGTCTCCCTTTGTCTTGTAGATGACATGGCAGAACTTCTCCTTGGGGAGTCAAAGCTGGAGCAGTACCTGAAGGAGCACCCTCTGAGGCAGGGGGCTAGCCCCCGCGGCCCTAGGCCCCCGCTGACCGAGGTCCGCAAGCACCTGACCGCTGCCCTGGACCGGGGGAACCTCAAGGTACTGTGGGCCCTGGGAGGAAGAGGGGCAGTGGAGGATGCTGGTGCTGTCTCCTCTGGATGGCGTGTGGCTGGGAAGGACACGGGATGAGCTGGGTGTGTTTGGCATCTGCACAATGTCGTGACCTGTCTCAGCAGGCCAGCAACCTGTGCAATCAGTGTGTGAGCCCCTGGCTGGCTGAGCCCTGCGGGGCTCTCTGATGAGAGTCTTCAGTGGTACACCCTCCTGATTAAAGGCACCAGTCTCCCAGGTGCTTGCAATAAAGCCCCACGTAGGGTCCAGAGCTTGCCTGACCCTTTGCCTGCTCTGGGAAGTGAGAAGTTAGTCATGAGTGTCATGTGTGCAGTCCCTGCCCAAGTCACATGGCTCCTGACTCTTAACAGGCCACTGTGGCCCAGGGTGCTCCCCTGCCTGAGCGGGACCCTCGTCCCCCCACAGGACAGCTCAGGAGCACCCATGCTTATCTGCTCTCTGTTGGCACCAGCCCCATCCCAGCCCCATCCCTCTCACTCGCCTTCCTTCCCTGTCTTCCCTGGCCCATCCCCTCCTCCCCTCCCCATTAGCTCACACTTCCTGGCCCCCACACAAGTCTGGCCTTCACTGCTGTCTGAGGTCACTTTGGGAGACAGCCGCTGGTGCCCAGCCTCTCTCTCTGCCCCTCCTCCTCAGACTTCACCCCCATGCCCGTCCCTTCCCTGCGAGTCTGCATTCTTTTTTTTGATTTTTTTTTTTTTTTTTTTTGGTGGTACTGGGGTTCCTGGAAGCCCTTCTATATCCGGGCTACACTCCCAGACCTATTTTTTTTATTTTTGGAAACAGGGTCTCCTAAGCCAGTGCGGCTGGCTTCGAACCTGTGCGATCCTCCTGTCTCCGCCTCCCAAGCGTGGGGATGATAAGCGTGTACACCGTGCCCGGCTCAGGACGGTTCTGAAGCTCAGGCGTGGCAGTTTTTACACCTGTTGTTTACTGCTGTTGCATTACTTCTGCCTAAGAGGTTCTCTTGTTTCTGGTTTTTAGCTTCCCCAGCTGGTAAAGAATGTTCTAGTCACACAGCTTCCTCAGAGCCGCTCTTCCTCTTTCTTGGACCTTGAGTCCAGTGTGTGTCCAGTGACAGGCTGGAGGCAGAGGGAGCCAGCATCTCGGGGGGAGCCCGCCCTGAGAGGCAGGAGGCCGGCTCCGATTCAGGGCAGCAGAACTGTCCCGTCTCGGGCCAGGCAGCCTGTGGCTCGGTCCACACTGGGGCTGCTGGCCCTCCACTGGCAGGGCAGCGAGCGGCACGCCGACTGTTCCCTCTCTCCTCAAGGCCCGCCCTCCCAGTGTCCATCCTGTGCCTCTGCGCTGAAATTTTACCAAGCTGACTTTCCATGTGGCCCATCAGTTTCCTTTTTCAGAATTGACTTTTCTTGTAAAATATACATAACATGAAATTAATTTTTTTCGTGGTACCAGGGATTGAACCCAGTATTTCCCTCTGAGATACAACCTCAGCCCTGTTTTTTGTTTTTTGTTTTTTGTGTTTTTTTGTATTTAGAAATGGGGTCTTGCTGAATTTTTGCGCTCTGACCTCTAATTTGCATTCCTTCTGTCTCAAGCACTGGGTTTATGGGTGTGAGCTACTGAGACTGGCTATAATCGGCCACGTTGGCCATTCCTAAGCATCCAGCCCAGGGGCATTAAGTGCATCCGCATGGTGCCACCGTCACAGTGCCCATCTCCAGGACTCTTCTGTCTTCTCAAAGTGGACCTCTCCTTGTAATCAGCCTAAGCCGGTGCCTTTGAGAGCGGGAGCTTGGGGAAGGAGGGACGCCATGGCCAGGCCCCTGGGAAGCTCTCAGAGGAGCCACGCGGGTGCCTTTCCCCACGTGGGTACAAGATCCCTTCTGTGGTGTTTTCCTACTGTCGCTCTTTCTCCATCTCCAGAGAGAATTCAGAGTCCTTGTGTCGCTCAGCCCCACGCCGCGCAGCCTTCTCTGCTTCCGTCCACTCTGTACATCCTGCCCTCCTCCCTGCCATCTCTACTCCTCCCTAGACTTGCCGGCACCGAGGCCAGCAGGCTGCTCCCTGTGCTGTGCCTGGTCACCTGTGCCCTGTCCCGTCAAAGCTGCAGGATAGCCGGGCGTGGTGGCGCACGCTTGTAATCCCCACGCTTGGGAGGCAGAGACAGGAGGATCGCGCAGGTTCGAAGCTAGTCGTGCTGGCTTAAGAGACCCTGTTTAAAAAAAAAAAAAAATCAGAGGATACAGAGGGCAGCGTGTCCCTTAGCTGGGGCGCCCACCTCTGTGGTCTGAGCTCCCGCCGAGGCCTGGGAGAGCTGAGAGGAGATGGCTGCTCCCCGGCCTCGTGGCTGTGGCACCTCTTCTTTCCCCAGCTGACTAGGTGGGGGCAGGGCTACAGGGAGGAAGGTGACCCCTCAGGGCTGCCACAGCCCTCGGCCTTCAGACAGGAGACCGAGCTGATTAACCTCAGCTTCACAGGCTTGAGTGGCTCGTAGGAAATCTGGCCGTTGGTGAGAAAGCAAGGCCTGACTCGCACCCTGCTGGAAGCCCGCCTTGGGTTATCTGGGCTCCGGCCTAATGCCTCCGCGGTGCCCCGGTGCCAGGCCTCTGTGTTCCCGTTGCTCGAGCTTAGCTCCGGCAGTGTACCTTCAGGCCCAGCCGGCGAGGGCCTGACGTGACATGCGGGGTTTGGGTTTGGTTGAGCTTTTCACAACAGCTTTATTGAGATATAACTCCATGCTATACAATTCACCCATGTCACATGGACAGTTCAGCGGCCTTTAGTATATTCATGAATTTGTGCAGCCATCACCACAGTCCATTCTAGAACACTTTCAGCAACCCAAAGAAACTTCGTAACCATTAGTAGACCTTCCCCAGCCCCCAGCCCTAGGCACACCCTGTCTGCTCTCCAGTTCTATACATCTGACTGTTCTGTGTGTGGCCTTTTGGGACTGGATTTTTTACTTGGGATAATGCTTTAGGGGTTGATCTGTGTTATAGCATACATACATGAAACACTTTATTTTTCATTAAGGCTAAATATTTTATGGTGAGACCACTTTTTTTTTTTTTGTGGTACTGGGGGTGGAACCCAGAGGCTTTCTACCTCTGGGCTATACTCCCAGACCTTTCTTATATCATTTTGGAAACAGGGTCTCACTAAGTTGCTGAGGCTGGCTTTGAACCTGTGTGATCCTCCTGTCTCAGCCTCCCAAGCACGGGGATTACAAGCGTGCGCCACCATGCCCGGCAACCATATTTTTTTTAATGTGTGGGGAGTACTAGGGATTGAACCCAGGGTCTTTCTACTTTTTTTTTTTTTTTTACCCCAGCCCTTTTTATTTTTTTTTTTTCTCAAATAGGATCTTGCTAATTTTTTGTGGTTGGGCTCTAACCTGCCTCTAACCAGCCTCCCAAGTACTGGGATCACAGGTGTCTGCCACTGTGCCTGGTTGCTAGACCACATCTCGATGGACATTTGGGCTGTTTGCATTTTTTGGCTATTGTGAATAATCTTGCTACAAACATTCATGCAGAGATTTTCACATGGGGACTACGGGGTTTCATGGTAACAGATGGCTGGGCCCGGAGGGAGCGTTGCGCACAGTATTGTAGGAAAATGTTTTTCTCTCTCCTTTTCCTTCTAGTCAGAATTCCTACAAGAATCCAATCTGATCATGGCCAAGTTGAATTACGTGGAGGGAGATTTTAAAGAAGCTCTGAACATTTACGCCCGGGTGGGCCTCGATGACCTGCCGCTGACAGCCGTCGCTCCGTACAGGTTACGGTTGATGGCGGAAGCCTTCGCCACCAAAGGTGAGGCCTGAGTTTGTCCCCCGCCGTCCCGTCCTTCGTAGACAGCAGAGCCTTCCCGTGAGTCTCGGGTAGTCCCCCGGGCGCTGCCCGGTTGACCCCACTGTGCATCCGGGCAACCTAAAGCAGACCGTTCCCTCGGATCTTCATTATCTCTGAAGGGAACGGAGGAGAAGCCTCCCGGCCAGGCTTCTTGATAATTGATATGCAACTTAACGAGGGACTTTTTTGGTAATTAAGTTACAGCGCAGCATGTCCAGGGATGCATGTCGTGTGGTCGGCTGCCCATGTGGCCAACCACACTTTTATTGATTACTGTCACCACTGGGTTAATTAAGGCCAATCAGTTGATACATGGCAACCACAGTGATGATCAACCCTCCGGTTGACTGGGTAGAAGATGGTGTAAACATCTCTGCTGCCAGAAAGGAGCTTGTAATGTAGTGTAGGAGGATGCAGTTCCCCAGGGAAGAAAAAGGACAGGAAGACAGGACACACGTGGCATCTGACATCCTACTGTCCCAAGCGGCCAGCCCCTCCTGTGCAGTGGGCGTTACCACATTCATCTCGCGGCTGTGAAGACGGTGAAGTCAGATGTATGTAGAGCATTTAATACAGTCCCTGGCGCATCCTCCGTGCTCATTAAGTGATACTGAACGATGACAGCTCCAAACCAGCAGCAAAAGTAAAGGTCAGGGATGGGTAACATGTCTGGGGAGGCTGGAGAGGTTTTCCTAGGCCGGCCGGCCGGGCAGGCTTCCAGGTCCAGGAGGGACACTTGGACCTGGACTTCCCAAGGCCACAGCAAGATGTGGACAGTGGGCAGCAGCTCTCTGCCTCCGCCACCTGCTGTCCAGGTCATGCCCGGTGGCGCCTGTGGCTGGCACAGGGCCTGCTGGGACCTGGGGGCGTGGCTGCAGGCAGCTGCAGGCTGACCACGCATGTGCCGCCAGCACTGTAGCCCCGGGTTGGGCTGCAGGTGGACCGGCCTGTCTGACTCAGTGTCCTGTGCAGAGCTGAACAAAGGCCTGGCCCGAGGCATACTTCTTTTTTATTTTTTTTGGTGGTGGTACTGGAGTTCCTGGAAGCCCTTCTACCTCCGGGCTACACTCCCAGACCTACTTTTTTTACATTTTTTATTTGGAAACAGGGTCTCCTAAGCCAGCGCGTGCGGCTGGCTTCGAACCTGCGCGATCCTCCTGTCTCTGCCTCCCAAGCGCGGGGATTACAAGCGTGCGCCACCACGCCCGGCCGAGGCATACTTCTTAAGGGCTTTGTGACAGGCTTGATGATTGCCCAGTTTCCTGGGGCGCCTCAAGGACTGCCAGGTTCATCTAGTCTTCTAAATGTCCCGGTGGGCTGGGATGAGAGGCCATTGTCCTTGACGGCCCGTGCGCGCCTTAATGGGCCCCATCCTCCGAGGCTGTCTCGGGGCCCTGCGAGCATCTTTGCATCTGCCCATGCTGTGTGCATCTGCCCAGATGTGTCCCGGCCCTTCTTTGCTCTCTGGTGCTCACCCAGCCTCCCACGTCCCTTTGGCTGCTGGGAGCTGTGTGCACACGCACAGATGCCCGTACGTTATATTCTGAAATGAGAGCAAAGCTTCATCCGGTGATTTCTCGGCACCTGGCCGACCCGGGGCCCGGTGGATCAGAGCTGGCACTTGGTCTTTGGTTGAGGCCCGCGGTGGCTCTGGGCCTTTGTGTTGGCTCTGAGACGGGAGCGTGGAGGCCAGCTGCCTGCAGGTGGCCCTGTCAGCGCAGTCTGGTGGTTGCCGTGCCAGCAGGACGGGGGCTTGTCCCCAAGTCTGCCCTGGGTGAGATGCGGTTAACAGCGGGCTGGCTCCTGAGACACCGGCTCCGACTCGTCTCTGACTTCCGTAGGTTAGAGCGACTCACATGTGTACAGGGCGAGGAAGGGTCCGAGAGGGAACAGCCAGTGTAGACTGGTTCTGAGCATCGGCCTGAGCCACTGGCCCGGCCCGGTTCCCGGCTCGTTTCACGCTCGTGGACCTCGTGGAGGCTCCGTGAACTTCTACCTCCGTTTCCCCATTGACCAAGGTCTCCGTGGGTTATAGGATTACATGATAGTGCTTATACAGTGCTTAAAATGGTGCCTGGCACCTGGTGAGATTCATGTAAATATCAGATTAAGAGATAAATGTTGCCGGGCATGGTGGCGCACGCTTGTAATCCCCGCGCTTGGGAGGCGGAGACAGGAGGATCGCGCAGGTTCGAAGCCAGCCGCGCGCGCTGGCTTAGGAGACCCTGTTTCCAAAATGAAAAATGTAAAAATAGGTCTGGGAGTGTAGCCCGGAGGTAGAAGGGCTTCCAGGAACCCCAGTACCACCAAAAGAAAAAAAAAAAAAAAGAGATAAATGTTAGCTGGGGATGGTAGCACATGCCTGTAATTCCAGTACTTGGGAGGCTGAGACAGGAGGATTGCAGGTTTGAGGCCAGCCTCAGAAACTTGGTGAGACCCCCCATTTCCAAATAAAAAATAAAAAGGCTAGGGGTGTAGCTCAGAGACAGAATGTCCCTGGCTTCAATCCCTAGCACGTGCGTGCGTGCGCGCAACACACACACACACACACACACACACACACACATTTTGTGAAAGTTGGGGATTTAGAAGTGACTTATAATAACAGAAGGATTGGCAGCCCAATTCATGGAGATGCCCAGACAGGCATCCCTTGAGGCCCTCAAGAGGCTTTGGTCTTACCTTTATCTTTGCCAAGGAACATGCTAGAGAGTTTTCATGGAGATGCTGCAGATAGGGGAGTCCATGAGTGGGGGGTACAAGGCACCCTAACATCAGAGGCTGCACGCTGGCCTGCCGCTGCCTGAGACGGGGCTGGCTTCCCCAGCTCAGTGTTCCCAGCAGTTTCAAATTAGTTGTTAATATTTCAAAATCGAGACCATTCATTTCACTTAACTATTTGGTTTTCTGGCATCTTCGGAAAGAAGGAAAGAGGTGTCTGCTTATCCCCCAAGCAAGACCATTTGGAGCCGGGGGGCAGCTGCCCTTGGGTGGCATGCCCCCCAGTTGCCTGCACACTCTGTAAGCGGCAGCGTGACCTGCATGCTTCCTAGGGTCACCCAGAAGACTGACCTTGTGGTGACCGAGGGCTGACAGGAGCGGGGATTCAGCCAGAGCCAGACGTGCCCTCGATCCCACAGGCCTGCTCTCGGGCCTGGCTGGCGCTCGGCCGCCGGCAGGGTGGCCGCCTTCGGTCCTTCGGTTACTGAGGCCCTCCTGTGGGCCAGCCCGCGGTGGGCCTTCCCGTCTCTCCTCCAAAGCCCGTGTTTACACACGAGAACGGAGCCTGGGTGAGGTCACCAGTGTGCCTCAGTGGCCAGCGTGTATGGGGGTTGCCCTGCACAGGCACTCTGGCCTTTTGGGGGTGCCCATTCAGTCCTGCGACGACCCGCAGGGTGAGCATCGTGTTTGTGTGTGTGTGTGTGTGTGTGTGTGTGTGTGTGTGTGTGGTTCTGGGGATCGAACCCATGGCCAGTCTTCCTCTGAGCTTCAACCTCAGTCCTTTTTATTATTTTTTGTTTTGAAAAAGTCTTTCTTGGTTGCTGAGGCTGTCCTTGAGCTTATGATTTTCCTATCTCGGCCTCCCAGGCACTGAAATTACTGGGGTGCGCCACCAGGCCCAGCTTGGCACATTATTCTGAACATTTGGCAGACGAGGAAACTGAGGCCCAGGGAGGGCAGACAAGCCTGGCGGCAGTGCTGCAGTAAGGGAGAGGCTGAGCGGGACTGGTCCCACGAGGCGGTTCGGAGCCGGTGATGCTGCGGGTGGCAGAGGGACCCAGGCGGGACAGCATCGGGCTCCAGAGCCCTGGGTCCTAATGGCTGCCCGTGGGCACATGACCTGGGGCTCCCTTGGCCAGGGAAGCTTTCCTCAGGGAGAGAGCCGCACTGGGCTCGAACCTGCCCTCCTTTGGCTCGCCCCGGGTCCTCCTCCTTCTCTCCTCTGGAGCCCCCGCAACGAGGATTCTCCCATTCGGAGGTGGCAGAGTCTGGCACGTAACTGGCTCTCAGGGACTCCTCGTGTTCATGAAGCTTTCCTTGCTTGGATTCCTGCCCAGACGCCTGTCTTGTAAGCTGGGAGATGTTGGGAGCCTTTCCTTCTTGTCTGTCATGGACAGATGTGCTTTCTGCGCCTGTGAGTAACATACTGAGTGTGTGTGGGTCACACAGAGTCCTTCCCTAGCAACTGGGGGTGCTTGTGAGAGCCTGGCATCGCCCACTGTCCTGAGGGGCCCATGTTCAGGCTGCTCCTGTCCTCAGAGAGCTGCTGAGGTGACCTCGCCCTCCACCCCTTCCTCCCATCTCTCTAACCTAAGTGGAGAAACCGGGGATGGGAAGGAAGAATGGAGAAACTCCGCAGCTTCTGGGATATTGGGGCAGCCAGTGAGTGGAGGGCTCAGCTGGGATACAGGTTGAGGGAACCTCTGGGGCGCTCAGCGGCCACAGGTGGTGTTCTCCCTGCGGGGGTCAGAGCTGCTGGACAAGAGGTGTCCTTCTGCAGCTGGGCCTGTGGGAGCTGCTTGGCGTGACTTCCTAGGGACGGCCTTTCTCAGTGGCCCTGGTGTGTACCTTCTGTGATAAAGGGACCAAACACACATCAGCTCCAGTGACGGAGTCTGTTCCCATCCAACTGGGTGGCTGGAGGGCATCCCTGCTTGCTGACAGATGAGCCCTGCTCTCAGACAACCTGCTCCATTCTGATGCAATTCTGTGATTTCTAAGTAAAATCTACACAGGGGGGTCAACAGTACTCTTCCAAGAGTGCCGAGAGGACTAAGTAAGACGAAACAGGAAGGTGCTTGGAAATATATGAGTAGAGGTCAATGGGTCACCATGCTGAGGTCTGGGCCAGCCTCCACCCCAGCCCCAGCCCCAGCCTCCCCACTCCAGCACGTGCCCCACACCCACATCCCCCGGACTGTCCAGGAAGGCCCTGCCTGGCATCCATCTTTGCTTGGGTGGCCAGTGGTGCTCCGGTTGTCTCTGGGTTGGTCTCTTGTCCCTTCCCCCGCACTGATGTTTTATTGTTCTTAATGTCGATCGCACACGTATGTCTATAAAATCCAGACATGTAAGTAAGTTAAAGAACATAAAATACCCTCTGCCAGCTCCCCAGAGGCCGGTGCTGTCAGCACCTGAGTGCTCTCCTCCCACAGCTTTCCTACACTTACCGTACGTGAGACTATATTTTTAATAAAAAGGGGTTTTACTATATATATTGCTTTCTGACCTGTGTTTTCACTTCACTAGAGATCATAAATATTTCCCACCACAATACATTTCTCTAATTTTTAAGAACTGTGTGCCTTCTCGTTGTACGGAGAGGCATGGTCTATTTAACTGAAAGCCTCTGGTTTGGGACTTGGAGGTGGTTTCCAGCTGCTCATGTTGTGCTCGGGGTTGTGACGAGCCCCCTCTCAGCCGGTCTTTGTGCTGCTCCTCAGGAAGCCCACAGTTCAGCTTTAAGAGTTTCCGGGTCAAAAAAAGTATTTCCAGATTGTCCTGTGAGCTTGGGGCCTGCAGGCCCGCCTTCCTGCAGTGGGAGGGGCCGAATTTGTGTTCAGGACAACACTGGGTGGAATCCTGTAATCCCAGAATTTGGGAGGCTGAGGTGGGAGGATCCCAGGTTCCAGGTCAGACTCAGAAACTTAGCCAGACCCTGTTTAGAAATAAAAAATTAAAAGGGCTGCGGGTATATCTCAGAGACAGAATGCCCTTGGGTTCAATCCCCGGGGTATGGTGGGGAGACATTTATGATCAATAGTGTGCTTAGGATAGACTATTTGGAAAATAAAGAAAAATATAAATATTTACATGTTTATATTATATATACACATTTATAGTTATTTAAAGTTATTTATACACAAATCAGATACCACATTGAACTTCAGCTATGTTGCAGGGGTGAAATGTGCGTAGTGTGTGTGTGTGTGGGGAGAAGTAATTCCCCCATCACCACACAAACAGACAAACAGAAAAACCGTGGGTTCTTGTCCTAAGCTAAGAATAAATATTCATGGCTTGGACAGTTGCTGAAGATTTAAAGAAGTTTATTAAAAAGATAGAAATATAGAGATAGTTACAGCCCTGTGCCAGAGCGGGGCACAGGGGGGCAATTCGAATGAAAATGCCAAAGAACTCCAGTTTACTGAGTGTTTTTATCCGCCCAAGTCCTAGGCAGGTCCTTTGATCTGGAGATATGCTACCCCCTTATCTCCAGCCCCCCACCCCCTGGCTCTGCTTCTGCTATCTCTCCAGCTGGATTTGGGGCAGGAGGGAGAGCCATCCTGTCTCCAAACACAGGCCTATACCTTTTGTTTTATCCCCCAGAATGTGTGAAATTGTTAAGAAACCTTCTTTCCTGGCTCCAGCCTTCTTTCCCAATACTGATACATTAATAAATTTTAAAACCTTTTCCCAATACTAGTATAAACTAGTTAACCACTATTAAATTATATATATATATATATATATATATTAAAATTTGTAATATTTCTGGGTTTGGTGGTCCATGTCTGAAAGCTAAGGTAGGGAGATTGCAAGTTCACGTACAGCCTGGGCAACTTACCAAGACTCTGTCTCAAAATTAAAAATTAAAATAAAATGAAGAGGTAGAGGTAGATTAAATTCTCAGTATTGCAAAAAAGTTTTATATGTGTATATACACACATATATGAACATACGTAAAATTTTATGCACAATTTGGATTCTGTTATATGTACTGTTTTATATTCTTTTTACTATATATGTATATATATGTACATGTGTACATAAACTTTTTCATGTCATTAAGTATTTTCGAAAAGTGTGTGTGTGTGTGTGTGTGTGTGTGTGTGTGTGTGTGTGTGTGTTATTGGAGATATAACCCAGAGGCATTCTACCTCCAAGCTATACCTCCAGCCTGATTTTATTTTTTATTTTGAAACAGAGTCTTACGAGTTTCAGAGGGCCTCACTAATTTGCTGAGGTTGGCTGCGGACCTTCGATCCTCTTATCTCAGCCTCTCAAGTCACAGATTGCAAGCATGCCACCATGCCTGGCTGGAAACACAGATTTAAGGTTTGTGTTGTGGTTGTTTTGAAGAGTTTGCCTCTGGAACATCTGTGTGTGCACCCATGAGGTGTTACATTCTTGTGACCTGCTTGTTTCACTTGTGTAATAGCTTCGAGGTTCATCCTTGTTATGGTTTGTGTCGGAATTCTCGTCCTTCTAAAGGATGAATAATCTTCCATTGTATGCACGTACCACATTTTGGTCTGTGGCCTAACAGGGTCCATCCTGGCCACTGTCCCACGTGGAAGGCGCGTGCCGGCCCTCGGGTGGAGCGGCTGGGAACGTCCATCAGCTCTAGTGGGCCTGTGCTCTCGTGCTCTCTGTCTTACTTACCTTGGTCGCTCTGTCCATTACTGAAGTCTTAAACTATCATTTTAAAACTGCTTATTTCTTCCTGAAATTCTGTCGGGCTTTGCCTCACATATTTTGATGGTCTGTCATTGGGTGTGTAAATATCTAATTTTTTTTTAATCTTCCTGCTGTATTAAACCTTTTTAATATATAAAGTCCTTCTTTGGCTCTAAAAAATGACAAAGATATCATCGTTATCTTTTTGATTTAAGTCCTATTTTATCAGATATTATTATAGTGCCCTTTCTTTTTTGATTACTATTTGCATGGAATATATATTTATCATCCTTTTTAAAAAAAATTCTTTGTGCCATGCCTGGCAATGTTTATAGGTTTTTTTTTAATGATTTATTGGTATTGGTATGTAATTCACATCTGTGCTATAAAGTTCAACCTTTTTTTTTTTTTTTTTTTCTTTTGGTGGTACTGAGGTTCCTGGAAGCCTTTCTACCTCTGGGCTACACTCCCAGACCTATTTTATAGTTTTTTTTTTTTTTTTTTAAATTGGAAACGGGGTCTCTTAAGCCAGGGCGGCTGGCTTCGAACCTGCACAATCCTCCTGTCTCCGCCTCCCGAGCGCAGGGATTACAAGCGTGCGCCACCACGCCCGGCTTAAAGTTCAACCTTTTAACGTATACAATGCCCATGGTTTTTAGTATATTTGGAGTTGTATAACCATCACTACAATCAACTTGGAACAACCTTTATCACCCCAAAAAGAAACTTTGCAATCACTTCTCATCCCCAAGCCCCGGCTCACCTCAGCATTCCTAGTGAATCTGTGGGCTCAGTCTGGGCTGTCTTCTCACGCTCCTTTGCTTTTTTGTGTGTGATACTCAGAGACATTCTACCTCTGAGTTACATGCCTAGGCCTTTATTTTTTTTTAAACAAGGTCTCCCTATTGCTGAGAGCCTCCCTACACACTGCCTTTATTATTGTAGCTTCGTAATAAGTTTGAATTTGAAAAGTGTGAGTACTCTAATTTTGTGATTATTTTTAAAGATTGTTTTGACTCTTTTACATTTCCATATAAATTTTAGGATAGATTGCAAATTAGTGCAGGAAAAAGTTTTAATAGGGATTGTGTTGAATCTGTAGATCAGATGGAGGACTACTGTTATCTTAACAATATTAAGTCTTCTAACCAGAAAATGTGGGATGTCTTCTTTCATTATTTATTTATTTATTTATTTATTTATTTATTTATTTTTGTTTTGTTTTTTGTTTTTTCTTTTGGTGGTACTGGGGTTCCTGGAAGCCCTTCTACCTCCAGGCTACACTCCCAGACCTATTTTTTTATATTTTTATTTGGAAACGGTCTCTTAAGCCAGAGAGGCTGGCTTCGAACCTGCGCGATCCTCCTGTCTCCGCCTCCCAAGCGCGGGGATTATAAGCGTGCACCGCCACGCCTGGCTTCTTTCATTATTTAAAAAAAAGTTTTATAATTTTTTTTTGTTGTATAAGTTTTATATTCTTTTTGTTAACTGTCTTCTAAGTATTTTGTTATTTTTAATGTAATATATAGAATTGGCTTCCCAGTTTCATTTTGTGATTGTTCATTGCTACAGAAATACAACTGGCTTGGGTTTGGTGACACACACTTGTAATCCCAGCTTTGGGAGGCTAAGACAGGAGGTTCACAGGCTCACAGTCAGCCTCAGCAATTTAGTGAAGTCTTGTTTCAAAATAAAAGAATAAAATAGAGCCGGGGGTGTCCCTCATAGGTGGAATGCCTCTGGGTTTCATCACCCACACCACACACACACACACACACACACACACACACACACACACACGGAAGGAAGGGAGGGAGGGAGGGAGGGAGGGAGGAAGGAGAAGAGAAATAACCGAACCAGGTATGGTGGTGCCCTCCTATTGCCCCAGTACTTAGGAGGCTGAGACAGAAGAATCACAGGTTCATATCCAACCGTAGCAACTTGGCAAGGCCCTCCACAATTTAATAAGACCTTGCTTCAAAATAAACCCTAAAATAGGGCTTGTGGTGAAGCCTGGAGGTAGACTGTTCCTGGGTTCAATTCTCAGAACCACACTAATGTAAAAAGAGAAATACAAAAAATTTTTTTGTGTGTTGAGCCTTTGTCCTGCAGCCTTCCTGAGCTCATTTATTAGCTCTAGAAGGTCCTTATTTTTCTTTAGGGTTTTCTGTATGTAAAATCATGCCATCTACAAATACAGTTTTACTTCTTCCTTTCCAATCTGGATGTCTTGTTTCTTTTTGAGGTGTAATTGTGCTGGCTAGTACCTCCAGGACACTGTTGACTAAGTGACCAGAGTGGACATCTTATCTTAGGAGAAAGTTTTATGCCTTTACCATTGAGTATGGGTTTTTCTTCACAGCTCTGGTCACCTTGAAGAAGGTCTCTTCTAGATCTAGTTTATCGAGTGTGGTTTTGTTTTTGTTTAACCCAGGGACATTATACCTCAGAACTACACCTCCAGCACTATTTTACTTTATATTTTATGTGGAAATAAGGTCTTGCTAAGTTGCTGAGGCTGGCCTCAAACCTGCGCGATCCTCCTGTCTCTGCCTCCCAAGCGTGGGGATTACAAGCGTGCGCCACCATGCTAGCTATCAGATGAGTTTTGAAGTGTTCCTTCATCCTCCAGTTTCTGGGAGAATTTTTGAAGGATTGGTGTTAATTCCTTTTAGACATTGGGTAGAATTCAGCAGTAAGACTTTATGAGCCTGAGTTTTTTTTTTTTTTTTTTTTTTTTTGTGGGTCTGGGAATGGAACCCAGGGGCATTCGACCTCCAAGCTACAACCCCTGCCCTATTTTTATTCTTTATTTTGCAACTGAGTCTCACTGAGTTGCAGAGGGCCTCACTAAGTAGGTGAGGCTGTCCGCGAATCGCGATCCTCTGGTCTCAGCCTCCCAAGTACTGGGATTACAAGCGTGCGCCACCACGCCAGGCTCTTCAGTAATATTTTGAGTAGCAGCTCATCCGTGTTCTGAAGCAAACCTGACACATGCCACAGTCCAAGGAAACACCACTTCCTGAACATGGAATTGATTGACATTATCAGTCTGGTGGACACATCTCCTCTTTTCTTTTTTTTTCCTGCCAGGAAACTGTCAAGCACTGCCAGGTTCTGAGCATGAGGAATGACTTAATTAAATTTATAAGCAAGAATGATTGTTCTGGCACAGAGCGGAGAATATATTAGAAGGGCTTCAGAATGTAGGGAGGCGACTGGAGGGGTTGCTGGCTTGGGCCCTCCCTCAGGCTGCTCTGCCTTGCAGGGGCCCGGCTCTGCAGCAGTCCGTTGATGTGTGTGGGTTTGGCCAGCAGGAGTTCCTGGCAGGAAATCGGAGGGTCCAGGAGAGAGGAGTCAGGTATTTCTCTCTCCCTCTGCGTCCAGCAGCACCTCTGGCAGCAATCGTGTCAGCGCCTGTCAGATGCAACCTCCCTCCGTGACTTTAGCTCTCAGCCAGGGCCCTGCTCCTGGGCTCGCAGAGCTGCGCCTCCCCCCTCTGCCTTTCCGGTCGTGGCTTCCTGCCGTTGCTGGATCTGGGACGGAGAACCGGCTTGCTTTTCTCTTGTCTCTTTTATCCCAGTGCAGACAGCCGTGCATTGAATTCCCTTTATCCTTTGCTCTCAGAGGATCCTGGTAGGTACTGAGGGTACGGCCAAAGCCCAGATTCCAAGTGCAAAGAGCCCAAGGACAGGGCCGGGCGAGTCAGAATGAAGGGGCATTTGCCAAAGAAATAGTAGGCGATGGAGGCGGGCTGTGTGTGTTGGGAAGTTGGCGTGGGAAGGTGACTAAGGAAGGAAAGAAGATGGTGGTGAAATTTGTAGCTTAGTGCCCGGGGCAGGTAATAATGTTTAAAGAGATGAGAGTCTTTGGGAGTGGAAGATGGGAAATTGGAGTTGACCATGGTGAAATATGTGTCCACCAGGGGGCGCCGTGCAGGGACCCACTAGCATCCTGGGGCTACTGCTCAGCCTGAGGGTTTCTTGGCTATTGGTTGGTTGGTCTGGATTGAGGATTTCTCTGCCCGCAGGAGAAGACTGGCTGAAGCGCACGCAGAGGGCAGCAGGGTGCAGAGGGCAAGGCGCAGCCCACACGGGACTGGCTGTCAGGGTTCTGGGCTGATGGAGGGAAGGAGGCGGGTTGTGACGCATCGCTTCCCCTGGGCTACAGTCCCTGAGACACACAGGCGCGTGTGCATCGTGGCAGAGGAACTTCCCCAGTGAGGGCGACATTCACACGCGGTGAAGGCAAAAAGTCGACAGTCGTCAGAGTGTTGGGACAAGTCAAGATGAGGTTTTTTTAAAATTTATTTTGTACTGGGGATGGAACCCAGGGACATTCTACCTCCGAGCTACACCCCCAGCCCTATTTTTATTCTTTATTTTGAAACAGGGTTTCACTAAGTTGCAGAGGGTCTCACTAATAGTAGTTGAGGCTGTCTGCCAACCACAGTCCTCCTGTCTCAGCCTCCCGAATGCTGGGATTACAAGCATGCACCACCACATCCAGCTCAAGATAAGGTTTAAATACACCATGGGAAGCCGGGTGTGGTGGCGCATGTTGTGATCCCAGTACTTGGGAGGCTGAGACAGGAGGGTCTGGGTTCGTGGACAGCCTCAGCTACTTAGAGAGTGTCGCTCCAACTCAGTAAAACCCTGTTTCAAAATAAATAATAAAAAATAGGGCTAAGGGTGTAGCTCGGAGGTAGAATGACCCTGGGTTCCATTCCCAGTACCACCAAAAAAAGAAAAAAAAAAATTAGGTGGATTGCAGGCTTACGTTTAGCCTCAATGACTTAGACTTTGTTTTAAAAAGAAAAGAGTAGGGGGTGAAATAAAAAAGTATTAAAAAAGTTAAAAAACATAAATGTACCACAGGAAAATGCACGTTAAAATAATCAAGCTGGCAAAAGAAAAGAAAAAGAAAAAGAAAAAACCCATCTTTTCCCTATCGAGCGAAGCCTGGGCTCCCAGTGAGTCTCCTTGCCAACCACAGCAGGCCCAGGCACGGCCACGTGTCTCCACACCTCTGGACAGCACGGTCCAGTCTGGTGAGGCTGGCCACGTGTCCGCTGGGCCCCGCCCTCCACCCAGCGGCCTGGGGTCCCCACGGCCGCACAGGCCTCGCCAGCCCCGTCGGTCCACGGCGCTCCTGCCTCTGGTTCCACCTCTGTTTATAGTTAGTGCCATCTACTTTGGCACTCATTTTATTTAATTATTTCACATCTGCCACTTGCTTCTCTCAAACTGGATTGTATAATTAATTAATCCCATTAAGTCAGCAGCGAGGTGGGCGCCAGCTGTGGGCGGGGCCCTGAGCGAGGGCCTTCGCTTTGTTCCCCGCACGGGCCCCAGGCACAGTGCCTGCCATGCAGGGGTGCCGCTGCGGGGCTGTGCCTTAACATTCTGGCAGCAGACACTGCTGGAGAGAAACTCCACTCCAGTAGCAAACACATCGCTTAAGCCAAACGTAAGGCCTGCAGAGGCTTCTGAGACCCTCTGTGGTTTAGATGAAAAGTGGGATTGGAGCCGGTCGTGGTGGCGCGTGCTTGTAATCCCAGCATTTGGGAGGCTGAGACAGGAGGATCGCAGGTTCAAGGTCAGCCTCAGCTACCTAGGTGAGGCTGTTTGCAACTCAGTGAGACCCTGTTTCAAAATAAAGAATAAAAAATAGGGCTGAGGGTGTAGCTCGGAAGTAGAATGACTCTGGGTTCCATCCCCAGTATATCACACACACACACACACACACACACACACACACACACACACACAAAAGTGGGTTTGGGGTTGAGCCTGGTATGAAGCAAATACTCGTGTCTCCCACTCCTCTCCCCCACACTCACCTTTGGGGGGCTTGTGTGTGGTGGAGTCCCCCCCCCCCACTGCCTGCCTCCCACAACTCCCCGCCTGGAAAGCCGGCGATGCTCTGGGTCTCACAGCCCTGGCCGCTTTGTGTGCTGGTACCAGGGATTTTTATTCTTAGGATTCGGGATCTTAATGTCTAGGATCTCCTTGGGCCCAGACGCCTGCAGAGCTGGCCACAATGCGAATGACCACCTGTCCTGACCCATTTCTTATTTTAAAAGCTAGGAGCTGAGCGTGGTGGTTTATGCTGTAATCTTAGTACTTGGGAAGCTGAGATGGAGGATTGTGGGTTCTCAGCCAGCCTCCACAACTTGTAAGGCCCTCTGTAACTTAGTGAGACCCTGTTTCAAAATAAAGAATAAAGAATTGGGCTGGGAAGCTGGGCGTGGTGACACACATGCTTGTGATCCCAGTACTTGGGAGGCTGAGACAGGAGGATCTCATCCAGCCTCAGATACTCAGTGAGGCCTTTCACAACTTAGTGAGACCCTGTTTCCAAATAAAAAATAAAGAATAGGGCTGGGGTGTAGCTCGGAGGTAGAATGCCCCTGGGTTCAATCCCTAGTTCTGGGGGGAATAATTGGGGCCGGGAGTGGAGCCCAGAAGTATAATGCCCGTGGATTCTATCCCCAGTACCACGAAACCAATCAAGCCAGGGCCCTGACGCCCGGTACAGTGCTGTTGTTACTACCCCAGCTTCTGGCTCTGTGGCTCCCAAACCATGTCTGGTGTTCATTTTCTTCCCCCAAATGTTCACGCTGCCTTGGGAATGAAAAGAAGCCTCCATATTTGGAAAGCTCTGCGCTCTGCCGGGGGCGGGAGCGAGCACAGGCTGTTCTGTAGAGAAGGAGGGCGTCCGCGTGGTTGAGGGTGGCTGGGAAGGTCTGGAAGACAGCGAGCTGCGGGCGGCCTGGCGGGGCCTCCTCCTGCAGCCCTGGCCGTGCAGCCTCTCCAGACGGACAGGACTCATGTTTATGGAGTGGCCTTGTGCTGGTTTCTGAGGTGACAGTACTAAGTTATTAATAACACGCACAGCATCTACACGTCCCTCCTGCGCAGCCTCTGAGCCCTTGCCCCTCAACCCTCCGCAGCCTGCAGTCTGTCTGGATAGACCCTGTTTGTTTCCAGGTCAGGAGGGCTTGCGCACCCACACCCCAGCTCAAGGGCGGCGCTTGCAGGTGCAGATACTGTGATAGACCGAGACCGAAGGAGGCTCTTGGGGTCCTGTGAGGCGCCTTCTGGTTTAGTGGCCCTCAGAGCCAGAGCCAGTGTAGACACCGCAGGAGGTTTAGGAAAAACACCTTTTCCTAAACAGTGTTGACAGCCCTCGAGCGTCTTCACAGTAGGACACTTTGAAACTCAAGGCAGATGCAAAGGCCTGCCAGGCCTCCAGCCACACGTTCTGACCTGGGGCTGGCGGGCTAGCCAGGACTCACTGCTCCGGCCCCAAGCTCGCGCTGCGGTCCCGCCGGCCACCGCCAGGGGTCGCGGGAGCCGCGTCGCCGAGCCGCGTCCGAGCCGCGCATGCGCTGGGAGCCAGGCCGGGCCGCGTCCTCCCCTGTCCCCCTGTCACCTGGACCCCAGCACCCTGCCGCCCGTGCCACGCCGCCTTCCGACGGCGGCCTCTGGGGTCACAGAAGCCGGCAGTTTAGAAAGATGGGGAAATGTGACTTCTGCTATGGAGCCTTAGTAGGCCTGGAGCGCGCCCTTCCTTCCTCACCGATAGAAACCCGTTTCTGCAGGAAGAACCACGGCGCCCAGGAGGACGTCCTGGGAGACTGTCCAAGCCTGGAAACGAGGGGCGCTCACCCCGGCCTTTATGAGTTGGTGTTTCTAACGACATGCCCTAGTGACATCCTGGGTCACAAGAAACACAGCCGACAGTGCTTTTTCCCTGGGAAACACATCTCCAGCCGGGCATGGTGGTGCACGCGTGTAATCCCAGCATTCTGGAGGCTGAGACGGAAGGATCACAGTTCGAGGACAGCCTTAGCTACTTAGCGAGGCCCTTTGCAACTAAGTGAGACCCTGTTTTAAAAATAAAGACTAGCCGGGCATGGTGGTGCACCCTTGTAATCCCAGCATTCTGGAGGCTGAGACGGGAGGATTGCAGTTCGAGGACAGCCTCAGCTATTTAGTAATGCCCTTTGCAACTCAGTAAGACCCTGTTTCAAAATAAAGATTAAAAAATAGGACTATGCCAGGCGTGGTGGTGCACACTTGTAATCCCCGTGCTTGGGAGGCGGAGACAGGAGGATCGCGCAGGTTCGAAGCCAGCCGCGTTGGCTTAAGAGACCCTGTTTCCAAATTTAAAAAAGTATAAAAATAGGAGTCTGCGGGTGTAGGCTGGAGGTAGAAGGGTTTCCAGGAACCCCAGTACCATCAAAAAAAGAAGAAAAAAAAAAGTAAAAAATGGGTGTAGCTAGGAGGTAGAATGCCCCTGAGTTCCATCCCCAGTACTGCAAAACAAGCAGACAAACAAACAAACAAAAAACCCCCATGTCTCCATGCTGGTGGGGCCATGCCTGTCTCTCGGGGGTCTTCCCAGGGAGAAAGCTCCTTGGATCAGGAGTCAGGTGACCTCTGCCAACACCCCCTCTTCCCTCTCCCCTGGGGACCCTGCGGAAATCCATCCGGAAGCCTCTGTGAGCTTGAACTGCCCACCTGCTGAGGAAAGGAGCATAGGGCCTCCCTGGTTCTCCTTGAGAAGCTGCTTTTAACTTTTTCCAGGCTTCGAGTATTTTTATGGGAAAGTCCATTTATGGACGGAACTTGGGGGGAGGAAGTGGCACAGGATCCTTGCTCAGCGCTGGCTTTGCGCACATGGGAACCCGCCCAGCCAGTGTGTGGGGTGCTGTGAGGCCGGGGTGGGAGCTCCGCTGTGGGCTCCTCCTGGCTGCTTCTCCTCCAGCCTTGCCTCCCTCCCCATCCCACAGCCGACACTGTCCGCTAATGAGCATGTGTGTTTTTATTTTCTTGAGTTATGAAAATGTCCGGAATTAGCTAGTGGTGATGGTTCAACAACTACATGAACAACTAAAACCACTGAATTGCATACTATACACAGTGGGTTTTATGGTATGTGAAGAATATCTCAATAAAGGAGGGAGGGGAGGGAATGGGGCGGGAACTGGGTAAGGGCTAACTGGGTGATGTGTGCACGTATACCTCCCCATAATTGTACTCCATTAAGATGTATGACTACAGTGCACCAATAAAAAGTTAAAAAAGAATAAATTTATGTACAAAATAGCAAATGAATAAAATCCTCCCACATGGAAACTTCCCATCCTACAATTGCCTAAAGAAAATAATAGTATAAATAGTAATCAGAGTTCCTGTGTTTTGGGTAGTTACTGAGTGCCGGGCACTGTTCTAGAGCCTGAGCATATTTATTTATTTATTTATTTATTTATTTATTTTGAGCATATTTATTTATTTATTTATTTATTTGCTTGCGGCACTGGGGGTGGAACCCAGGGCATTCTACCTCTGAGCTACACCCCTAGCCCTACTTTTTATTCTTCATTTTTCAAACAGGGTCTCAATGAATTGTAAAGGGCCTCACTAAGTAGCTGAAGCTGGCCACAAACCTCGAGCCTCCCAAATACTGGGATTACAAGTGTGCGCCACCACGCCTGGCCCGAGCACTTTATATATACAGTCAGCTGTGGATTAGAAACTAGAGTCTGGCTTCCTGACCATGTGTTATGCTCCTCTGTGTAGAGATAAATATGTCAACCATAAGAGGAAGCGTGACTTGGGGCCTAAGAACAAGGACTCGGGGTTAGGCTGTCGGGGCTGGACCTAGCTCTGCGGCCCTCTTGTAATCTTGGGTAAGTTACTTACCAGCTCAACCCCACCTTCCCTCAGCTCTAATATGCAGATGAGAGAAATCCTCTATCAGGAGACTCTGAGAGTCAGGTAAGTCATCAGACTTATCTGTTATCTGAGAACCTGTCTGGCATGTAGCTACCATTTGATACATGCCATTATTATTACTATATGTGATTAGTAATCGAGACTCAAAAAGCATATGATCAGGCTGCAAACTGTCATTTAGTGAGCATGTCAGCTTGAGTCACCAGCTCATTTGCTTGCAGAATTATAGAGCTAGAAAGAACATTCATTGAAAGATCATCTATTCTAGCAGGTAACTGTCTACTCCGGGCCTGAGGGCCTCCTCTTGTGTGAGGAGTGTGTGTGTGTGTGTGTGTGTGTGTGTGTGTGTGTGTGTGTCTCCCCTAAGAAAAGCACGCTGAGTATGTACGTGAGTGAGTGTGTCTGTATGCCTTCTAAGAAGGACGTGCTGAGTGTATGTGTGCGTGTGTGTACATATCTCCAAAAAAGATGCTGAGTGTGTGTGTGCATGTGTGAGTATGTGTGTCCATATACCTTCTAAGAAGGACGTGGTGAGTGTGCGTGTGTGTATGTGTGTGTGTGTGTGTGTGTGTGTGTGTGTGTGTCTGTCTGTCTGTCTGTCTGTCTGTATACCTCCAAAGAAGGATATGCTGAGTCTAGAAGGCAGACAATTCATGAAAGGATCCAAAAGGGACCGGCCGTGGCTCCCAGCCCAGAGACCACTCAAAGTCTGAGAAGCTGTGGATGGACAGGACCCTCACAGGAGGTGGTCTGCCCCTCCTCCCCTACACACGGCGCTTGGTTCCTTTTGCATCCCCTGCGCTCCACCCCGCTCACACACAGGTACGGGGTCTGGTCCTCCATTGAGCACAGTATACCCGGCACCTGTGGGCGCCAGGCCACGCTAGAGCCCAGAAGGCCAGACCAGCAAGCTGGGGCTGCCTTTGCCAGGAGCCTGCTTTGTGCCTCTCAGATCTGTTCTCCTGAGGGTTTTCTCCCCTTGGACATTGAGATCCCTGGAAATTGTCTTCCTGCCTTTCAAGCTCATAGCATGGAGCTGGGTTATCAGAGACATGATGCTATAATAAAGATTTTCTAGTCCTTCCAGTTGTAAGGTCTCCTGTGGGTCATGTTACAGCAGTGCGTCAGGGTGTACCTGGCCTCCCTGACTTCCAGGGATGGGTCAGATAAATGAGGAGACCAGCCAGGCACGCAGCACATGCCTGTGATCCCAGTGCCTGGGAGGGGAAGACAGGAGGATCACAGGTTTGAGGCCAGTGCATGGTAGCTTAGCAAGACCTGTTTCAAAATAAAAAGTAAAACGGGTAGGGGTGTAGCTCAGTGGTAGAACACCCCTGGGTTCAATCCCTAGTACCACATTAAAAAAATAGGCTTGAGGCAATAGCGGCTAGTGTTAAGTACATAGTTCCTATCATTACAGCTTACAGCCTTTTATTGCGCTGTATAACACTGTATGAAATTAATTTCCTGTTCATTTTGATGTGATTTTAAAAAATCAAAACATTTGTTTTGGCCGTTAGTCTCTCAGTCATATCGCTTGGTGATATCTCAGTAGCTCAGGGGATTTTCTGGGTGAGCTCGGTGGTATGTCACGAGTGATGCAGGGAATTTTCTGGGTGCTGTAGCTCTTGGTGACAATGAAAAATCAGCACCCTGAGACCCTGGACTTTGATTCATACCCTTTACAGCTTGAGGCCCATTTTTATTGCCCTCGCTGTTATCAGACCCTGAACATGCTGCTGTCAGCAGCTCAGCAGGGCTTCCTGGTCAGTGAGCCCAGGGGTCAGACCCGGCTTTATCAGTTAGCTGTGGAGCCCCAAGTTCAACCTTATCTATAAAATTCTGTTAGCACTTTCTTGCATAGTGGCTCTTGGGATTAGAAATGGTCTAACTCAAACCCCAGGCATAGCGCTGGGTGCTGAGTAGGACTTTGCTAAGTAAACTTATTATCATTGAAATACTCACTCGTACATCCAGTGAAGACTCCTACCTGAGGGAATTGCAAATGTATACGGACCTGAAAGAGCCTGGCAGCACCCCTCAGCGACGGCTGGAATTTCTGGCAGTGAGAAGTGCAGCTCTCTGCTTTCTCCACCAAACCTCTGGAAACTGAAGGCCGTGGGGAAATAGAAGGAGCCCGTACAGAAACTGGAATCTTGATGTTGAAGGAAACAGGGCCAGTCCAGCTTGTCATACTGTGTTAAATGAGTCACTTACGCAGAACAGTCGAGAAGTATTCTACCTCTGAGCTAGACCTCCAGCAGCCCCGTTTTATTTATTTTGAAACAGGGTCTCACTAAGTTCCTGAAGGTCTTGCTAAGTTGCTGAGACTGGCCTCGAACCAATGATCCTCCTGGCTCAGACTCCCAAGTCCTGGAATTACAGGTGTGTGCCACCACACTTGGCTATCTTTGAGCTTTTAAAGGCATAGAGGGCGCTCAGTGTGCTTCTCAGCTGCCTAGCATCTTCATCTGCTGTGACGTCCCACTGTCTCCTTGTCTCTGTATGTAGCTCACCCTCCTCCTCCTTCTCCTCCCTTTCCCTCTCTTTCTCTCTTTTTCTTTTTTGTGGTATTAGGGATATAACCCATGGGCATTCTACCTGTGAGCCACACTCCTAGCCTTATTGTATGTATGTATGCATGCATGCATGTATGTTTAAACAGGATCTCACTAAATTGCTGAGAATCTCACTAAGTTACTAGGCTGGCCTTGAACCTGAGCCTCCTGTCTTCCAAGTACTGGGATTACGGGCGCCAGCCACCGTACCTGGCTCACCTTGGCTTCAACACGCCGCCCTGCTCAGGTCTCGGGAGTTCTTGCAGGATGCTTTGGCCCCAGCTGAAAGGCTCCCTATAATTCCCGTCTCTGGTGCCTGCACAGACTTTTGGCAAGTCACTTAACTTCTCTGAGATGCTTTCTCTTCCCACACTTTGGGCAGAGGACAATACTTACTGAATCCGACCAAGTGTATGTAAGAGCTTTGAAGACATTTAAGTGATATCAAAATGATTTTCTCACCACTAGTTTATTTACACTGTGTTATCTTTCACAGGAAGGACCTTTCAGAAATGAGTGCACGTGACAGTTCCCTCCTGTGACACATAGATAAATGATTTTTGTGGGTACTCTGCCTTCTTCAGATCACAACAAAATGGCCAGCCACTTTTATCACCCCTGCTTTAAAGCTGGCCTTGACTGTCAAAAAGCCCTTTGCTATGGTTTGACTGCGCCCCTCTAAACAGTGCCCGTGTCAGAGCTGGGTCCCCAGTTGGGTGATGCTGAGAGGTGGTGGGACCTTTAAGAGGTGGGGCCTTGTGGAAAGTGACTAGATCGTTGGGATTAAAAGTGACTAGATCAGAAGGGATTGATATGGTTCTCAAGGGGTCCCAGTTACTTCCTGGGAGAGTGGTTTGTTATGAAAAGGGGAGCCCGGGCCCTGGATCCCTCCTGCTTCCTGCCCTACCCTGTGGGCTCTCCCTCTTGTGGAAGCTTCCATCATGATCAGTCCACCATGTTGTGATGTGGCCGGAGGTCCCAGCCCAGAGCCCAGCACGTGTTGGCGCCGTTCTAACTCTCCATTTATAAAGTGCCCAGCGTTGGGTATTTCATTATATCAACAGAAACAGACTAACACACATTTAATTTCCATCACCCCACTTTTTTCTCCCCTTAATGGTGCTGGGGATTGAACCCAGGGGCAGTATACTTCTGAGCTATATTCCTAGCCCTATTTTATTTTTTATTTGTAAACAGGTTGTTGAGGCTGACCTCAAAGCTGCAATCCCGTTTCAGCCTCCCAAGTACAGGGATTTACAGGCATGTGCCACCATGCCTGGCTTCACCCTTAAAAAAAAAAAAAAAAAAAAAAAAATATATATATATATATATATATATATATATATATCTTTTATATTTTGTGTGTGTGGTACTGGGGATTGAGTTCTGGGGCATTTTACCTCTGAGCAACACTGCCAGCACTATTTTATTTTTATTTAAAAACAGGGTCTCACTAGGCTGGTGAAACTCTCACTACTTGCTGAGATTGTCCTTGACCCTGTGATCCTCCTGCCTCAGCCTCGCAGGTACTAGGATTTCAGACATGTGCTGCTAGGCCTGGCGGATCATATCGGGGCATTGCCATTGCACCAACTATTCATCAGGTTGCAGCTCTTACGAGGCATTACAGTTGCACCAATTATTTATCAAGTCTGTTTTTCACTTTTTTTCTCTGAGAAAAAGAAAGAAACTAAAAACATTGAGATTGCTTTCTAGACTGACAGGGAGTCATCTGGGATTCTAATGGGAGCCAGTCTGTGCTGTGACCTCAGGACTCTGCTTCTCAGACCCTGATGCTAAGATTCCAGGCACTCGAAACTTTATAGACCAGTCCAGAGTCCTGTAGGCGGCTCCGCGCATCGGCACAAATGCACTGTGGTAAATCAGGACCTTGCCGTGGCGCCGACACACACCCGGCGGCACGTGAAATGAATGCTGCACTATTTGGGGAAAAGAACAAGTTAATTAATCTAATATCATCACAGTTTTCCTGCCCAACAATGGACTTCCTCCTGGGGGCACATTGGCCAGCCTGAACCTGAGTGTCCACAAACCTGCCTGGTAAGAACACGGATCTGCAGAAGACACCAGTTTCTCCACACCGTGGAAGAATAAGTTGTATAGCTGATTTGTTATTCTTACCAACCACTCATGACCATGTTCTGTAGCCCTCGATGACGGATGACGGGTTTTCAAATATTTTAGAACCCATTAATATATAGCCAATAGTCAAGTTGTGCTAAATTTATTTAACCTATTTTTTTTTATTTTTTTATTTCTTTGGTGGTACTGGAGTTCCTGGAAACCCTTCTACCCCCGGGCTATACTTCCAGACCCATTTTTATACCTTTTTATTTGGAAACAGGGTCTCCCAAGCCACCGCGGCTGGCTTCGAACCCGCGCGATCCTCCTGTCTCCGCCTCCCAAGCGCGGGGATTACAAGCGTGCGCCACCACGCCCGGCTGACCTTATTTTTTTTTTTAATTCAGTGGCCTTGGCAGGTCTCTGAGAACCAGGGTCATCTTCTTGAATGGTTGTGGTCAGAGTCCAGCCTGCAGCTACGCAGTGCCAAAGTGTAGAGCCAATTTTTCCTGACCTTTGACATACACTGGGGAATTAGTTTGCCTTTTATTAAATCCTGGTACCAGCTTGTGTATAGCTTGTTTACTTCTCCTGCAAGCAGAAGTCAGATTAAGAAACAGTTTATCTCTTTTTTTCTTTCTTTCTTCTTGGTAGTCTTAATTTTCTATGAGTAAGTATTTTAAGCTTATTTAGGAATCGCCAATCAAGTGCTTGACTTTTAAGTAGCTTTGCAGTTGTTATGCTAAATGGTAAATTTGTTCATCTTGTCTCCTGTTCTCCTCCAAAGGTAATGTCAGTGTGTTATGACAGAGTTCACACTAGATCCTCGCTCTCTGTCTCTCCCACCCCCATTCCTTAAACAACTTAGGCTCCGAGTGAGAAGAGAATCAGTACTGAGCACCTAGTACCTGAGGAACATGAAAGCAGTCATCACCATGTCCCTTCTGTTTAGAGAGCTCAGTGTAGACATGGAAGATAAAAATAGACCCAAGTCCAATTTCTAGAGATGGAAACCGTGCTAGAGATTAAAAACCCAAGCAAACATGCTGAATATTATTAGCGGCAGAGTAGACACTGCCCAAGAAAAGACGAGGAAATCTCAAGACAAAGCAATAGAAGTGGTCCAGAGTGAAACGGGAAAATGAACGGAAGTGGCTGCATGACACATGCAGGCGGCCCGCTGTGCGCCTCGGCGCCACCTAAGGGGCGTGGCCAACCTTCCTGAAGAAATAATAGCTGAACACTTTTCAAATTTTACATAGATTATAAACTCTCAGTTCCAGAAAGTGCAAAAAGAGCCCAAGAACTTAATAGTATAAATTGCTCACAACCAATGGTAAAGAGAACAATTTCGCCGGGCGTGGTGGCGCACACTTGTAATCCCCACGCTTGGGAGGCCGAGACAGGAGGATCGCACAGGTTCGAAGCCAGCCTCAGCTACTCAGTGAGACTTTAGTGAGACCCTGCTTCCAAATAAAGTATAAAATAGGTCTGGGAGTATAGCCCGGAGGTAGGAAGCCGCTGGGTTTCATCCCCAGTAAAACACACACACACACACACACACACACACACACACACACACACACTAAAAGCAACCAGAGAAGAAGGTGCATACAGATGGACAAGTGTAAGGGCCACAGTAGGGTTGTCAGAAAGCAAATGAGCAGCTCCTGTAAAATAAGGGAGAGAGAGAGAGGAAGGAGGGAGCTGTCAACCGTAAGTACCATACTCGGTGAAACTAGGGTAAAGACAAATAGAGCACTTTTCAGGCATATAGTAGCTCTAAGAAACCAACACTAGCAGAACTATACTACAAAAATAAAGGGACTACTTAAGCCAGAAGGGAAAAAATACCAGAAGGAAATATGAATCATCAGACAGGAACAAAGAGCACCAGAAATCATAACTATGGCGGTGAATTGCAAGAGTTGTCCTCTATGATTTAAATGTCTCCAAAATATAGCTGATTATTTGAACAAAATAACCGCAAAGGTTGGAGTTTATAGCTCCCGTAAAAGCAAAATGTATATAATAAAGGAGCAAAGGCTAGAGGGAGTAGTGGAGGTGCACATCTGTCGAGGCGTGTGCTGTGTGTGAAGTGTAAGATTTGAAGGAGACTCTGACAGGTTAAACCCTAAATAAATCATGGACAGAATGAAACAAATAATTTTAGCTAATAAATCAACAAATTAAAAAATCCAGCCAAACAGAAGACAGAAAAAAGAGATGAAAACATATAGCATGTGAGACAGAATAAGCAAAGTCATAGACTTACATTTAATTTTATAAAATTACATTTAATGTAAATGGCTTAGACACTAGTTAAAAGGTAGAATCGTCAGGTTAGAAAATATTCAAGGCTCAACTAACAGTTGCCTATAAAACTATTTTTCTTGTGGTACTGAGGGTGGAACCCAGGGACTTTCTACCTCCAGGCTATACTCCCAGACCTATTTTATACTTTATTTGGAAACAGGGTCTCACTAAGTTGCTGAGAGCCTCACTCAGTAGCCGAGGCTGGCTTCGAACCCGTGCGATCCTCCTGTCTCAGCCTCCCAAGCGCTGGGATTACAAGCGTGCGCCACCACGCCTGGCTTAAAAACTACTTTAAATATAAAGATACAATATAGCAAAAATTAAGAGGTTGAAAATTATACCATGCTAACACTAAAGAAATCTAAGTAGCTATATTACTCTCAGACAAAATAGGTTTTAGGGCAAAAAAAAAAAATAAAGTTTGTTCTAAGGATCCACCAGTTCTAACAGTGGACATACCTAGTAAGAGCGCTAAAGCACGTGAAGCAAACACTGACGGAACTTCAAGAAGAAATAGGCAAATGCACATTTATGCTCAGAGACTTTAATACCTCATTTCAATAAATGATATTTACAAAGGAGAGATGTCAGTCTGTATTTTGTAACATATACAGAAATTATGTAAAAATGGATGGATCATAAACCTAAATGTAAAACCTAAAATATACGAATCCCTCTAGAACACATAGGACAAAACCTTTGTGGCAGTGGATCAGACAAAGATTTCTTAGCTGCCCAAAGCACGATCCATTAAAGAAAACATTGATAAATTGGATTTAATCAACATTTTAAATTTCTGATCCTCAAAGGACGCGTTAAGAAAATGAAAAAACAAACAAACCATGGACTGTGCAGAACAATTTGCAGATGACATATTTGAGCACTTGTATCCAGAATACCGAAAGCTGGAGAAACAGGCAATCCTATAAAAACAGGTGAAATATTTTTACAGGTACTTTGCCAAAGAACATGTATAGGTGGCACACGTGGTCTTGGAAGGACGGTCGGTATTGATAGTCATTATGGAAATGCAAACCAGAACCGCCACGAGATGCCACTCTGTGCTCACTGGGATGCCGTGGTTAAAAAGCTAGACAGGAAGCCGGGCGTGGCGGCGCACGCTTGTCATCCCCGCGCTTGGGAGGCTGAGACAGGAGGATCGCACGGGTTCGAAGCCAGCCTCAGCTACTTAGTGAGGCTCTCAGCAACTTAGTGAGACCCTGTTTCCAAATAAAATATAAAAAAGGGCTGGGAGTAGAGCCCGGAGGTAGAAAGCCTCTGGGTTCCACCCCCAGTACCACCAAAAAACAAAAAAACAAAAACAAAAAAAGCTAGACAGGAACAAGTGTTGGTGAGTATTTGGAGAAACTGAAACCTTTGTACATTACTGTTAGGAATGCAAAAACGTGCAGCTTCTTTGGAAAACAGTTTGGCAATTTCTTTAAAAGTGAAAAGGAAATTTACCATCTGATCCAATAATTCCACTCCTAAAAAAACTTTCCACCGGTGCTCATAGCTGCACTATTTAAGTAGCCAAAGAGAGTGGGAACAAACCAACTATGTGGAACTGGCAAGCGATTGATAGATTACAGCCTATCCGTATAGCAGTAAAACCAAAGGCAGCCGGGCGTGGTGGGCACGCTTGTAATCCCCGTGCTTGGGAGGCGGAGACAGGAGGATCGTGCTAGTTCGAAGTCAATCGAGCCGGCTTAAGAGACCCTGTTTCCAAATAAAAAGTATAAAAATCGGTCTGGGAGTGTAGCCCAGAGGTAGAAGGGCTTCCAGGAACCCCAGTACCACCAAATAATAATAATAATAATAATAATAATAATAATAAACCAAATGCAGCACTAGATGAACCCTGAACACATCCTGTAAGTGAAGAAGATAAATACCTAAACTACATGTATGATTCCATTTATGCAAAATGTCCAGGAAAGGCAGATCTATGAAGGTGGAAAGCAGATTCGTCGTTGCCTGAGGGTGAGAATAGGAATTGACTTTGTCTGGGTAGAAAGGATCGTTTCAGATGATAGATAATGTTCTAAATTTGAATTGTAGTGACAGTTTCAGTTTCACAACTCTGAATTTATTAAAAATTGTTGGATTTTACATGTAAAACTGGTGAATTTTATATCCTGCTTATTATACCTTAGCAGAGCTATTAAAAATGGTATATAATGATCAGGACAATGAAGTCTGCATAAAAGAATAGACAAATAGATCAATGGAAAAGAACAGAGAGCTCAGAAATAGATCTGCTCAACTACAGTCAACTGAGCTTTGACACGGGTGTCAAGGCAATTCAGTGGTCAGCAGATAGTCTTCAACAAATAATGCTGGAACAACCGGACATCCATACACAAAATATAAAAATCTAGACTTGGGCCTTTTGCAAGTATGAAGTCAAAATGGATCATAGACCTAAATTTAAAATGCAAAACTTTAAAACTTCGATAAGGTAACCTAGAGGGAAGTCTCGGTGACCTTGTATTTGGCAGTGAGGTAGTTAAACCCAAATCATGATCCATGAAGCAAAAGCTGGCAGGTTAGCATTCATTAACGTTCAAATGCTCTATGAGAGACACTGTTCAGACAATGAAAAGGTAAGTCCCAGACTTGGAGAAAATATTGGCAAAATAGAAGTCTATGATAAAGGACTTGTGTCCGAAATAGACAAAGAGCTCTTTAAACTCGTTGCAAAAAACCCAATTGAAACAAGCAAAAGATCTGCCCATACACCCTGCCAAGTAGAAGGGCGGCAGGTAAGCACAGAAAAGGTTAACACAACAGCGAGGGACAGCTGTGCTCCTATTAGGCTCAAACCCGAAAGGCCAACGATAGCGAGGATTGGCCAGGATGCCCAGCAGCAGAGACTCCTTCAGTGCTCCTGAGCATGCAGGAGGGAAGACAGCTGGCAGATTCATGCAGAGATAAGAATAACGTTCTTAAGAAGCAATTTATAGATAAAAATGTATTTACTTAGCTATGGTGTGTGTGTGTGTGTGTGTGTGCGCGCGCACGTGCGTGTGCAAACAGGGGTTGAACCCAGTGACATTCTCTTAGCTTCACCCCAGCCCTATTTAATTTTTTTATTTTGAAACAGGTTCTCACTAAGTTGCTAAGGGCCTCACTAAGTTGCTTAGATTGGTCTCGAACCTGCAATTCTCATGTCCCAGCCTCCCAAGTACTGAGATGACAAGCATGTACTACCACACTCGGCTTATTTAGCGATTTCTTATAAAAGCTACTTTTACTATATGATCTACTAGTTGTACTTTTTGGTATTTGCCACATTGAGTTGAAAGCTTATATCTGCATAAATATCTACACATGAATGAGTGTTCATAACAGTTGTATTCATAATTGCCAGAACTTGGAGGCAATCGGGGTGCCCTTCAGTTGGTGGGTGATGAGTAAGTGGAATACTATTTAGCTACAAAAAGAAATGAGCTGTCAAGCCAGGCGTGGTGGCGCACGCTTGTAATCCCCGCACTTGGGAGGCTGAGACAGGAGGATCGCACGGGTTCGAAGCCAGCCTCTGCTACTTAGTGAGGCTCTCAGCAACTTAGTGAGACTCTGTTTCCAAATAAAGTATAAAATAGGGCTGGGAGTATAGCCCGGAGGTAGAAAGCCTCTGGGTTCCACCCCCAGTACCACCAAAAAAAAAAAAAAAAAAAAAGAAATAAGCTGTCAAGCCAAGACATGGAGGGGCCGAGGGGCACATTGCTAAATTAGAGAAGGCAGTCTGAAAGGCTGTGTATTTTGTGACTCTAGCTGTCTGATATTCTGAAAAAGTAAAACTAGAAATAGTAAGGAGATAAGAGGGTGCCAGCAGGGCAGGGATGAACATGTGGGGTGGAGCACGTTTTTAGGGGTGAATCTATCTTGTGTGACAAGCAGTGATGGTGCCTGGTGTTGTGCTTTTACCAAAACACACCAAAGATACACTGAGCGCACCCTGACGTAGAATACGGAGTGTGTTTAACCATGAAAAAAATTTTTTTTTTTTTTTTTTTTGCGGGTCTGGGGATGGAATCCAGGGGCATTTGACCTCCAAGCTACACCCCCCGCCCTATTTTTTATTCTTTATTTTGAAACCGGGTCTCACTGAGTTGCAAAGGGCCTCACTAAGTAGCCGAGGCTGTCCGCGAACTGCGATCCTCAGGTCTCAGCCTCCCGAATGCTGGGATTATACGCGTGCGCCACCACGCCCGGCTCATGAAATATTTTTAAAATGTGCAGTTTACCATAGGTCAGCTTTATCTTTTTTGGGGTGCTATTGGAGAGTAAACCCAGGAGTGTTTTTACCTCTGAGCCACAATCTCAACTCGTATTTGTTTAGAAACAAGGTCTTGCTAAGTTGCTGAGGTTGGCCTCAAACATGCAATCTTCCTGCCTCTGCCTCTCAAGTACTGGGATTATAGGTTTGTGCCACCTGCCTCTGATTTTATCTTAATAAAACTATTTAAAAAAAAATCTAGCAGGGCATGGTGGTGCACACCTGTAATCCTAGCACTTGGGAGGCTGAGACAGGAGGATGGCAGGTTCATGGCCAGCCTAAGCAATTTAGTGAGGCTCTCTGCGACTTACTGAGATTCTGTCTCAAAACAAAATAATAAAAATAGGGCTGAGGGTATAATT
The DNA here is from genome assembly GCF_963383645.1 of Muscardinus avellanarius. NCBI lineage: Eukaryota > Metazoa > Chordata > Mammalia > Rodentia > Gliridae > Muscardinus > Muscardinus avellanarius. The sequence continues at coordinate 94,369,479 of NC_137798.1, read as the reverse complement.
CAGAGGTGAAACGCCCCTGAATCCCATTCCCAGTACCTAAATAAATACATATGCAAATAAATAAATAAACAAACACATAAATAAATAACATCTTTGGCTGAGCTCCTGTTGGGACCCAGTGTTGCCCCCCCATCCCCCAGCACATTATCCTTAGATGCTGGCTGAGAGCAGGCTGGTCACTGTGTGTGCAGTGTAGCCGTCTCCTGTGGCTTTCTGCAGCCTGGAAGGATGTCCACTGTTGGTGAGAGCAACTTGATGAAGCCGTTGTCCAAGCTGGTGGGTGTGAGGCTGTGGTTATTTTCTGACCTGTGGTGTGCCTGATGCCCTTCTAGACTGTGTCCGCTGTGAAGGTCCGCGATGGCTTGGTGAGTGCCGATCCCGAGGGCTAAGACCTGGGCCTGGCCCGGCCTGCTGTCGGCTGCCTGTTGAGATGCTTGCTTTCCTATGGCAGTTCTCTGGTTTTTTTTTTTTTTTTTTTTTGGTGGTACTGGGGTTCCTAGAAGCCCTTCTACCTCCGGACTACACTCCCAGACCTATTTTTACATTTTTATTTGGAAACAGGGTCTCCTAAGCCAGTGCGCATGGCTGGCTTCGAACCTGCGCGATCCTCCTGTCTCTGCCTCCCAAGCACGGGGATTACAAGTGTGCGCCACCACGCCCGGCGAGTTTTCAGTTTTTTCATCTGCAAAATGAGTGGGTTGTACCAGGGAATCTCTTTGGCCCCTTCCAATTGCAGGCTCTACTGTCAGTTTTAAATGGAAGGCCACGTGTATCACGTGTGTGTCTGAGTTGTACAGGGCACTTGATGCAGCAGAAACCCTGTTTCATAGAGGGAAGGATGCCCGGCGTGTTCTCCTCTCCTCTGTTGGTGGGTAGAGACCTAGAGCCCAGCAGCGCTGGGATGCTTTCCCAGGGCAGGGGCAGAGGTTGGCCCAGGGCTCAAGCAACAGCTGCCCATCTTTGTATTGTTATTTCATCCAATCTTTCATAACTCTCAACCCTGAAACCTTTCTTGGTGAACAGTATCTGCTCCATCTGTAAAGAAAGAAACACCCACAGAGAAAGTTCTGGGTGTTAGTAGCTGAGAGGTGGTCTCTGTGTTATTTATTATTCCCAACCGTAAGGCTGAGGATTGGCCTAAATGTGGAAGGTTTTCCTAGTAACTAAGATGTCTGAGAACACTTAATTTCAATTGGCTAAGTGAGCATTTTTTTTTTTTTTTTTGGTGGTACTGGGGTTCCTGGAAACCCTTCTACCTCCGGGCTACACTCCCAGACCTATTTTTATTTGGAAACAGGGTCTCTTAAGCCAGCGTGGCTGGCTTCGAACCTGCGCGATCCTCCTGTCTCCGCCTCCCAAGCGCGGGGATTACAAGCGTGCACCACCACGTTCGGCGTTAAGTGAGCATTTTAAGGCAAAAAAATACTTGTTAAGTAGTATTCTGCCTTGAGTCAGTGTATTAGTCTGCTTCCTAGTGCTGTACCAAAGTACCTGAGATAATAAGCTTAACAAGAAAAAGGTTTTATTTTGGTTCATAGTTTTGAAGGTTTCAGTTAGAGTTAAGTGGCGTTTGCCTTTGGGCTCGTGTGAGGCATCAGATCATGGCAGGAATGCACCGTGGAACAAAACCACTTATATGTGCCTGAGAAGCAAAAGGGCAGAAGAGGAAGAGGAGGGGGTGGGTCCCAGGGCGCACCCCAGTGACCTAGCGAGGCCCACGGCCTCCCAGTAGCACAGCTCTGGGGATCAAGCCTTTCGGGCCTTAGATTTAAGATCCAAATGATAGCAAGCAGCTTAGTTTATTTAAACAAGTCTTTAAGGACCCTGTACATATTTGAGTGTGGATCTCTATATTATTTAGGGTTCTCTAGAGAAACTGGGCTAATAGGAGTTAAGACCTGCATTCAGCAAGCTAGTGACCCAGGACTGCTAATGGTGGAGTTCCAGTTGGGTCTCAAGGCCTGCAGTTGGGTCTACAGCCTGGAAGGATTGCAGCCAAAACACCCAGTGGTGGACGCTCCTGTCCAAAAGCTGATAGCCTCAAGGCCCAAGAAGAGCCAGCGTTCTGAGGAAGGCCCAAGCAGGAAGGACCATCCGGGCTCTGTCATCAGGCAGCAGGGGAGTTCCCTCTCATTCAGTCTTTCTGTTCCATTCAGGTCTTCAACTGATTAGATGAGACTCACCCACATTAGGGAAGGAACTCTGTTTACTCAGTCTCCCAATTCACCTAACCCAGAAACCCCCTCACAGACATACCCAGAATAATGTTTGCTCAAATGTCTGGGTACTCTGTAGCCCGGTCAAGTTGATGTGGAAGCTTAACCACCAGGCGGTCTTATGTCTGAAAGAGGTCTTGCTGAAGTGGTCGGCCGTATTATCAAGTGGAGTATCAAAGTCAGATGGATCTTTCTGTAGTTTTCATGGCCTCTTTCTTCTGTTAGTTAGGGGGTATTCCTTGTAGCACTCCATTTGATGTTCTCTTTTGTCCTTAGAGAAAACAGAGGGTGGAGAATCTGCCCCTTCCTTAGGCTGTAAGATCCTAGGACCATTTTGTGGCCCTGTAAACCAATATTTAAAAATTAAGCCCCATGAAAAAACTTACCAGGTTTTTACATGTTTGCTGTCTTTTAGGGCTTTGTTTAGAGAAGCTGCCTATTTCGTCTTCCACCAGTAATCTCCACGTGGACCGGGAACAGGACGTCATCACCTGTTACGAGAAAGCGGGGGACATCGCGCTCTTGTACCTGCAGGAGATAGAGAGGGTGAGTAGTTGTGTGGGTTATAGAAAGTCATGGGGATAAAGGCACTTAGCCTAAATTCAGGGGTATAACATATGCTTGGCAAATGTCACTTACTTTTTGATAACGGTAGCTCCTAGCATTTTCTGTCAGTTGAGTCTCCTGGAGTTCTGGCCAGGGCTGAACACTGACCAGTGCGTCCTGGATCCAGAGACGCACTGTGTGTGGGCTTGTTCGGAATTGGAATTACTAGAAATCCTGTGAGACTTTGAAAACGATCATAAGTCTTGTTTTGCATTAATTTTCAATCCTCTCTCTCTCTCTCTGTCTCTCATGTGGAGGACTACCTAGGTCTTGCTAGCTTTGTTTTATACATGTACACACTAGAGGCAATTTATTTATTTATTGGTACTTGGGAACGGACCGAGGGGCATTCTACCTCTGAGCTATGCCTCCAGCCCTATTTAGTTTTGAAACAGGGTCTCCCCCAGTTGCCGAGACTTGCCTCGAACCTGCAATCCTCCTGTCTCAGCCGCCTAAGGACTAGAATTACAGGCATGGACACCACACCTGGCTCAGACTGGACGTTTAAGGAATAACTTTCTAGTGTCTTGAGGCTGGTGAGGGGTGAGAGATCAGAGTGAGACTTGCAGTCAGAAGGCGGGGCGGGAATCACATTTGGCCTGGTGATTCAGGACTCGTGACACCTGGGAATCAGGAAGCTGTTTGGCTGTCTTGCTAGGTGTTGTTCTATCAGAGGGTTCTCCAAGGAGGGAATTCTGCCATCATTGTTCTTTAGAATTAATGGTAGGTGCTTGAGCACTGATCGTGTGGGCTGCCCACGTGCCCCCAGTCCTGCCTGCTCTCAGCAGCGCTCGGCAGTGGAGAGGTGGGCTCACCCGCGAGTTGTCCAGCCCTGGGCTCTGAGGGGCCCGTAGTTTGCAGCTTACTGTGCAGTGGTTGTGCATGTTGGAGCTGCCTTTTCCTGCCTAAGAACAGAAGTTTGTAGCCTGTGTCTTCCGTGATGAGGGAGCGGGCAGATGTGTTGTGTCCATTAGCATCTCCCCATTCCTGCGGGTTCTTCAGCTGACCGTCAAGGAGGTGCATATAAGCAGAGAATTTTAAAGAAGTCTTTTTTTTTCTTTGGGGTCTGTGGTGGGCATAGGAGTGAGATTTTGAGAAGAAAGTTGAGTCCCAAGGACACACAGGAAGTTAGGCAGAGCCAGCATCAGGCTCCGCTCTCCTGACACCAGCTCAGTGACCCAGTTCATTCTCTCAGGCCTCCGGAGAAAGCACAGACCTGCGTCCTGCACCCGTGCTCCTGGAAGGTGTTCTGGGCACGTCGGGCCAGGTGAACGTGTGCTTAGTAGCTCAGGAAGCACCCTCTTCAGCTGCTGTTAAGTCTCAGCACACAGAGGGGACTGATACTCAGTATGAGTTTTCCTTTATGGGAACCACGTTGGGCCTCCCTGGATTGCAGCGAGCGGGTGTTCTAGCAGTGAGCGAGACTGAATGAACCAACAGCTCTTGTGACTTGAGGAGGTATGCAGGAAGGAATGTAGTGGTCAACCTGAAGCCCGGTAGAGACTGACCTTACTTAAGTGAACTCCGAGCTTGGCGTAGGCTCACGGGTTCATATGTGGCCGGGTAATTGTGCGTTATGCCAAAGATGCCCGGTGGACCTTTGTGAAGAATGTTCAGATTAGCTGGGCATGGTGGTGCTTGCTTATAATCCCAGTACCTGGGAAGCTGAGACGGGAGGATCACAGGTTTGAAGCCTGCCCCGACAATTTAGCAAGGTCCTCTGCAACTTAGTGAGACCCTGTTTCCAAATAAATCAAATCGGGTAAGGGTTTAGGTCAGAGGTAAAATGCCTCTGGTTTCAATCCCCAGTGCCCACACACACACACAAAAAAAAAAAGAATGTTCAGATTTTCAGATTTAGTTGACTTAATTTTGAACTTAAGAATTATGCTTAGCCAGGCGTGGTGGCGCACGCTTGTAACCCCAGCATTCTGGAGGCTGAGACCAGAGGATCCCGGTTCATGGATAGCCTCAAGCTACTTAGTGAGGCCCTCTGCAACTCAGTGAGACCTGGTCTCCGAGCTGTAGCTCGGAGGTTGAATGCCCCTGGGTTCTATCCCCAGACCCGCAAAAATATAAATAAATAAATGAATAAATAAATAAATAAATAAATAGAATGTTCAGATTTTCAGATTTTGTCGACTTAATTTTGAAAGAATTATGCTGAATTAAAACAGAAACAGTAGAGAAAATATGAAAAAAAGTCAAATTTACCTTGGCCAAGCCTAGATGACTAGCACGGTGGCTTTCTGAGCAGCCTGGCTGAGTGGGAAGCTTGCCTGCCTTTGCCTTTCCTGTCTGCTGGGCAGACACCGCCTTCCGCCCTCGTCCCTGTCCTTTATCCCAAAGGAACGCCATTTCCCAGGATCTTTGGGCACTGTTTGCTTGTTTGTGTATTTGTTTACTTATTAGAGATATTGGGGAGTGATGCCAGGAGCATCCTATCCTGAGCTCCATGCCCAGTACTGGTTTTTTAGCTTTATATTTTTGAAACACTTGCTGAGGGCTATGCTGAGGCCGACCTTGAAGCTGCCATTCTCCTGTCTCAGCCTCCCAAGTACAGGGATTACAGGTGTGCCCCTGTACTCAGCCTTGTTGGCTCTTAACTTTATATTAGGAAGAATAATATTTGGGGAGGACTTCTGATGACAGTGAAGAGTGTTGTGCTAGTACTTTTTCAAACGTGGGACCACTAAACCATGTTTCCGCGGCCGGTCCCATCTCTGAGTTCCTCTGCAGTGGGCACACGCCACCATGTTAGAATTGCTCCTCTCCTGAAGGGAAGCGACCTGTCAGAAGGTGGACTGGCCTGGGCTTCCTCGCAGGCAGATGACGGGCTGAGCAGCCGCAGAGCACTTTGGTGAAATCACTTGGTATTGGAGTCCTGGCCTTGCCTTCTTAGCTGTGCAGCTTTGAGCCTCTCTGAGCCTCGGGATCCTCTATAAAATAGTAATAATAATTGCTGTCATGGAGATAAGTTAGCACACAGTAAATGTTGGCTCTGTCATCATTTATTGTCTGTTCCTGGGTCATCTGGCTCTGGAATCTTTCCTAAGCTTTGAACATCTCTGATTTTTGGATAAAAGTCTAGACTACCACATACATACTGTTTTACTAGAAATATTAAGACATTTTGGGGAGAATGCTTATGAAGTAAGTTTTTTTCAGGGGACTTTGATTGGCCCTGTCTTGCGCTGGAGCTGACGGAATGGCAGATTTGCATCATGGCGCCTGCATTTCTGCCACTCCTGATTGTCTGACCTTGGCTACTCATTCCTCTCTGCGTCCTTCAGCTTTCTGCCTTGTCTGGTGGGGCGAATTCTGCCTGCCCTGTCTGGTTCCGCAGCAAGCCAGCATGCCCTGGGCAGAACCTGGGAGCGTTGCCATGAGAGTCTCCCCCCACGGTCCCAGTGTGGAGGAGGGGCCAGAGGAGAGGTCACTAAACGAAGTCTGTGTGCATTAAATATTTGTTTAGTGTTGTCTTTGTTTTATTAGGATCAGAGAGATATTGACTAATAATCTCTGAGAGTTTGTTTTTTGAAAGGGAAGAAAATTTAACTCCAACCTAGTGCATATAGGATAATTTAATAAAATGAATCAAATCAGAGCAGATAGAATTAGCAATGGCCCAGGATGGCTTTGATTCGTTTACCTTCAACTAGTGGCATCGTGCCAACAGTAGGTAACACTTTCTGCCCCACGGGAGCTTCTGGTGGGCCAGTGGGAGGAATAAAGATGACTTCATCCTTGGATCTCCTGCTGTGCGCCCCACCTTGGCAAGTGGAACCATCCTGTTTCTTTCAGCCAACCAGCTGGCCGTGGCTCTGTTGAGCAGGAGCAGTGTCAGGGCGGGACTTCACCTTCTGCTCACAGTTCATTTCTTTACACCCTCTTCTAGAAAGGAAGTCAATACCAAACTGCCTTTTGTTGGCTGTCTTAGTGCCAAGGTCCTTGAGCGCCGCAGTGCCTTGCCCAGATGCCTTCTGTCCCTCAGCGGGCTCTGCGCAGGCGGCGCGCTTGCATCTTGAGTTCACGATGTCCTCTTGCAGTGACACAGCTGTGGTTTTAGATCCAGAACCGGATTAGATGAAGGCCACTGTGAGTCTTGGATCCAAACCAGGTGTCCTCACTGTCAGAGCTGCTGCTGAGAGAGTCGGCGTGTGGAATCCAGAGGTCTCAACGCTGCACTGTGGCTTAAATGTGAGACAGAGAAGAAAAGGCAGAGTCTTCCCTTTCCTGTACCTACATCTTCACTCAAGCCAAAGCAGCAGGCCACTGTCCAGGGCTTAATCCGGGACACCTGAATAAATACTTCCTAACAGAAACGCGCAGAAATTGCCCGGCCAGGCCGCATGTCTGTGCTCCAGGTTCACCTGACTGTGAACCTGCCATCTCACACCTGGGCTACAAGGCTACAACACTCTTAAAAATGAGTTAGAAAAGTCTAGGGACCAGAAAGAGCAGTCAGTTGTTTTCATTAAAAAATTTTTCCTAGCCGGGCGTGGTGGCGCACGCTTGTAATCCCCGCGCTTGGGAGGCAGAGAAAGGAGGATCGCGTAGGTTCGAAGCTAGCCCCGCGCGCTGGCTTAGGAGACCCTGTTTCCAAATTAAAAAAAAAATGCAAAAATAGGTCTGGGAGTGTAGCCCGGAGGTAGAAGGGCTTCCAGGAACCCCAGTACCACCAAAAAAAAAAAAAAAAAAAAAAAAGAGTTAGAAAAGTCTAGTGACTAGAAAGAGCAGTCAGTTGTTTTCATTAAAAAGTTTTTCCTATCCATCCCTGCTCTCATAGCTTCATAGCATTAAAGGGTTCTATATCTGTTTTTCGCATAGTATTAAGCTCTGCATTGTTCTTCTGGCTACATAAATATTTCAAGTGGATGGTCTCAGTGATAAGCCATTGTATTGCTGGGTCTCACTTGTTATAAATACCAGGGTCATGCCAACTTCGCTCACATAGTTTTTCCCCCTTAGAACTATTTCCTAAGGGCAAATTCCCAGACGTGGGATATTTTTACCATTTTTATCACCATTCGTTGTGTCCAGTTGCTTTCCACAAATCATACTAATGCCGTCTAACTTTGGCAGCGTAGGAGACTGATGGTTGCTTTACAATTGGCAAATTGTTTAAAAGTTGTTTTCTAGGTCAAAATAGTACTTTGTAAGTGTACTTTGCATATTTTGATTAGTGAGGTTGCCATTTTCTCATATATTTGCTTAATAGTTATTTTTTCTTAAAATAATAGCATTATTGAAATCGAATTCACATACAGTACAATTCACCCACTTAAACTGTACAATTAATGATTTGTTTGTTTGTTTCTGAGTTGGGGTATTGCTGTGTTGCTCAGCCTGACATCAGACCCAAGCGATGCTTTCATCCCTACTCCCAGGGTAGCTAGGACTGCAGTTGTGCCCCACTGCACCCAGCTTGCAATGGGTTTTAATATCTTTGCAGTGTTGTGCAAAGATATTTAGTTTCAGAACATTTTCCTATTCCTCAAAAGAAACCCTGTACCCATTAGCAGTCTTCCCCTACGTCCAAACCCCCTACCCCCAAAGCACTGCTGATCTACTTCCTGCTTCTACAGATTCTGGACATTTCATACACACAGACTCATACAATATATGACATTATATGATTTGCTTCTTTGGCTCAGAATAATTCTCAAGATTCATCCACGTGTGGTATTTCTTTTATTACTAAATCATCTTCTGTTATGTGGATGCTGCATTTACCACTGGATAGACATTGGATGGTTTTCACTTTTTGGGTGTTCTGAGTAATGCTCCTACAAATATTCATATACAAGTTCTTGTGTGCACAGATGCTTTCATTTTTCCTGGGTCTATTCCTGGGAGTGTGGGATTGCTGGGTCACGTGGTAACTTATGTTTAACCTTGATAGTCTTTTTTTTTTTTGTCTTATGCTTTGTGCCCAATTTTGGAAGTAGTGTTTTTCTTATAATTTGAATAAAGTAGATCATAAATATGTTAACCCTTTGCCATAGTTGCTCTGAATATTTATTTTCCCAATCACTAAATTTCCACTTTTAAGTGGCTTATTAACTTTTTTTTCAGTACTGGGAATGGAACCCAGGGGCATTCTACCTCCGAGCTACACCCCCAACCCTAGTTTTTATTCTTTATTTTGAAACAGGGTCACACTGAGTTGCAAAGGACCTCATTAAGCAGTAGTCGAGGCTGTCCTCGAACCATGATCCTTCCATCTCAGTCTCCCAAATGCTGGGATTACAAGCATGCACCACCACACCTAGCAAGTGGCTTATAAATTTTAAATCTATATGGTATAAATCTAAATGGTATAGGATCTGATTATCTTTTTATAATTACATTTCATTTTATTGTTTTAAAAACTTGAATATTGGGATAAAACCCATCTGTGATTTGAAAACTTTTTAACCATTTTTAATATTAGAAGAAAATTACGTTCAAACCTCTTTGGGAGTTATGACTCTTAAGTAATTTTCCCCTAAATTTTAATGTCACTTTAAGATGGTCTTACCTTTCCTGCTCATATTTTTTACAGTTTTAGATACCCTAGTAATTTCTGACTTCCCTATTTTCTCTACTAATCCTTTTTTTTTTTTTTTGTGGTACTGGCGGTCCTGGAAACCCATCTGCCTCCAGGCTATACTCCAGACCTATTTTTAATATATATGTACATCATTATTTGGAAACAGGGTCTCTTAAGCCAGCGAGGCTGGCTTCAAACCTGTGTGCTCCTCCTGTCTCCGCCTCCCAAGCGCGGGGATCACAAGCGTGCGCCACCACGCCCAGCTCTACTAATCTTTATTGCACCCATGTGACATAGTTTAATAGAGTTTTACTACCTGAAGGATTAATGATTATTACTATTAGTTTTCAGAATTACCTTTTTTTCTTTTTATACTTCTGCATACATTTTAGAACAGTTTTGTTGAGTTTAAGAAGAACCCTGTCAAGATTTTGTTGGATTGTTTTAATTCCATATATCAATTTGGAGAATTATATTTAGTCCTCTTTCATTTATGACCCTCTTCCCATTTTGTCAAGACTCTTTGTTCTACAGATTGCAAATTCTTATTTTATGCCAAGATCTTTTCCATTTCCATTGCTGTGTGAATAGGAGCAGTTTTTCCTTTATATTTTCATGTAGAAGACTACTTAAGGTTTTTAAGTTCACTTACACAAACACGTGCTGAGTGCCTTCTGTATCCTGGGCACTGCTCAACGTCACAGGCACTAGAGTGGATAAGCCACAGAGCTTTCCCGAAAGAACCTTCCTAGACCGGCCTGGGGAGCGTGTTGGTGGGAAACAGCAGAGAAAGGTCTCGGGCTAGTGTGCAAGCTCAGGGATGGTGTCTGGAAGAGTGACGTCTGAGCAGAATCTTGAAGGCTGATCAAGTTAGCAGTAAGCTTATTGGCTATGCTACTGAAGTGTCCTCTGGAAATAGAGTTGGTTCTTTTCATTTTTCCAAAATATAAGTCTGTGGCAGAGGAATGATTTTTGTTGTTGCTTTCTTCATTTCTGGTATTTTCCATCTCATTGCCTTTTTGCTAGAATTTCTTTCCTTTCTTTTCTTTTCTTTTTTTTTTTTTTTTTTTTTTCGGTGGTACTAGGGATAGAACATAGGGGCATTCTACCTCTGAGCTACATCTCCCGGTCCTATTTTTTTATTCTTTATTTTGAAACAGGGTCTCACTGAGTTGCAAAGGGCCTCACTAAGTACCTGAGGCTGGCCACGAACTGCGATCCTCCTGTCTCAGCCTCCCAAATGCTGGGATTACAAGCGTGTACCACCATGCCCAGCTTGCCAGAATTTCTAAAGCAATCTTAAGAAGTAAAGGTGATAGAAAATATCCTTATTTTGCTCCTTTTTGAAGGTGACTCTTTAATACATCTCCACAAAGGATTATAATGTCTCTCTGCTCACTACATTTCTCATTTGCAATTCAAAACAACCATGTGAGGAGTTGGTGTTTTTATTCCCATTGCATATATGAAGACGGTGAAGACCTGCCAGGTCATCGTAGACAACCCCACACATGCTGAGGACCTTGAACCTGAGATTTGATTTCCAATCCTGGGCGCCTTCCCCAGTGCTGTCAGCTTCCTTGTTTGTCAGTGTTTGCTTTTGCCGGTGGAGAACATGCCTGTTGAGGCTACAAGCCGGCTGTCCTCTCATAGACATGTTTACACAGAAAAAATGGTGGCGTTAGCACTGCCAGACTGTGCTTCTGCCCAGGCCCATGTGTGGAAAGGATTCTGTTCAGTGTGCTCAGACTTCAGGGAAACCCCTGATCTCTGCCTCCTACCCGAGTCCTGCCCATCCTACCCGTTCCAAGCCTAACTGGCTGCCCTGACCTCTTGTGTTTTGGACTTTGCTGTGTAGCTCAGATTGATGGGACAAAGCAGAGGAAGCAGGGCTGTGGAGTCAGGTGGATTTGCGATTCAGCACCGGCTCTAGCACTTGCTACTGCTCAGCAGAGAAGAGGCTCAGTTTCTTCTTCAGGAAGGAGATGACATTATGTGCCTCTCAGTAGAGTTCTGTGGGGCGGAAATGAGATAGTACATGTGCCCTGGTTTCTGGTTGTCTTTTTTTTTTTTTTTTTTTTCAGGTCTGGGGATGGAACCCAGGGGCATTTGACCTCCAAGCTACACCCCCAACCCTATTTGTTATTTCTTTATTTTGAGACAGGGTCTCACTAAGTTGCAGAGGACCTCATTAAGTAGCTGAGGCTGGCCGCTAACCATGGTCCTCAGGTCTCAGCCTCCCGAATGCTGGGATTACAAGTGTGAGCCACCACGCCCGGCTTCTGGTTGTCTTTTTAAAAACTGCATTTATGATTGGACTTGAAAATTTATTCATTAATTCACTTAGTACATATATTAATTCTGAACCTTGCATCAGACTGAGCGTATATATATGTGAATAAAGTAAATGTGGCTCCTGACTGTGAAATTCATTGCACAGTGGATTCAGTAAAAAAATGATATTGATAGACAGATTCATAGATAAGTGCCCATGTGGGGCACAAATATGTGTTTTTTTCTACGTGCAGTGTTCAACAATAAATAAAAAATTACCTCCCCACACATACCAGGAATCAACAAGTCACTATAAAGATATAAAGCAGCTAATAAAACAAACTCTGAAATGACCAAGCTGTTGAAATTATCAGACCAGAATTTAAAAATAAACATGATTAATGTATTAAAGGATATTGTGGGAAAGGTACACAATATGCATGAACAGATGGGAAGTTCAGCAGAGAGATGGAAATTATTAAAAAGTCAAATTGAAACACTACACATAACAAAGCACAAGAGATGAAACACTTTCCTAAAAGTATTTCTAATTGAAAATAGTTTAATTGAAATTATCTAAATATAAACACACACAATAGAATGAGGGGGGAGTGGAGTAGAACATCCAGTAGATGTTTGAAAATATTATATGTGCCTTTGGAACCCCCAAAATAGGAAGGAAGGTGAGAAAGAGGGAGAGAAAGGAAAGAAGGGAGGAAGGAAAAACAGGCAGAAGAAATATTTGAAGAGAAGCCGCTTGAAAATTTTTCGAAATTATTTAAACACAGAAAACCACATATACAAGAATGTCAGAGAACTCCAGGCAAGATAAATATAAACACACACTTGTTTACAAGGTAGCCTAACTCATGAAACCAAAGACAAAATCTTGAAGGCTATAAGAGAAACTTTAAATACAGAGGAGTGAAGTTAAGAGGTAGAGCAGACTGTTCATCTGAAGCTCTGCAAGCCAGAGCCATTGGAGCGATAACCTTTTGTGTTAGCTTTCCAGTGCTATGACAAAACACCTGAGACAATGTAAGAGAAGGAATTGTTTTGGCTCATGGTTTGAGTCCGTGACCATTTGGCCCAGCTGCCCGGGGCCCATGGCAAGGCAGAACACGGTGGTGGGAGAGTGCATGGTGGAGCAAAAGCTGCTCATTGAATGGCAGACCCTTAGTAACTTAGCAGACCCTGCCTCAAAATAAAAATATAAAAAGGGCTGGGGGTTAGTTCAGAAGTAGAATGCCCTTGGGTTCAGTTCCCTATAACTCTCTCCACAAAAAAATTAGACAAAATAAACTGTTAAATGTAAATGGCTGAAGCAGCCCAATTAAAAAGCAGAGTTTTTCAGATTGGACAGAAAAGTATGACATAACTATATGCTACGCAAGCCACTTTAAATACTGATGTTTAAATACAGATGTTATTTGTCTACTTTTTTAAGTAGACAAATAGTTATAAAAATATAAACCAAATGAATGCTAATCAAAAGAAATGTAGAATTTCTGTGTTATAATGTAGACTTATGAACAAGGACTATTATCGGAGGTGAAGGGATACATTACATAATGAAAGGGGCCAGTTCTTCAACAGGCTCATAGGAGGGCTATGAAATGTATGAAACAAAATGTACAGAAGAAAAGTGTTCAAATCAATGACCTAGGTTTCCTTTCTTTTTTTTTTTTTTTTTGGTGGTACTGGAAGCCCTTCTACCTCCTGGCTACACTCCCAGACCTATTTTACATTTTTATTTGGAAACAGGGTCTCCTAAGCCAGCGCGCGCAGCAGGCTTTGAACCTGCGCGATCCTCCTGTCTCTGCCTCCCAAGCGCGGGGATTACAAGCGTGCGCCACCACGCCCGGCGTGACCTAGGTTTCTAAATGAAGATATTAGAAGAACAAATGAAAAGCCGGGCGTGGTGGCGTGCGTTTGTCATCCCAGCATTCGGGAGGCTGAGACGGGAGGATCGCGGTTCGCAGACAGCCTCAGCTACTTAGTGAGGCCCTCTGCAACTCAGTGAGAATAATAAAGAATAAAGAATAAAAAATAGGTTTCAAAATAAAGAATAAAAAATAGGGTTGAGGGTGTCTCTCGGAGGTAGAATGCCCCTGGGTTCCATCCCCAGACTCGTAACCACAACAACACAAATGTAGACGAAAGCAAGCAGAAGGAAGGAAATGATAAAAGGCCCCAAATCAGTGAAACAGAAAACAGTAAACAGTAGAGAAGAATCAGTGAAATCAGAAGCTGATTTCTTGAGAAAATCAGTAAAACTTATAAATATCTAACAAAACTGAACAAGAATAAAAGAAGACACAAATTACCAATACCCAGAAGTAAGGAGAGACAGTGCTACAGATTCATAGACACTGACGGCCTCAAAGGCCAACAAGTTTGATCACTTACAAAGAAACAGACATGTTCCTTTTAAAGACTAAAACTACCAGAGATCACCCGAGAGGGAATAGGTAATCTGAATATCTGTGTACCTATTTTAAAAGTTGAATTTGTAGATAAAACCTCCCCATTAAAAAAGGCAAACAACAACAACAACAACAAAACAACAACAACAACAACAAACGCAGTAGGTCCACTTGGCTTCATTAATGACTCCCACCAATGTTCAAGGGAGAAATGATAACAGTACTACACAGACTTCCAGAAATTAGGAGAGGAGGAAACACTTTCTAACTCATTTTATGAGACAAATGTCTCTTCTGAATATAGACACAAATATACTCAACACAATACCAGCAAGTTGAATTGTGTGTATATATATATATATATATATATATATATATATATATATATATGGTTCCTGGCTATGATGGCTAGACTTTTAATTTTTTTTAACTTTAAAATGATGTGAAAGGAGTGCACCTTCAGTAGAAACTATACTTTGAATGTTGAATTTTGGTCTTTTCCTGTGCTAGTCATATGCAACATTATACTGTCTCCCTGTGCTGGGCAGTTGTAGAGAACTACAGCTTCAAATTAACCATGCACTCATGAGGCGAAACAGCTAATACTGTATAATGCACTGTGTTGGTAGCAGTTTTTGACTACAGATATTTGATGATTATATAAATTATTCAACACTTATTAAGACTTTGTGTTAGATATTTTGCCCAAGTATAGGCAGCATGTTTTCAGCATGTTTAAAGTAGATATTCAGTAGGTTAGGTGTATTAAATGCATTGCTATGTGTTTATTAGGATTAACCCCATCATAAATTAAGGAGTATCTAGAGAAAGGAATACATATAACAAAAGAGACTCCTTTCAGGAGGGAAAAGTGATTTAACATCTGAGAATTAATTAGTGTGATACAGCATATCAGTATATAAGGAATGAAATCACATGACCATCTCACTAGATGCAGAGAAAGCATTTGATAAAATCCAATACACTTTTATTATAAAAAATCCACCAAACCAGATGTGGAAGGGCATCTTATCAACCTGACATAGGACATTTATGAAAACTTCACATCTGACAAATTGTAAAAGACTGGATGCTTTCCACCCAAGATTAGGAAACAGATAAAGATTTCTGCTCCTGTCACTTCTACTCAATATTGTCCTAGGCATTCAAAATAGTACAAGAAGAAATAAAAGGCATCCATATTGGAAAGGAAGAAATAAAACACTACTTGCAAGTAACATGATTTTATACATAGAAGATTCTAAGGAACCCATACACAAAATGCTATTAGAACTAATAAGTTCAGCAAAGTTATAAGATACAAAGTTGTCATACAAAAATCACATATTTTTTTATGTATTGGCAATGAATAGCCTAAAATGAAATTAAGAAGACAGTTATACTTATAATATCATCAAAATTATGAAACACATAAGAATAAATTTAACAAAAACATGTACACTAAAACTATAAAACATTGTTAAAAGAAGTAAAAGGAGATCTAGATAAATGAAAAGACATCCCATGTTCATGGATTGAAATAATTTGTTAAAATGGCAATACCCCCCAAATTGATCTACAAATTTAATGGAGTCCCTCTCAAAATATGAGCCACTCTTTTGCAAAAATTACAAGCTGGTTAAAAAATTCGTGTGGAAATGCATGTGATTGAAATAGCAAGGACAATTTTGAAATAAAAGAATAAAATAGATGGGCTCACATTTCCCTCCCTCTTCACTTACCACAAAGCTGCAGTTATGTGGACAGTGCAAAGGGCTAGGGGTAGCTCAGTGGTAGGGCTTTTGCCTTAGCAAGAAAGGTCTTGGCTACTATCCCCAAAACTGCAAATAAAAGGAAAGGAAGGAAGAGAGGGAGGGAAAAGAGAGTGTGCACTTTGTATTCCTGAAAAATAAAACAACCATAACTCGTGTGTGTGTGTGTGTGTGTGTGTGTGTGTGTATGTATACAACATATATATTTGTATGGAAATATAAAAATAGTAATATAGCAAAAGTGGGAGACAAATATAAAAATAGTAATGTATAAATACAGAAGGCTTTGAAGGGAAAGGCAAGTGTGAGTATATTTATTTCTATATCACGTTCCAATAACTATTATATAAAGTTGAATTATGTAGATAAAATATCTTCTTCCTCTCTTGGTGTGTGACATTTATACTCATTACATACATAAACACACAGAATAAACAGAACATATATTTTTAACATTAAGAGATTTAATGAACTATATGAATAAAAATACTTTTTAAAATTTGAGTGGTTACTTTGGTTACACTTTGGTTTCATCTGTCAAATTTAACTAAATTAAATGTAATAGTTAAATTTAAATCTAGTATATATAGCATCATCCTTTTTTTCTAAAATGACTTTTATCTTTCTTTGATATACACACACACACACACACACACACACACACACACACACCAAGATATCCAAATTGTTGCTAAGGTTATATTTTTGTGGTGGGATTTTTGAGGTGATTTTTAACTTTCTTTGTGCTGTATTGAATTCTTTGGGCTTTAAAATTAACTAATATGGCCGGGCGTGGTGGTGCACGCTTGTAATCTCCACGCTTGGGAGGCGGAGACAGGAGGATCGTGCAGATTCGAAGCCAGCCTTGCAGGCTTAAGAGATCCTGTTTCCAAATAAAAAAATATAAATATAAAATATGTCTGGGAGTGTAGCCCGGAGGTAGAAGGGTTTCCAGGAACCCCAGTACCACCACCAAACAAACAAACCAACAACAACAACAACAACAAAACCGAATATGCTCAAAAACAGATGAAAGATAATTTTTTTGAGGGGAGTATTAAGGATTGAACCCAGGGACATTCTATCTTTGAGCTGTACCCCCTGTCTTTATTATTTTTTGTTTTGAAACAGAGTCTTGCTAGATTGCTGAGGCTGGCCTGAAACCTGTGATCCTCCTGTCTCAGCTTCCCAAGTACTAGAATTATAGATGTGTACCACTGGGCCTAACCCAAAAGATAATATTTTAAAGTTTCATTCTTGTACCTCCAAGTGGCAGGTCTGGCTACATGAGTCTGGAGTTGAGTGAGAATGTCTGGACTAGAGGTTAAATTTGGGAGTTGGCAACATATGGATGGATTTGAAGCTTGCATCTCCAGCTGTGGAAGGACCCTGCAGTGGGGTGGATCAAGGGTCCCAAGTGGGGGGACACTGGTGGGTGTGTTGGGCTGGGGAAGGGTCCAGGCCGGACGGCGAAAGTGGCCCTTGCTAAGATGCTGGCATGCGGTCCGGGTGCAAGGGGTGCCCAGTGGATTCCCTTTCTCAAGGTGTGTTCATTCTGAGCCTTCTACTTTACCCCTAATCTCTCAGGTTACAGAAACAATAAATTGTTTCAACTCTATTCAATGATTTCAGAGCTTCTAGGGTTTGGCTAATAACTGGGTCTTTTGAAGAGCTGCTGCCTTCCGGCAGATGTGGACAGCGTGTTTGCGGGACACTTGTATGGTTTCTATGTGAGCCACAGTAGATTCTCTTTGAGAAGAACTATATTTAACCACCAAGTGTACAGAGTAGCTGATGGCTAACTCAACTTACATGTCTTTCCCTGGTTAGTGAGCCATCTTTCTTTTAGAGCTAAACATTTAAATCTTTCAAACCCTGTAACCTGTTGATAAGAGGTCAAACTGGGGGGGAGAGAAATCCATTGCTTTCTCAGCTCTCATGATAATGGCTGACCACTCTGCCCATTGGCCTCCGCGCTGAAGCCTCCTGGTTAATTCCAGGGCCAGTGTCAGTCTCGTTCCCAACTCTCTAGAGCTCAGGCTCATGCAGAGCTGAGGCCACAGGGGGCCTGCTGGCAACCTCAGCTGTCAGTGGACAAGACTTGCCGCCCTTGCTGGACCTACCCTGTGTCGCTGCACCTCCCTCTCGGCATCCTGGCGGCCAGCATCTCCCAGCACTGTCCCCTCAGCTCTGGGTGCCAGGAGGGCCCCGTGTGCCGCCGGTTGCTCCCTGTCTGATGGGAGCCACTCTCTGCTCTCCTGACGCTTGCGCTTCTGCTGGGTACTGTGCAGACTACTGCCCTTGAAGGAGGCGGGGTTCAAGCCGCACAGTGCATCTAGAGCTAGGGTGTGAAGGAAGCAGGTGTGGATGTGCATCTGATTAGTTTTCCCATTTTCTCCCCTTCTAGGTAATACTTACTAATATTCAAAACAGAAGCCCTAAGCCTGGCCCTGCTCCCCACGATCAAGAACTAGGTTTTTTCCTGGAAACAGGACTTCAGAGAGCCCATGTCCTCTATTTCAAAAATGGGTAAGCGTTCTTCATTTTTTTTCAATCCACTTCCTAAATAAGGAAAGTAGAAAGCTTCATGATGCCGTCTCCGGCTTAGTTGTTATCATAAAGCCAGTTTAAATATGAGCTATACCTGGAGTCTTTTTGGAAAACAATGAGCATCGGCTCTTTTTGTCTCCACTCCGCCCAGCTCTCTTGCTTCCCCTTGAGACCTGAAGGTGGGGAAGGGAGGGAGGAGGGAGCTTACGTGCCGTGAGCCGCAGGTCGGGACTAGGACGGGTGGGTGTTCTCGGGGGCCAGCTCCAGGTGCCCGTCCCCACACCAATGCACCGCACGGGCCTCCTCCTGTTGAGGGAAAGCAAATGACCTGGCAGCCCGGCACAAGGCAGCATCCCCTTCCAGTGCTGCTCAGTTCAGAGAACTGGGTTTGCCCAACCCAAGGCGTTCTTATGAAAGTGGCCGTGTCCCTGAGAACCTTTTGTACGTAAGCTGCCTTTGAAGAGGGGCGCCGAGGGCTGAAAACATGAGCGGAAGGGGCAGCTCTCCAATGCGTTTGATGTCTGTTTTCCTTTTGAATTGTTGTTGTGAGCGACACGCTGATTCTGTTCCACATTTCCTCAGTTGTCCCTTGTTTTGACCTTGTGCTGCAGGATAGATGTGCATGAAGAACAACAGTAGGTACCGGGTTCCTCTTAGCCCTCCGGGCTTTGCATGGGAGGCCCCTCCCTGTCTGTCCCCTTCCCCTAGGAGCAGTAGTTCAGTGGCGCTTTGAATGGCAGAGGGGACGCAGGCCCCGGCTTCTGGAAACATAATGATGGAGCTGCTCCCTCTTCATCTTTAGGAGCTTCAAACCTTGGGGCGTAGCTCACAGAAGTGAAATTTCACCTGCCTGGCCCACCTGCATGCATCCATTTTGCATTGTCTAGAATAAATGCTTGTTTCCTCAATCCTACTAAACCGTTTAGGAGAAAAGGCTGCGTTGCTCGCAAGGCCACTGGCTCAGCTCAGCATGGCCCAGACAAGGCCTCGGTAAACACCCCAAGGTTTGCAGTGGCTTGTGGCTTTGGCACAAAGATGCTCCGAGTTTGATCTCATCTGCCTCTGACTGAGATCATCTGAGCAAAGGTGTGTGTCCCCCGGGCTGAGATTCTGTCGTCTTTGATTTTGTAAATAGTGGGGGGAGGGAGGGAACACATGGAATATTTTTTTTAGTCATCAGTTTCTTTTCCCTTTTCACACAAAAGATATGGCGGTCATCGCAGAAGAACCCCAGCCCTTGCTCTCTGAACTCTAACCTGTGGGAATCTTATCAATATGAAAATCCAGAGACAGGACTGAATTCCCTTTGCGCTCCCAGGGGGGCCGGGCCAATACTTCCTGCTGAGAATGCTTTCTGTGGGATGGATCAGGGTGGACTGGATAACTGCCTTCTATCTTTGAAGCCTTCTCCTCGGGGAGGGGGAGGAAGCAGGACTCTTGGCCTTGGACCTCATCATCTGAAACACTGGTTGCGCCTTGGAGCCCAGCTAAACTATAATAACGGAGGCTGGCACTCGTGGTGGGTTACACGCAGTAGATGCGTTCTGACTCGTCTCCCATTTTACTTTATTCGAGTTCAAGGAAGTGTCCATTGGTGTGGCCCTCCGCTTGCCTTTGAAGCCTTCCTCTCCTTACTCTTCTCTCTACACTCTAAAGACCAGGCGCTCTCAGAGGGCCCTGCCAGCCGCAGGGTTTAAAGGCTGGGCAGGCTTAGCAGCAGTGTGGAGAGATTACTCGCAGGTAGGCGGAGGTGGGGTCGGTGTTGAGAGCACCAAGTGTGGAGAGGAGAGAGACCGGGAGGTCTGGCATGCCAAGCGCTTTAGGCCGCCCGACTGTCCAACGAGTACCGTGTCCCCAGAGCCACACGCAGCGTCGGTGGATGCTGCTAGCAGAATAGATGTGGCTGCTGCCCCAGGCCTCCCGCAGCCCAGCTTCTGGCGTGTTTGCTCCTATTATCCTGCGGCCGTTTGGTTTTCTGTACTTCCCCCTTGCATGTTTGGAGGCCTATCAAGCACAGGACTCATTGTCACTGTAAGAAGATACAGTCTCGAAGAGATGGCCAGCGAAAAGTGGAAGTAGGTGGAACAAATCTTAGTTCTTTAGAAGTACATTTAAACATATACTCGGCTTTTCGGTTGTCATTCCCGAGGACTTCTGAGTTAGAGTAATAAATGTTTAAAAAAATTTTTTTTTGTGGTACTGGGGATTGAACCCAGGGACGTCTAGCTCCAAGCTAAGCCCTCAGCCCTATTTTTTCTTCTTCTTATTTGGGTCTCCACTAAGTTGAGGAGGGCCTCACTAAGTAGCTGAGGCTGGCCACGAACCTGCGATCCTCCAGTCTCAGCCTCCCAAGTACTGGCATTACAAGTGTGTGCCAGCACGCAGGGCTTGGATCCTACTTTTTATAACCTTCCTGTCTTTTCCAGGGGTGACTGCCAAACTGGTGACCTTGCGCCTCTGTGGGCGGAGCTGCTGCCAGGCCCAGGCCCTGGGCTTCCGGTGCTCAGCTCCCAGGGCCCCGCGCTTGTCTCCAGCGCCGTCCTATAAATTGCAGCACGGCCCTGACTTCACAGAGGAGTCCAGACTCAGCGGGTCACTGGCTGGGGCTCACAGGCTCTGGGCTCCAGCTGTCTGAGTCAGTCATTTACCACTGTGCCCCGAGGGAAGTTGTTGCCCTGTCTGGGGGCCTGGCTCTCTGAGGGGCATGGACCCCAGGGCGGGTGGCGCAGGTGTCCCAGCCTTGGCGATTTCTGCTCAGGTGGTGTGTCACCAGATGCCTCTTCTCCTTGCTGTCGTCTCTTCCCCTCCCCCCCCTCCAGCATGGCTGCCATGGGGTCTGGGTGTGGCCCAACTTGGGCGCCACCTCTCCTTCTCACCCCTCTCTCTTCCCTCTGGGGGAAGCAACAAGCCTGCTAAGGATGGAAAAAGGCTGTCAGGACTCCACAGAGGTGCCCCAGCAGCTCTCCCCCAGGGAGGCCAGGCCTCGCCTCCAAGGGTTCGGGACCTGCCTGGCCACCCTCAGCCACAGCAGGCTTTTGCGTGAGGGGCAGCAAGGTGTTTGGGCCAGACCAGGACTAAGGAGCGGCCTGTTTACTTGCCAGGCCTGGGTTTCTCTATCTACAAAATAGGGCTAATGTCACCTAGTGTCCAGAGCTGTGGAGAGGAGCCAGTGGGGAAATACACAGCGCACTTGGTGAAGACTGAGCCCCTGGCAGTCGGGAAGTGGGGCGTCCGATGAGGGCGCGCCCCGCTGCAGGGGAAAGGTGGGGCCACAGTAAGGGCAGAGTCCTGTGGAAGTGGACGGTCAGGGCCTGTGGCCTCACTCTGCAGGGCCGGGAGGCAGGAGGTTTATTCAGTGAACTCAGCTCACGGTGCGTAAGAGCCAGTCTGGGAGCCGGGCATGGAGGTGCATGCCTATAATCCCAGTGCTGGGGGGGCTGAGACAGGAGAATGGTGGGTTTGAAGCCCACAGTAGCAACTTAGCAAGGTCCTCAGCAACCTAGTGAGACTTTGTTTCCAAATAAAAATTCAAAAGGGCTGGGGGTGCATCTTGGAGGTAGAACGCCCTTGGGTTTGATCCCCAGTACCACCAAAAAGAAAAAACGAATTGGCTTGGGTAGCGCCTAGCCATCGACAACCTGCGGGGGTGTCTGATGAAGTAGGGGGCCCAGGGGTCCTCACTGGGCAGCAATGATGGCAGAGAGTCTGCCTCGTCCCTGCTTCCCTGAGCCTTCAGAGGAGAAGAGGGATGTTCCTCCCGCTGGAGACATTGCAGTCTGAGTCCTCAGAGAAGCTTGGTTGGGGATGGTGGTCATTTCCTGCATTTTGTTTAAGGAATATTTAGCCATCCTTTGTAAACAAAGGGTTGCAGAGGGCATTTCAGGTAACTTGGCTTCTTGTCAGCTGTGTCAGGTTTATGAGGTGAGCAAAACCGTGTTTGAATTGGTTTTTAACTCAGGGAGGGCAGGGATAAATTGAAGCAAGCAGGTAAATGGGCTCAGCAGCTGGGGGCCTGCTGGGCTTGAGGCCAGGTGCACCCTTGAGCTGTGTGTGGGAGGCCCTGCTCAGAGGAGTCAGCTAATCAGGTGAGGGTGTGTCAGAGTGGGTGCTTGCAGCCATGCTGGGAAAGAAAGCGGGTGAGAGGAATTTAGGGTTCTCTTCTAACGGTCAGACACACAGACCACTAATCACCGCTGCGTGTTGACTTCAAAACGTTTTTCATCTTCCCAAATAATCCCGTTGATCTTTGTAACTATTCAGCCTGCTCAGTGTAACCTCGACTTAGATATGGTCTGCTGAGGAGCACACCCGAGGGCCTGTCACCGCAGGGACAAGAGCGGCCACAGACCTCCACGGGAGGTCACCAGGGAGAGGGTGCTGGCCAGGAAGGGAGGCTGGACACGCAGTGCCTCGGTCTCCTGGGTGCCGGGGCACCTTGCCCGTGGCATCCCAGCTCCAGGCCGTCTTTCCCTTGCAGGGGATAAAGTCACT
The DNA here is from genome assembly GCF_963383645.1 of Muscardinus avellanarius. Classification (NCBI taxonomy): domain Eukaryota; kingdom Metazoa; phylum Chordata; class Mammalia; order Rodentia; family Gliridae; genus Muscardinus; species Muscardinus avellanarius. The sequence continues at coordinate 94,346,609 of NC_137798.1, read as the reverse complement.
TATTAACTGGGCTAGTGGTGCTTGCCTGTAATCCCAGTACATGTGAGGCCAAGACAGGAGGATCGAGGATCGCAGGTTCAGGGACAGGGCCTGCTAACTTTTCCAGATACTGTGTCAGCACAAAAGATAAAAAGGGTTGGGGTGTTGCTCAGAGGTAGAATGCCCCCCCCCATTAAATCCCTCATACAAAAATAAAAAAAAGATGAAGTAGGGTTCACTTCTTGACATCACACTACTTTTGACACTCCGCATCTAGTGCATGAGAGGTGAGAGAAACAGATGTGTTTCCTGTAAGCATTTATTACACGCCGACTGCTTGTACAGGACACTCTTCAAGAGGTGCAGAGATGAAAAGGAAATGGGCTTACCTGAGGAGATAGTGTGTGGGGGGGTAATACATGAACATTAGTGACTTTTAGAGTTACAGTGGTTCTTTAAAACATAAGCAAGGAAAGAGCACTTAATCTCTGAACGTGCGCTGGAGTTTCTCGGCATTCGTATCTGCTGGCTCAGGAAGGCCGCTGCTGTCCACTTAGTGAGGATTGGGTGTGTGCCCATCAGGTGCCAGCCTGCTTCAGGGAGTGTCGGTATAGCAGTGAAGAGGAAGGACTAAGCCCTGTCCTCCTGGAATCCCTGGAATTAAGAGTCACGGAGAATGAAGAATGAAGCCCAGCAGTTTCAGGACAGTTTGTGTCGTGTCAAGGAAGTCCGGGGATGGCCACGTAGTTTGGGAAAGAGAATAAAGATTTGAAGAAGGCTTGAAATGTCATTGCAGACAGACTGGGGACCTTCCCAGTGTTTGGTAGAGGGTAGAGTTAGAGCTATGGTCAGTTTTGCCGCGTTCTGTAGGGTTTGTAGGCACAAGTCTGGCTGGAGTGAGTTTCTGTAGAAATCTGGGCCTTTTTATATACACTTCTCAGCACAGGACCTGGCCTTCGATGGGTCTGATCAGTCACCCAGCAGGTATTTGTTGGGTTCTGCTGTATGCTGAGTACTGTGACATAGTCCAGGTCTCAGGAGGATACCGTCTGGTGAGGCAAACAGATGATAATTAAGCCAACCAAGGTGTATAATTACAAGTTGTAATGGTGCTGAGAGAGGAATGGGCATGGGGACAGCAAGTGAGGAAGGAGCCCTGCTTAGTGAGGTGGCCAGGCCAGGCAACACCCGGATGAGACCCAGACTGGCGGATGGGAGGCGACAGACAGAGCTCTCCATGTAGCGGGCCCAGGACGTGCCCAGGAGAAAGCCTGATGTATCTGAGAATCTGAAAGGAAGCCAGGCGCTGCAGTGCACACCTTTAATCCCAGCTCCTGGGGAGGCTGAGGTGGGAGGCTCTTCAAAGTAATAAATGAAAAGGGTTTGGAACATAGCTTGGCGTAGCTGGCGTGCCTCCCGAGCACGTAACTGTCTCAGGAGGTGGTTTTACATCCAGCAGCGTGCTCGGCTACTGGGGGTGATCCCCAGTTCTGCAAAGCAACAGCAGCAGAGTCTGAAAGGAGTCCAGTGGAAGGGGGAAGATCAAAGACTCTTGTCTGGCTGGCCCTGAAAAAGCCAGGTCTACTAAGTCCGCATACAACAGGAGCTTGATGATCCACGCTGAAGACCCCCAAATCCCTGGAACAGCGGTGGCGGTAACAGGTGGGTGGGACATCAGATGCGCCCCTCGTACCTCGAAGGTGGCGGTGGTAGGAGAGACCAAGACAAGTGGGAGGGTTGGAGATGTGTGTTAGAACCAATATTAGGCCTAGCTGAGGTGCTGGCATTGGGGACAGGGATGAGGGAGGTAGGGACAGAGATGGCGCCCTGGCTTTGGTCTCCAGCAGTGGATAAACGGGGTGGGGACAGGAGAGGGAGATCAGAAATGTTACTTTGGGCATGTTGTGTTTGAGATGCCTGTGAGACATCCGGGTAGAAGTGTCAGCTAAGAAGGTATGCGTGTGTGTGTGTGTGTGTGTGTGTGTGTGTGTGTGTGTGTAAAAACTTGAGTTTAAGATAGTAGTTTCATCCAGGCATGGTGGCGCACGCCTATAATCCCAGCACTTGGGAGGCTGCAACAGGAGGATCCCGCAGGTTCAAAGCCAGCCCCAGCTACTTAGTGAGGCTCTCAGCAACTTAGTGAGACCCTGTTTCCAAATAAAATATAAAAAATAGGTCTGGGAGTGTAGCCTGGAGGTAGAAAGCCCCTGGGTTCCATCTCCAGTACCACAAAAACCCAGAAGTTTCAGCATGTTGATTATATCGAACATCCAGGCACTAGATGAGGTTAGCCAGCGGGGTCAGAGGGTGCAGACCAGCCTGGGGAGGGCAGGAGGCGGAGGCCAGGTCCAGGAGGCGCGGTCATAGAGGAGGGAGAGCCACCAGGCAGCGTGCCAGGGAAGGGGGAGCGGCCACAGTGCGGAATGCTGCTGAGATATTGGTGAAGAAGTCACAGCATGAACCTTGGATCACACAACAGAAAGCACCCGGGAGAGCTGCCGGCCTGAGAGCCGGGTGGGGGAAGGCAGGTGCGAGGTGGGGGGGCAAGTGACAGGAGGAAGTGGCGGCCGCGTGGGGCAGCCATTCTCCTGAGTGCTATTTCCTTTTCTTTCTTTCTTTCTTTCTTTCTTTCTTTCTTTCTTTCTTTCTTTTTTTTTTTTTGGTGGTTCTTGGGTTCTTGGAAGCCCTTGTACCTCTGGGCTACACTACCAGACTTATTTTATACTTTATTTTTGGAAACAGGGTCCATTAACCCAGCGCGGCTGGCTTCGAACCTGCGCGATCCTCCTGTCTCCGCCTCCCAAGCGCGGGGATTACAAGTGTGCGCCACCGCGCCCAGCTACCATTTCCTTTTCTGTTCTCTTCCAATTCTCTTCCATTCACTTGGTGCTGGAAGGATGGATGGCAGATCAAATGCCAGGCTAAGAAGTAGAGATCCGTTCTCCAGGGGTGGAGCATGAGGGTGGGGGGCTCACTTGGCGGGAGTCTCGCTCCACCAGGCCTGCAGCCCCCATTTTAGCAGGCCCTGGGTCATTTCACGTGGCTTTGTGGCTGCTCTGACCCCTGCAGGAATCACGCTCAGAGCGGGTGGAGGCCGAGGGGCCCAGCAGCTTCTAAGGCGGGGCTCTGCACAGGGAGGGCGCTCCCACATGGGGTGCCCTGTGCCAGCCAGGCACGCAGGTCTGGAAGGACCAGCCCTGCTCACTGCCATGCACCTCCCACGACTCGCTCCCCAGGGGCCGCGTTTTCACCAGGTGGAGCTGACAGAGGCGCCCGCTCTGCAGGGTGTGGACCTCCGACAGGAGCTAGACAGTGGTTGTTTCATCTTTGCCCCTTGTTGTTGAGGTCCAGAGAGGGCCCGCTAAGTAGTCAGCCAGTGTTTCTTGAAACCCTCGCTAGCTAACTTACGAGAACCCAGCACTGTTGGAAGTGAGCAGGCCAGGCCCCCATGACGGGCTGGCCGCAGCACTGGGACTGTAATAGCCACGCCCAGGGCATCTTGCAAAAGAAGTCCTGAGTCAAAGACATGCTACACTAGAAGATAAGGCCTTTTTAGAGCCAGCTGAGGTGTACTTATTTATGGAATAAAAAGTATTAGGCAAGCCAGGCGTGGTGGTGCGTGCCTGTAATCTCAGTACTTGGGAGGCTGAGACAGAAGGATACCTGCCTTTTGCAGGTATGAGGACAGTTTCATCAATTTAGTGAGGCCCTCAGCAACCTAGTAAGACCCTGTTTCAAAACCAAACATAAAAAGGTGGAATACCAGCCAGGCATGGTGGCGCACGCTTGTAACCCCCGCGCTTGGGAGGCTGAGACAGGAGGATCGCACAGGTTCGAAGCCAGCCTCAGCTACTTAGTGAGGCTCTCAGCAACTTAGTGAGACCCTGCTTCAAAATAAAATATAAAAGAGGTCTGGGAGTATAGCCCCGAGGTGGAAAGCCTCTGGGTTCCACCCCCAGTACCACCAAAAAAAAAAAAAAAAAAAAAAAAAGAAAGAAAAGGTGGAATACCAGCCAGGCATGGTGGTGCACGCTTGTAATCCCAGCATTTGGGAGGCTGAGACAGGAGGATCGCAGTTCAAAGACAGCCTCAGCTACTGAGGCCCTTTGCAACTCAGTGAGACTCTGTTTCAAAATAAAGAATAAAAAATAGGGCTGGGGGTATAGCTTGGAGGTAGAATGCCCCTAGGTTCCATTCCTAGTACACCCCTCCCTCAGAAAAATGTGGAATGCCCTGGTTTGTGCTCTCTCTCTCTCTCTCTCTCGCTCCCTCTCTCTCTCGCTCTCTCTCTCTCTCTGTCACACACACACACACACACACCATCATGCAAATCTGTTTTGCTCAAATGTGGGCTGGTCTGGCTCAGCCATTGCAACCTTACTTAGGGACACAAAGGACTCCTTATCTACTTTAGTTATGAAGCTCCAGGACCACTTTCTTCTGTGATGAATTATTGGGGACTGGCAATTGCTTCCAGCACTTCCCGAGCCAGCACTTAATGAGCATTAGAATCCAGGGCCCCGGGAAAGCTCTATTTGCTTTCAGCAAGATAGGTGCCGCGTTGCTGGCACCCTGGGCCCCAGCAGCAGGACCGGGGAGCTGTTTCAGGCTCCACAGTGCAGAGGGGCTTGGGGCGGGGACTGTCAGTAGCTCTGCATCTCACGAAGGTCCTGCCCACAGTGCTGTGCCCAGCTGGACTCTGCCTCTGAGAAGGCAGACTGCAACATGGGGAGGCCGACTAGAATTCCCTGAAGTCTTGAGTTTGTCTGGGGTTTGCCCAGGGCAGTGATTTTCAGTTTTAGGGGCAGGAGGAGAGGGAGGGATTCCTCACTTGTCTGCTTATTCAGTCCCCTGTTTATTCATCTGTCAAACGTTTATGTGCTAGGAGCTAGGGTAGAGATGGCGAATGATCCCTGCGGGATGTCCATTCCAGCAGGAAAATATGAATATTTACGAGTAGACTAATAAGCCTTCTAGGAAGGCAGAAGAGACACTGTTATTTTTTTTTCTTGCCTTAGATTTTTGCTTCGCAGCTTTTTCTTTAAAAAGGTAGTTGTAGCCAGGTGTGGTGGTGCACGCTTGTAATCCCTGCGCTTGGGAGGCGGAGACAGGAAGATTGCGCAGGTTCGAAGCCAGCCTCGCTGGCTTAAGAGACCCTGTTTCCAAATAAAAAAATATAAAAAATAGGTGTCTGGGAGTGTATGTAGCCTGGAGGTAGAAGGGCTTCCAGGAACCCCAGTACCAAATAAATACAAAAATAAAAATAAAATAAAAAGGGAGTTTATAACATGATGCCTAACAACTAGAGTTGGCTCTTCTATTGGCATCTCCCAATACTTCTTGATATAACTGGACATCGATTCCCCTGGGGAGTGCAGGTGTCCCATGGCAGGATTTGCCGACCCTCTCTGAGTCACACCTGCCGCAGGGACACAGTGAGGGCTGAGGTGTCTGCCCGCTGCTGCTTGGCTTCAGTGAGCGCCCTCAGCTCCTGCTCTTGCAAGCATTCCGCAGGTGCTGGATAAGATGGTGTCAAATGGACCCCGCACCTCTGGAGAAGCATCAGACCTCTCCTGGATGCATAACCACATCCCCAGATAGTTGCAGCGCCGAGGAGGAAAGGCACCCGGGTCCGAGAGGCCCTAGGTTGGTGGTTACGAGGGTTTTTCTGAGGAAGCCTTGGAGCAAAGACCTGAAGATGTGTGTGTGGATGCCTAGTAGCCAAGGAGAGAGGGGACCTGGCAGTGCCGTGTGGGGGAGGGAGGTCCCGCCTGGGCATTTTGGGGAGCCACGCCATCCTTTCTTCTCCTGAGCATTTAATGAGCAGCACATGGACTGTGTCTCTAGGGGCTTCTCAGGTGAGTGCTGACTCACCCACGTCTTAAGGGCCACGCTTGGCACCTTCACCTAGAAGGACACAGAACGGCGCCCAAGGGCAGCGTTGGGTTTGCTTTCCACCCCTCACCTCAGCTGACAGCTCGGGTGCTAAGAAGGACGCTAGGATGAGCAGCCGTGTGAACCGCCCGCCCCGCGCACTCAGCCCCTCGGCCACGCTCACTCATAGGAGTTATCACACTTGAGGGGCCCGAGGCTGGCGTCCCCAGCAGGTGTCTGTAGCTCCTCCCGGTCCAGATGCAAGTTATCAATTAGGGATTATTTTTATCATAAGCAACGTTGCCTAGGAACACAAATGACTTTATCTTTATTGGGTTTCCAAGGGAACAGAACTTGAAAGTTAACCTAAGGTCAAATTCTCAAGCAGAAGAGGAAGGGATTTGTTAACTCTTTGCCCGCAGCATGCTCTTTCTTATTTAGTTTATGTCTGTCTCTGTTTACTGTCACTTGGGCAAGAATTCTTATCTGTTCTATTTAGAGACAGATCTGCCCCCACCCCATGCTGGGTACCAAACTATGCTACACAAGTGCTCTCCGATTGAGCTCCATCTCCATCCATTTAAAAAATGTTCACTTTGAAAGAGGACCTCGCTAAGTTGCCAAGGCTGGCCTCGGACTTGTGATCTTCCTGCCTCAGCCTCCTGCATAGCTGGGGTTACAGGAGTGGGCCACCGTGCCCTTAAGTGGTGTCTGTTACATGGTTGGGCATGAACGGATGCAGCAGTGAATGTTCTTCTCATTTCAGCTAAGATGGCTGAGGTTCATGGCTGCCTGCCTATATATATTTTCTTTAAAATCACTAATACAGCATTATTGAGGAGAGGCAGATGTGCTGGGCGTGTGAGGCCGACTGCGCGGCCTAGGCCAGCTTCGTGAAACTGCTGCTCCAGCTGTTGCAGGAAGTAGACAAGGAGGTGTGCTATGGCCTCCTAGGTGTTCCTGAGCACGATCTCACTCTGTCCAAGGAGGACACAGAGTGCCTAACCAGAGTTTCCTGGACTCCAGCAAGAAACGATGTTTTCTGGAAAGAACATGGGGATCGCCACTTCTGTCCTCTGAGAGTAGAGGGTGTTTACGACAATGTTGTCTTTATTGTAATTCCCCACACAGACCCTGATAGCCTTTATTTCTGGCATGGTGAACTTCAAGTGCCTCTTGGCCTCCTTACTTAAGTCTACTAAGCTAATTCTGCCAGATGTGTGGTGTGCACATCTGGATGGAATTCCGGATTTCCTGCAGCAGGAAAGAGCTTCCTTGGTCTCCCTACTGAGAACGTTTGTTCCCATGGCCTCCCAGACCCGAGTTGTTTTAAAACTTCAAGTGTGCAGCTCTTCCAGTCGAAACCTCAAGGGCTGAAGTTGGACACGAGAGCTTTGTCTGGCCTCTGTAGATGCCCCTCGGGGACACTTCAAATGACACGTCCTGTGGGGGCAAGGAGGAAGCCAAGCGTCACCCTCTCCTAGCCTGTCAGGCCCCCACAGCTGTCTTGGTACTTTGGTGAACCTGTGGGGAGTGGGCCTAGGTGAGCCTCCCAGGAGGTGGGTGGGAGGCTCAGCGTCGATGCTCAGGCTCCTCCCCAGAGGAAGCTGGCTTGGGTGTCAGGTGCACGCTGGTGGGTGGGCTGGGGGGGTGGTAGAGCCCAGTTCTTTACAAGGGATATTTCCTGTTTTTTAAAAAAGTATCATTTTCTTCTCCACTCTTGCTTTACAGAGATATTTTTAGGCAATACTAAGAGAGAATTGCAGAGAGAGAGAGAGAGAGAGAGAGAGAGAGAGAGAGAGAGAGAGAGAAGAGATTGGAGAGAGATATTGAGCTAAAGCCCAGAAAATGACTGAGCCACCTTCAGAGAATTTATGACTTTTCGTAGGCATTTCTAAGATCTTCTGTTGCAAATGAGAGGGGCTGCACCTTTTTACATGTGCCTGCCTTCATATTTATATGGCAGTGTCTCCCATGAATCCACCCACTCCAAAGGAAGGCCTAGAATACGACTGCATGCTCTCCTAGCGAACTCTTGCATGAAATTACAGGATTTTAAAATTAATGAATTCGTTTTTTTCAACTGGCATTTGGTTGTTCCCCCTTCTTCTCTACTTTAGGTTTAAATTTTGGGTTTTTCCTCACAAGTGCCTCTGGTGGCAATTCCCTGAGTTTGGCATGGACACCCTGTACCTTTCTCCTGCTTGCTCTTCCTCCTCCTGTCTCCGTTGGCATAATCTACATCCTCTCTGTCTCTGCTGGTTGGCTGAAGGCCTGGAAGCTGGTTCTCCTTTGAGTCTTCCTGGCAAATTAGCATCCAAAGGAGCAAATCCTCATGTCAGAAGCAAGCAGTTAAAATGCCTGAAGACTCTAAGCTGCGTTTCTTTGAAGAATACCTAGAGAAATACATTAGCCAGACTTAGTGAAGCCTGGATTACAGATGCTGAAGTTGATGCAATTATATTGCTTTTGAGTACATTTTGAACTATTAAAAACCAAAAACAGACAAACAGAAGAGTCCAAGCTGTTACCTACTCAGCTCCATGAATGTTTACTGGAAGCCACTGGCTAAGCCGAGGGGCTATAAGATGAATGAACGGTATTATAGGGGAGACAGTGGCGGCAACAAAATTCAAACCCCTGGGACAGGTACTAGAATGAGGCGTGTGCTGAGGGGAGAAGGAGGGCGTAGGAGGAAGTAGCCACCTGCTTGGGAAGCCCATGAGGGTTCTTAGGAGAACTGACATTTGAACGTGGGCTTCATCCTCTGATGGAGACCGCAGGGAAGTGAGGGGACAGTGGTCAGGGTTGAGTGCTGGAACCTGCAGTCAGATACGCGTCAGGTGCTTGTGAGCGGCAGCCTTGTTTAGCAGCAGTTATGGATCCAGCTGCCTGGGTTTGGCGCTTCGCTCTTCTGTGCACCCGCAGTGCAACGTGGGCGAGTTGCTTTATCCCCAGCTCAGTTTCTTCATCTGCAAGTGGTGATGATAATAATAACAGTACCCTCTTCACAGGTGGTTAGGTGGACTGAGTTAATATAAAGCACTGCAGAGTAGAGGATTTGTCAGTCCCATGGAGGAAAAGGCACAAACAAACCGGCAGCTAAGAAATCTGGGAAGATGGTAGCATGGTTTTTTTTTTATTTAATCTTCTCATATATTTACATGGAAAAGACACAGTACCTAGATCTAGAGCAGAACCTAAGGCCCACGAGCCACGTTTACCACAAGGCTAGATGGCTGGGCATCCTCGTGAGCCCCAAAATACAAGCTGCGAGGGCAGTACAGATCTTTCCCTTCAGTGGTTTCACAGGAGTTGAATGTCGTGTAATAAGCTGGCGTTTAACTTCGTAAGGAACCGTCCAGCTGTTCAGCACAGAGGCTTTACCATCTTCCGGGCCCGCCAGCTGTGTGTACTGAGGGGTCCCGCTCTTTTGCACTCTCTTTACCCCTTGGCTCCTCAGGGCTTTGAGTCAGAGCTGTAGTGAACCTGTAGTGGCTCTCCTCGTGATTTTAATTTGCTTTTTCGTTTCATGTGCTTATTGGCCATCCTTTTATCTTAGATGGTGAAACTTCTCTTCACATCTTTGCCCTCCTTTCAATTCAGCTGTCTTTTTCTTGAGTGATAAGGTATGTGTGTGTGTGTGTGTGTGTGTGTGTGTGTGTGTGTGCATGTGTGTTTGTGTGGTGCCAGGGATGGAACCCAGAGGCTTTCTACCTTTGGGCTATACTCCCAGACCTGTTTTGTATTTTATTTGGAAACAGGGTCTCACTAAGGTGCTGAGAGCCTCACCAAGTAGCCAAGGCTGGCTTCGAACCTGCGCGATCCTCCTGTCTCAGCCTCCCAAGCGCGGGGATTACAAGCGTGCCCACCACGCCCAGCTCTCCATAGCTTTCATTGTACAGGTCTTGTGATTACTTTAAAATGTATTCCTAAACGTTTTATTCATTTTATGCTACTGTGACTAGAATTGTTTTTTAATTTCATTTTCAGATTATTCATTGTTATTATAGAAATACGGTTAACTTTTATGTGAATTTCATATCTTGTAACCTTGCTAATCTCATTAATTATTTCTTATACATTGTAGTGGATTATTTAGGACTTTTACATATATGGTCATGTCACCTGTGAAAATCAACAGTGTTACTTCCTCCTACCCAATCTGGATGTGTTTTATGTCTTTAGTTTTTAAATTATTATCGCTCTGTCCCTTGAAGTCGATCTCATCTGATGTTAATATAGCCATCCCACTTCTCTTATGGTTACTATTTACATGGTGCCATCTCTCTTACATCTTTTGACTTTCAACCCGTGTCTTTGAATTAAACTTTCTCTCTTATCGGTAGCATATATTTGGATGTTGCTTTATCTCGTATAAAAATTGTTTCTTTTGAGTGAAGTATTTATTTATATAAATATTTATTTATTTGGTGGTACTGGGGTTCCTGGAAACCCTTCTACCTCCGGGCTACACTCCCAGACCTATTTTTATACTTTTTTATTTAGAAACAGGGTCTCTTAAGTCAGCGAGGCTGGCTTCCAAGCTGTGGGATCCTCCTGTCTCCGCCTCCCAAGTGCGGGGGATTACAAGCGTGGGCCACCACGCCCAGCTATTCATATATATTTAAAATAACTACTGAAGCCAGGTGTGGTGTCTAATGCCTGTAATCCCAGTACTAGGACACTGATACCGGAGGATGGAAGTTCAAGGCCAGCCATAGCAAGACTTTCAGTGATCTAGTGTGACCTTGTTTTAGAATAAAAAAAAAAAAAATAGGGCTGGGGGTATAGCTGGGAGGTAGAATGCCCTGGGTTCAATACCTAGTATCATACACATATAAATAAATAAAGAAAACAAATAAGTACTGTTCATGTTACTGGATTTGCTTTTGCTCCTCTTTCTATAATGTTTCATCTTTTTTTTTTTTAAGTCTCCCCTACTATTGTCTTTTGTGTTTAAAATGGTGTTTGTTTTTGCAGTACTGGGAATTAAACCCAGGAAAACTCTACCACTGAGCTACACCCCTAGTCTTTTATTTTTTGAGGGGGAGTTCTATGAATTGAACTCAGGGGCATTCTGCCTCCAAGCTACATCCCCAGCCCTATTTTTTTAAAAAAGGGTCTCACTAAGTTGCTGAACCTGGCTTTGAACCTGTGATCCTCCTGTCTCGTCCTCCCAAGTACTGAGATTACAGGTGTGTACCACCATGTCTAGCTTGAGAATGTCGTTGCTTTGCCCCCTCCCCTTTGGTGGTTTTGGGAAGTGAACCCAGGCCTCACACAGGCCGGGCAAGAGCTCTTGTATTGAGATCCATCTCTATCCCTTCCACTCACCTTTGCAGGATAATCTTGCTGGATGTAGAAGTCATGGTTGACAGTTTCCCCCTTTAGCATTTTGAATATTGTTTTCATGCTGTTTCAGTATATGTGATTGTTTTTGAGTTTTTGCTTCCAAGATTTTATTTCACCTTTATCTTTCTGGAGTTTATTATTGTGTGTCTCTGTTGGGTTTTTTTCACTCTCTCTTTTGTAGATTAGTCAGTTTTTATTTATCTAGCTTTAAGTTGACTGATTTTCTGCCATCTCAAAGCTGCTATTGAGCCCATTTAGGGAATTTTTTATTGTAGTTATGATACTTACCAACTCTGTACCAATCTCCATTTAGTTGATTTTTATAGTTACTGTTTATCTATTGGGAATTCCTACTGATCTAGTCATGTCATCTTAATTTTTTACTATTCAAAGATAGCTTCCACTAATTCTTTGATCATACTTACAATGACCTCTTTGAAGTCAGGTAGACTTCCAACAGCTGGGTCTACAAGAACCACTCTTTTCTGAGCATGGGTCATGCTCACGGGTCCCTGTTTCTTTGTATATCTCCTTCCAGAGAGAGAGGGAAAGAGAGAGAGAGAGAGAGAGAGAGAGAGAGAGAGAGAGAGAGAGAGAGAGAAGATGGGGGAAAGGGGAGAATGAGGGAGAGAGAGAGAGAGAAATGTAATAGTATAGAAGGAGAATGCTGATAACATACACAGAAAGCAAGTTTTTAACTTTTCTGTAATCATAATTAGTGATGGGATTATTAGTATTGTTATTCTGAAACTCTCATGTAGAACATGGAATAAAGCAATTGAATGGTCATGGAATGCTGTAATCCCAGCATCCCCTGTTCCCTAGAAAACTGGGATTCTTAAAGGAGCAAGGCAAACAAATTTAATATAGAGGTAGCCGAGGAAAGACTGTAGTGCTGAATCTGAATGCTTGGCATTGAACATCCTTGGGTCCTAGACTGATCTTGAAATTTCACATCCCAGTTAAGGAAACCTCATTTTGGTTCGGGGATAGAAATGTATACAATGTGTCTAGAATATCTTTACGTAGCAAAGAAACTGTCAAAGGTTTCCAGATCATTTAAAAGTGACTCGGGCTGAATGTGGGGCAATTTGAATTTGAAGAAATATAAACAGCTGAGTGAGGTGGTGCACACCTGTAATTCTGGGTACTCAGGAGGCTAAGGCAGGAGGATTGGGAATTGGAGGCCAGTCTGAGAAATTTAGTGAAACCTGTCTCAAAACAAACTAAAAAGGGCTGGGAATGTAGAAAGCCCCTGGGTTCAATCCCGAGTCCTGCAAAATAAATAAATACAAATAAAAAAGGATAAATACTGCAAACTGGTAAACAAATGGGAAGAACTAAACATTTACTGTATGCATCAAGCTACTAGAAAGCTAAATAGTAGATGAAATGAACCATCTCCTTATAAAATTATCCCAGGTAAGAAATGAGAATGCCACGCGAGAACTCAGGTCTTACCATCTGTGACTCCTGGTGGCCTGACCTATCTAAGCACCGGGCACCAGTGACTGCTCCCGTCAGACCAAGAGCACCCCAGTGCCAACATCCCGCCAAAGCGATTGAGCGTGGACCTCTCAGGCCTCAGGGTCCAGCTGCCAAGCCACAGGAAGTACAGAGAACAGAGGGACCCTTGGAACTGTACCCCGAGTGTGCAGCTTTCTAGCCTCTGGGAAACTCGGTGGCTGAAAACTGCTCAGATTCTTTAGCAGAAGAGAAAGAAGTAGAGAGGAAACATGAAATATAGGAAATTTTCAAAGGATCATCAAATAAAAGGCATAAGTGGGCAAAACTAACCTAGACTCGCACTAGAGTGGATTGGTCATAAGGAAATGTAGCCATAGCCAGGCATGGTGGGCACACCGGCTATCCCGGTACTTGGGAGGCTGAGGAGGATTGGAATTTCGAGGCCCCCTGCAACTTAGTGAGACTCTGCTGCAATATAAAAAAGGCTTACAAAAGGCTAGGAGTGTAGCTTGAAGGTAGAATACCTCCAAAGGTAAATGCACACATACATACATGCATATATAACTGCAGTTATGGAAGTCTGGGTAGTTGTCATCTTTTGGGGAGAGAGGCCTGGCAATTAGAATAGGATGAATAATAATCTTTCTTTTACTTGGTGATGGTTACCCGGGTGTTTTCCCTGGAACAATCCCTTAAATGATGTACTTACTTTATACGACTTTCCATATCTATATTTCATGCAATAAAAAGATGAAAGGGGAATTGAGTGTCCAGTACAGAACACCGTGGGAGAGTGGGTCGGGGCGTGGAATGAGCAGAGGGACTCAGAACAAGTTTGCTGATGGCCCACAGCCCTGAGCAGCGACTTGCCCCGCTGTCCTGTGAGTAGCCGGGTGTGTGTCGGAGCCTGATTGTGTCCCTGCACGTGGGGACCGGGCTCTGTTCTGGAAGAGCAAAGTCTTAATGGTGGCCGCTCTTCAGGATGGCTCAGAGGACGTGGAAACACCTGTCCCCTCAGCAGGCTCAGGATTCTCTTGCAGGTCCCATTTGCCCTGCTTCACCCTGGGCACAGCCTTTTTCTGTAGATAGTGCCCAGGCAACCTGAGTTCACCCTCTGAAGGAGGATAGTGAAATCCCTTGCGAAGAGCCAGGTAAACGAGGGGCCCTCTGCAGAAAGAACTCACTTGAGGATCTTGTCCTGACGATGTGTAGACAGACCCACTGCGACGCTGCCACCGTCTTATGGGTGAGCCTCTCCATCTGATAGTCTCCCTTTTGAGTTCCGCCTTTGTGGAGAGGCCCAGGTCCTGCGATAGAGGGCCCCCATCCCTGGCTCCTTCCCCAGGACCATGTAGGCCGGGCACAGAGGTGCTGAGGCCTGCGCTGCCCGAGGGCCGCTCTCTCCTGCCTCTGGGGTGCATTTGGTGTGTGTCTTCTGCACAACAGAGATTATCTTGAACTTTTCTGAGTGCTGGAACCACACTGGGCCTGGGTTCAAATCTCAGCTCTTCTCTTCCTGTACTGGTAGCCATGGGCATGTGATCTGATATTTTTGAACCTGTTTTCTGTGTCTAAAGCTACAGTTGAGAAGGAAAGTGTGACATAGTATAACATGGAAGGCCGTTCTGACTGCACTGTCCTCCATTGAACGCGATTCTCAAACACACCAGTGGCTGTTCTTGGCTTTTACCCGGGAGCTGTTTCTGTGCGTGATGAAGGCCAGATGGAGGCTGGCGGGAGGCCGCCGAGGTGGGGCTGTGAGGGCGGACGTCCTTGAGCAGAGGCCAGGCCCCTCCTAGGTGCCATGGCCCAGGCGTCAGAAGGCGGCTTTAGACCCACTTCACAGAGGCAGAGCCAAGGCGACCCCGCGGGGCCTGCTCTGCCTCTGGTGTCTGCTGGTTCCTTCTGCCGTGTCTGCGGCTGCTCGCCTCCCATTTGCCCTTCCCAACCTTCTCTTCATGGTCACCCTCACCCTCTGCCCTTTTCTTGTTCTCTAGCCCCAAATTACTAGCCTTTCCCAGGCTCAGCAAGAATGTGTGAGAATCCCACAGGGTACCATGTTGCCGCAGACCAAGAGGGCTGCTGGTTTGTGTCCCTGGGAGATGAGGGGCAAAGATCCTTCCCTCCCTACCGGCTCCAAGGGCGGAGCACCCTCAGCATCTCCTGTCCTTTGACAGCCTCTCTTGACCCCCTCTGCCACCTGCTGGCCCCAGGCCCTTTGGACCACGGACACGTGTGCATTTAAAAGCCTTCTTTTGATTCTATTGAAATTTTTTCTAATGATTCTATTGATTCAGTTGACTCTAATGATTCTATTGAAATTTTTTCTCACTTATCATTGCTTTGAAATGTTGTCACCAGAATTGGTTTGGAAATGCAGTTCTGTTTCCTGTTAATTGAAGTAGAGGGAACAGTGTACTCTCGTCCCAGCCTTACTCTCCCAGCTGGAGCACCTGTGGTAGGTTTCGGAGGACTTTCCTCCCCTTGGAGTCCTCTCTGCCTTTCTCCCTTCCCGCAGCCCAAGGGATTATGGGAGGAATGCTGTAGGTGAAAGTCTTTTCTTTCCGTGACATTGCTGCTTGGAATCAAGTGTTTGGAGTCATAGAACATTTCTGCCTTCTAGTTTGCCTTTCCTCTGCACTGCCGTTGCCTTATAAAATGAGCCCTGTGTGGGCCTGTGGCTTATCAAGGTCTCGTGCGATTGGTTGAGTGACGTAGGACGCAGGCCTTTGGGGCCCAGCCCTCCTCAGCTAACTATGGCTTCCCGCTCAGCTGGGTCTGAGCAGACTGTTCCCGCAGTGGAAGTAAGTTATGCTGGTGCTCAGCGTCTCTCTGCTCAGATTTGTACTAGTGGCTCATAAAAGCTGAGTGGGTCATCACCCAAGCTTACACTTTCTAGTTTGGTCTGGCCCATCTGGATCGACTCAGAACTATCCCCAGCGTCACCGGTGCTAACGGGGATGGCGGTGGGTTGAGCCGCCAGGCCCCACGGGTCCCCTCTGCCTCGGCGCTGCAGTAGTCTCCAGCCTTTGGTGGAGACGCTGTGCTCCTTCCCGAGGGTGCCAGCATCCCGGGTGCACAGCGTCTCCACGGAGCATCCTCACACATCAGCTGAGGTCTTTTGTCACTGTGGCTAGGCCTGTGAAGGGAACAGATAGCTACGTGGATGAGTGAGTCTGGCTGTGGGAGACCTTTTTTCACCCTTCAAAATTAAGCGATTCTAGAGAAGTAAAGTGGGTTTGCGTGTGCCGTAACCTGACTGGAAGGTAGATTCCAGAATCCTAAAAGGTTTTTGAGCATTGGCAGGCTTTGAAGATAGTAGTGATAATGGCAAATATTTTAAAAGCACTTTGTGCATGTATTACTTGCAACAGATCAACGAGGGCACAGTTACTTCATTTGGCAGGTAATTTACTCACCTTGGTCATGAGGAAGCCCCGTTGCTGAAGTTGCCCAGAGTCCAGGCCCAGGCCCTCGCCCAGGGTCAGCGTGGATCTGAACCCAGACGGTCTGGCTTAGGTTTAGAGCTAGGTGTATGGATGCCCAGACCAACAATTTGAAGGAAAATCCATATGTGATAGATGCATCCTGGTCAGTTTGTTGAAATATTATTAAACTAAGGAATCCAAGTATATGTTGATACTGATGGGCTTCTGGGATTAAACTGAACATCATTAAGATATAAGTTCATGCCTGATCATATTTATTTTGTTTTATTTATTTTGGGGGGATTCTGAGGATGGAATCCAAGGGCATTCTACCTCTGAGCTATACCCCCAGCCTATTTTTTATTCTTTTTTTTTCTTTTTTTTTTAGTGGTACCGGGGATGGAACCCTTCTACCTCTGGGCTACACTCCCAGACATATTTTATATTTTATTTGGAAATAAGGTCTCTTAAGACAGCGAGGCTGGCTTTGAACCTGTGCAATCCTCCTGTCTCCGCCTCCCAAGCATGGGGATTACAAGCGTGCGTCACCACGCCCAGCTTTATTCTTTATTTTGAAACAGGGTCTCACTGAGTTACAAAGGGCCTCACTAAGTACCTGAGGCTGTCCTCGAACCATGATCCTCCTGTCTCAGCCTCCCGAATGCTGGGATTACAAGCGTGCGCCACCACGCCCGGCTTGAGCGTGTTTGTTGATTGACTCCCTATTGCATTCCTTGTGTCTAACTCCTTTTCTGGCGCACAGTAGGTATTTTCTATTGTGTGCGTGCGTGAGTGTATAGAGTAAAGAATGATACCTTTTGACGGTTCCTCAAAGGTTGAAAAGGAAGAAGGGCGTGAGCTGGGACAAGCATGTCCATATTTGGCTTTCCTCGGGGCCTCAGGGTTTTAGGGGTGTGGAGGACAGGGAGAAGGCCGCGGTGTTCTTTCAGCTGTTTTGGGCTCTCAGCAGCCTGCCCACCTTTCAGTCATGGGCCTTTAATGTGGCGTGGAGGAGGGACCCGTTCACACGTCCCTGGCCTGGCGCATTAAATTAGAACCCGTGGAGGCCACCCGATTGCTTTGTGTCCCCGCGTGCTGGCAGGCCCGTGGCACCCGCTCAGTGTGCTGTTTGCAGCCCGGCCTGCTGCCTGAATGTACAGCTTACTCCACTTTGGTCGCGAGGAAGCTTTAGTTGCTGAAGTAGTCCAAAAAATGTTGTTAAGCCTAGTACAGCGCCCATTAGGTTGAAATGAGACATCTGGAAGCCTCGCCTGCTTGTTCACAGCCCAGCGTGCATGGCTGTCGCTCCCTCCGTCACGGTATCCAGGCTGCAGCTGGCCTGCTCTGTGGATCCGAGTCCTTTGCTAACCAGGCCAAGGTTGTGGGTTTGATCCCTGGCCCCTGACTGCAGCGCGCCATCTGTCTTCACAAACACATGTCGCTGGATCCGAGGCGAAGAGTGTGCACCGGGGGAGAAGCTGGATCCCGTTCCTGACAGCCGGCCAGAGTGTCCTTCTGCACTGTGAAGGATGTCTTTTTCTTCTTTCATTCTCCAGATCTGGATATCTGGTTTAGATTTCAGAGCTTTTCAAAATGGATGATGCTAAGGGTTACATAAACAAAGGGAAGCAGTTCTCGAGCCTGGGAACTGAGAGCGGTGGACCTGGAAGACGCAGGGTACATTTCAGTTTTCCGAGGTGTAAGTGTTGGCCGGGGCCACGATGATGATGGCGTACATCTCGTGACATAGAAGAATCTGCTTCCGTTGTCCCCGGTGAGCATGAGCACTCTTTGCGCCAAGGAGATGGGAAAGAGTTCAGAATACAAGGTTTTTTCCATCTTCCCTTCCTCCATCCCTCCCTCTTTTCCTTCCTTCCTTCCTTCCTTCCTTCCTTCCTTCCTTCCTTCCTTCCTTCATTCTTTCATTTTTCTGTGGTACTAGGGATTGACAACCCCAGCCTTTTTATTTTTTGGTGGTACTAGGGATTGAACCCAGGGGTATTTTACCGCCAAGCTACACCCCCAGCCCTATTTTATTTTTTATTTTGAAACGGTCTCTTTCAGTCTCCATAGTTTTTGAAACGGGGTCTCACTGAGTTGCAAAGGGCCTCGTAAGTAGTCGAGGCTGTCCCCAAACCGGATCCTCGGATCTCCTGAATGCTGGGATTACAGTGTGCGCCACCACGCCCAGCCTATTTTGCACTTTGAAGCAGGGTCTCATTTTTTTCTTTCTTTTGGAGGTAGCCAGATTATTCTGGATCACTGGATACCTGGCTAGTTCTGAGATAGTTGGGGCCAGGAGAGGTAGGTATGAAGAGGGTCTTGACTTTGAAGGTGGTTGCGGTTTGGTGGGTGGACAGACATAAATACCAGTGAAAATCAGCTTTGTCCGCTGTGCAGGCTCAAGCCAGGCGCAGCCTTCCTGGCGCCACCGGGAAGCAGCTCAATCTCTGAGGAAGCTGTGAATTCCCAAGCGTGGTCTTGGCCTTGGGTCTTGAAGGATGCTTGTGAGTCCCCAGGACCCTGCAGACAGAGAAAGGCGCCTGTGGAGGCTCAGGAGTAGGGGTTCCTGGAATGCCTGGAAGGAAGGGTTTATTATTATTTTTTTATTTGGTGGTACTGGGGTTCCTGGAAGCCCTTCTACCTCCGGGCTATACTCCAAGACCTATTTTATATTTTAATTTGGAAACAGGGTCTCTTAAGCTAGTGAGGCTGGCTCCAAACCAGCGCGATCCTCCTGTCTCCGCTTCCCAAGTGCGGGGATTACAAGCGTGCGCCACCACGCCCAGCGAAGGAAGGGTTTTAAGACCTAGAAATCCTCATTCTCCACCCAGCTCTCTAAAGCTCTTGCCAGCGTTCTCAGGTCTGTCACTAGATGCAGAAAGATAGCCCTGCTCAGCCTCCGGCTGCAGGTAACACTGGGACGCAGGGGCTGCTTTCTAGTTAAGGGGGCCCACAGCTCTGCCATCTGCCTGCCCAAGCGCAGTAAGGAAGGGGCATCCCGGGGGGGTCCTGATGCATCTGCTCACCGTGGTTCAGACTCGTTTATTCAGCACATGCGTATGGCATGGGCTCTGTCTCTCCAGGGGCCTGGGTAGGGTAGTGATAAAAGTGGAAATCTCTGTCGTGGAGATCCTTGCATTCTACGGGGGTGCAAAGCCTCCTACGCTCTGTGCGGTGGGGACACTACACCCCGTCCACTGGTGCATCCTCAGGGACCCGCCTGGAGCCTGATAGGACACGTTGCTCAATCCCATTGAAATAACCCACCGCTTAAGCAATTCAGAAGAACCAGCTGGTAAGAAAGAACCTGGAAGAAGCCTAACAGTTTTATTGCTCAGAGTGATCTATTGCGTTGACTTGTTCTGTAATTGATTTTTACTCATAAAATTCTCAGCCAGGAGGAAAATTGAAATTCCTCCGGCAAGTACCTTTGCCGTCACCCCAAAGGCTTGTATTCGCATGTCCACTGTGAGTGTGCATGACGTTGGCAGGTCTTATGGAACGGAAGTGGATCAGGGGCCTGGGTCAGAGTTCTGGGTCAGAAGATAATTTCCACAGACATGCTAACAGGAGTGATTGTCTCTTCCCACCCTAGTACCAAGAAATAAAAGGAGAAACAACGGGGGGATGTGTTGAGCTTGGCTCTGTGCTAAGCTGCCACAAGCTGAACAGGATCTTGGGTCCCGAGTCTCCTGGCCTTGGTTTTCCGTTGGCAGCTGGGGCTCTGGCTTCCTTCCTGAATACATTTCCCCTCACCAAGATAGCACAGAGGGCCAGGAGACAATGTTAATGAGTCATAAAGCAGAACAAGGCAAAACTGGATGCCACTGTAAACTTATAGTAAGAATGCAAATTTTCCAGACCAGCCTTAGAAAATGCTACTACAGGGCTGTGGCGGGACTGGAGCCCGGTGCCAGGATAGGGGTCGAGAGGGAGGGCCAAGGCTAGAGATCAGCACTGACTCCCGGAAGGAAGCAGATGACGCCAGATAGGAAAGGGAGGAGAGAAGAAAAATGGAAGTAGGTCAAAGACAGCAGAATGTGTTAGCAAGAAAAATGTTGGACTTCCCAGCTGAGGGGAAAAGAGAGGTCTGACCAGGAGCGAGGCTGGGGACACTGGCCTCCAAGCTCTGCCTAGGGCCTGGCGGGGCAGTGGCAAGTGAAACGGGCTGCTCCTGCCTGTCCAGCTGAGCCACAGCTGGAGCTCAGGGACCCGCAGCTGCTCTTCCCTGGTCATAACCGAGCGGTGGGAAATCGTCCCACCCAGGGGAAACGCAGGGGCTCCGGAAGCCCGTGGAGCAGCGTGCAGAAGATGTCCCCCAAGTCCTGACAGCTCTCCAGAGCTCCCGCTGCCACACGCTGGCAAAAGCCTTCCTTCTGAGAACAGTTGGCCATCATGCGCTCTGACATCACCGTGCTGGCTCAGCCAAGGGTGTTGAAATGGAAAGAATGACCTCATGCCGGGGTCTGTGGAAACCCTCAGAACCAGGGAAATTCCTTGGCTCTCTTGTCTGCACTTTAGAGTGGAAAGTTTAAGCGATGGTTCACTCTAGATGTTTAATGCCTCCCAGCATTTTAAGAACGAGCTAATAGCTTGGAGACTTGAAGGTAATCGTGTGAGTTTCATTTCCCTCAATTGGATGATTTCATAGCATTTAGATTGTAATTCTTACAAGCTAATTTCCTTTGTGTGTGTGTGTATGTGGTAATGGGGAGTGAACCCAAGAACATTCTACCTCTAATCAACATGCCCAGCCCTTTTTATTTTGAAACAGGCTCTTGCTACATTGCTAAAGATCTCAGTAAATTGCTGGGTCTGGCCTCGAACCTTCAATCCAAGTCCTGGGATTACAGGCATGCGCCACCATGCCTCTAGCTTTAAGAAAAATTCTTCTTCTTCTCTCATAGACCAAGTGATTGGTTGAGTAAGCCCATTGGTTGGGAGCATAGCTCAGAGGCAGAAAGCTTGATTGTCTAGTGTGCATGAGGTCCTGGGTTCAGTCCTCAATATTGGGGACCTTGGGGGGCTATAAATGTTTAAATGTTATATAAGATTTGCTGAGATCTACTTTTGAATATTGGCCTTTTCTAATACTTAAAATATACAACTAGCCAGGTGTGGTGGCGCAAGCTTGTAATCCCAGCATTTGGGAGGCTGAGACCGGAGGATCGCGGTTCGCGGACAGCCTCAGCTACTTAGTGAGGCCCTCCGCAACTCAGTGAGACCCTGTTTCAAAATAAAGAATAAGCCGGGAATGGTGGCATATTCTTGTAATCCCCACACTTGGGAGGCAGAGACAGGAGGATCGCGCAGGTTTGAAGCCAGCCTTGCTGGCTTAAGAGACCCTGTTTCCAAATAAAAAACATATTAAAAAATAGGTCTGGGAGTGTAGCCCGGAGGTAGAAGGGTTTCCAGGAACCCAAGTACCACCGAAAGAAGGGAACAAAGAAAGAAAAAAAGAAAGAAAGGAAAGAAAGAGTAAAGAATAAAAAATTGGACAGGGGGTGTAGCTCGGAGGTCACATGCCTCTGGGTTCCATCCCCAGACCCGCAAAAAAAAGTGTGTGTGTGTGTGTGTATATATATATATATATATAATCTTTCCCCTCCAGCCCCTCTTCCTGATGTTGGATAGATCTGTGGTTGGTGGCAGTCAGCCTCCAGGTAGTCTATTTAGGGTGCCACATCTCACTAGAATAGGTCACACCTTGGGTGGTCTTCATTTCTGAGGCTTCTATGGATCTTTTGTTTACAAGCAGGATCCTTCCCAGCTTCAGGAAGAACTTGATTCTGAATCCCAAACTCGCCAGGAATAAGCTTGAAAAGCGCTGGAGAAAAACTCCTGTTTGCTTCTAAGGCGTCCTTGGTAGCAAGCGCCCGGCGGCCAGCTCTGCCTCACTGTGGGCAGCCGCCTCAGGCCTGGGGACTTCTCTATTCTTCCACCAGAGGGCCCCGGTCCTGCATGGGAGGAACCATCCTGAGCCTTGGAGGGGTGTCAAGTTTCTCTATCCATCATTTATCTCTTTGGGCTGCAGAGGGCATTTATCTCTTTGGGCTGCAGAGGGCATTACCTCAACCACTGGACTTCCTCACCTCAGTCTACGGGTTTTCTTTCTAATTTTGAACTAGGACCTATGAGTATCTCATTAGCCAACATTGCTGGAACACACAAAATTTATGTCATCTCTATTTGCATATTTTTTCAATAATTTGCCTACTAGTGGATCAAAATACACACCTGAGCTCCCAGATTCATGTTTGTCCCTTCTTGTAGAGTCACATTTCTGGTTTAGAGCTTGTATTTCTTTTACCCAGGAATGTGATCGAGCGTGGTGGGAGCTCCCAGCCTGCTCTCTCGCCGGCCTTTGAACCCCAGCAATTCCTTTCACTTCTGTGCAAACTAGATTGCGTTGGGTCATTGAGAGCTAGAAAACTCGCTGCTTCTGCAACTGTATAAACAGCTCATTCTGCGAGGAGGGCAGGGGACACACTGCACGGCCAGTCCTCTTTGCAGCCTTCCCTGAGTTATGATGCTTAGCTTAGCTTAGATGCTGCTTATCCGAGGCCTGACTTCCAGCCTGGCAAAGCAGCCCTTTGCTGGGGTCTCCAGTGACGTGCTCTGGCTCGGGTCCTGCAGAGTGCTGCTCCTTTTATACATGGTGGGAGCGTTCCCCATGATTCTGGAATAGAATTAGATTACCATGGCCGTACTGATCCCTTTCTTAGCTGCAGCTATTTCCTTTCCTTGTGTTACTTAAGAGAACCAGGCTTCAGCGCAAGGCAATGGACTCTGTTGCCTGTGAACATGGATCTCATAAAAACAGAGGAGAAAGCAGAGGAGATTGCACATCCCAGGGCCTATGACCTAATTTTTATCCACGTCTCTGTGAGGGCTCCTTAGGGCTGCGGTGCTGAGCACAGCCTTCTCTTTTTATGCCACCATAAAGCTTCTGCTCTGCTATCATCTGCAATATGTGGGTGAGAGGAACATGGGCGTGTTTATGGCCCTACACCAATAAGCCATTAACTCAACGTTCTGGGCTGTCCTTGTGAATGAGAGCCCTGGGAAGTCATGTAAGTATAAGATACAAATTGATAGCCCTCGTGAGTGCTTGCAGCTTACAGAACCCACATTTTGATTCGATACCTTTGTGTGATTTAAAATGTCATGCAAGAAGAGAGCCCGTGCTTAGAGAATCCGCCGCTGGCTGCAGAGGCTGGCTGGCAGGTTACCACGGCTGACCCGTTCTGTGGCGTTTTGGAAAGATGAGATGTGTTCTAACGAGCAGTTATAAATATCACTGAGTTATGTCATGGGTGACGGCGGCTCTCAATGTAAAGGGACCGACTGGGCCCAGGCTGCAGAGAGGACGAGTGGGGCCTGGATATATTGACTGGGATGTCCCTGCAGAACAAAGTGGTCCTGAATGAAATGTGCCATGAGGTGTCTCCGTCAGGAGCGCGGGGCAGAGAGATGTGTCTTGACCACACTCGGAAAGCCCCAGGTGCCAGGCTCACAGCGCCCTCGGAAGGACCCTTGGATCTTTTTGTCAGTGTGGAGTTGGGGGGGAAGCTAGAGATTGATTTTATGGATTTATGTTTTAAAAGATGCAGTGGTCACTTGGTGGCCCTTTGACCATTTATTTTTATCTTTATCCTACCTATAAATTTGCAATAAGAAGCTTTTCCCTACATTGCACCCCCTTGCTAATATTCATACACCTTTGACCCAGTTACCTTTTAAAAGAAAATATGGACTTCAGAACCACTCTGGTAGAGCCGTTGGAAGTTGGAAGATAAAGCCTTGTAAGATAGTTGTAAGATAGTTGATTTTTTTTTTCTTCAGAACTGATTTTCTGGGTTTTATTTTCTTGAGGAAATTTGATTGGGGTTAGAAAGCACAAAAGATCCTCAATCTTAGGTTAAACTTTTCAGAATTGGCGAGAGACGGACACGTGCAGAATAATTGTTTGCTAAAATCTAGCCAACAGCTTTTTATGTAGACAAAATGCACTGAAATATGTGTATAAAATATTTAATATTAATGCACGCCAGATGGAAACCCTGTCAAATTCTGTGTGCACACAGGAACTTGACAAGAGGAGTCGGGAGATTTCGAGAGCTCCTCAGAGCAGTGGAAACGAGAACGACACAAAACCTGCGAATGGTAAGTGTGACTGGTGGCTTGGTTGAGGCCAGTCCCTGGGGCTCTTGTCATGTATATATATGTATTTGCATTTGCACATTCTGTGTACATGTGTGCGTGTGTATCATCATTTACCCATTTAAAGTGTACATTCAGTGGTTCTTAGCATATGCACACAGTTGTTCAGCTCTCACTAATACTTAATTTCAGGACACTTTATTCACTCCCAAAAGAAACCCAATACCTGGCTTGGCCTGGTGGCGCATGCCTATAATCCCAGCTGTTCAGGATGCTGACACGGAAGGATCACAAGTTCAAGGCCAGCTTGGGCAACTTAGGCCCTGTCTCAAAATAAAATTTAAAAGAACTGGGGATGTAGGTCAAGGGTAGAGTGCTTCCCTAGTATGTGTGAGGCCCTGAGTGCAATCCCTAGTACTACAAAAAAATGAAGGAAGGGATTAGGGAGGAAGGACAGGAGAGAGGATGGGAAGAAGGAGAGAGGGAAGAAGGGAGGGAGGAGAGAGGGGGAAAACCTATAGTCATCAAAAGTCAGTTCCCGTTCTTCCTTCCCCACAGACCCTGACAACTAATAATTTACTTTTTATTTCTTTATTTCTTTTTATCTTCCTATTTTGGGTTTTTCATACAGATGTAATTATACAATATGTGGTCTTTTTTGATAGGCTTCCTTCAATTAACATAATATGTTCAAGGTTCTTCCATATTGCACATTTATTAGTATTTCTTTTCTATTTATTGCCAAATAATATTCCATGTATGGATGTACCACATTTTATTTACCCATTGATCAGTTGATGGACATTTGGGTTTTTTTCACCTTGAGCTATTGTGAATAATGGTGCTATCAACATTTATATACAAGTTTTTGATTGGATATGTGTTCTTTTTTCTTGGGTATATATTTAGGAGAAAAATTACTGGGTTACATAGTAACTGTGTTTAACCCTTTGAGGAGCTATGATTATTTCCCAAAGTGGCTGTGCCATTTTACACTCCCACCAGCAGTTACAAGGGTCCCATTCTTCACATCCTCAGGATGCGTGTTCTTACCATTCCAGTTGTAGCCTTCCTAGTGAGTAAGCGGTGCTCTCTCATGGGTTTGACTTGCGTTTCCCTGGAGGCCGGGGATGCTGGGCATCTCTTCCTGTGCGTGTTGGCAGTGCTTTCCTGAAATACAGGAACTGTGTCTGTGAAGCAGCCAGCGTGGAGGCCTCCTGGAAGCCTGTGTGTTGAAGGGTCAGTTGTACCCTTATGATTCATATCAAAACCTAAACAGGACAGTGCAGATTAGATCCTGAAAGACGCTAAGTAGTTGACAAAGAAACTTAGCAGAGAAACATAATAAAGATGATTAAGCTCTGATTGATCAGCTGCTCTGCTTCCCTGTGGACTCGAGTTCCCTCTTAATCCTGCCCCCTTCCTCTCTGGAGAAGTTCTTTAATTACAGCTCCTTGCTTGCCTCATCGAGCCGTAGCCACTGGGTGTTTGGGTGAAGGCCTGATGATTTCTAGAAGCCAAGCAAATGCTACATGTCACAAGTTGGTGTAGCAGCCTGATAAAAGATGGCAATTCGTGTCTTTTGCTATTTATGCTCTTGCCTTTCCATTATCATGAATCCTTTAAATGTCACGGGGAGTATTGCCTCAGGTGTGACTAAAAGATTCATGTCATGGGAAATAAAGCTTTGGCTTTATGTGGGCCTCCCCAGGGCGGATCGATGTCGACTTAAAACATGTGGGGCCAGTGGCCAAACTCTAGGCCTTCCTGGAATCATGATGTTGGGATAAGATGAGCCGCTTTTACACACGCACACGCATACCACCACCACCACCAAGAACTTACTCAGAGCCAGGCGTGTGGCACACACTTGTAATCCCAGCATTTGGGAGGCTGAGACAGGAGGATCGTGGCTCACAGACAGCCTCAGCTACTTAGTGAGGCCCTCTGTAACTCAGTGAGAGCCAGTTTCAAAATAAAGAATTAAAAATAGGGCAGGGGGGTGTATCTTGGAGGTCGAATGCCCCTGGGTTCCATCCCCAGACCCACACACACACAAAAAAAAAACCTTACTCAGTCTTCCCTATTTATTTATTGATGACATGTATATGTGCCTTAAGTTCAAACAAAGCACTTTGATATTTAGGGTTGTTTAAGGCAAAAGAAGCAGCAAGAATGCAGGTGAGGAGTTCTTTCAGATTGTCTTCTATCTCAAATTTAAAAAGTCCCAGCACTCCATAAAACTTTTCCACTCATCAGTATGAACAGCCTATTCCAAGATCTCAGAGCACAATGAAAGTAGCTGACTAAATTGGCAAGTGGTTTTCTAATTACTTTAAAAGCATTGAAAAAAACCCAATCTTTCAAAATTGCTTAAATATAGAGCAATTTGTTCATATTGTTGACTTGCAAATATATATAATTTAGAGAAATGACTGGCTTTTTCCCCATTAAAAGGTATAAGTACCCTGAGAATACTGTGGGAATTTGCCTGCTGCTTACTTCAATGTTAGTTTTTGAATCAGAGAATACTTTCTACTATTGTCTAAGGTTTATTTCAAATCAATGTATTTTTACTTTTTTCTTTTTCTTGGTAGCAGGAATGGAACCCAGGGGGTGCTCTGCCACTGAGCTCCATCCCCAGCCCTTTATAGTTTATTTTGAGACAGGGTCTTGCCAAGTTACGTTGCCCAGGCTGGCTTCCAGCTTGTGATTCTTCTGCCCCAATCTCCAGAGTTGCTGGGGCTACAGGGGTGTGCCACCATGAGGAGTGTGTATTGTCTGGACAATTTGGGGAACTTGGGGTTTGTTTATGTTGTGGTATAGAGCCTTGCACATGCTAGGCAAGTGCTCTACCACTGAGCTATATAACCCCAGTTATAATCCATTCAACCTCAGCTCTAAGATACAAGGGTCTTAGAACAAATACGTGTCTGCACTCTGGCCTCAGGTTCCAGCGGAGAGGTTCTGGGACAGAGCCTGGGGATCTGTTTTCTAAAGTTTCCACAGGGATTCTTTGCTTTCCCTATTCGAAGGCACTTCCTGGGCCTTGTTCATTGCTCTTGGTTTACACTGGACCCCAGAAAACTTCTCCAGCTTGTGCTAGACAATTTCCATCAGCCTTAATAAATAACTACACGATTCTTTGTAGATTAGCCAATAATTGCAAATTTATAATATTTCTATGGGATGGAAGTGTTTTGTAAGATTGATTGGTGTGAGGTCATACTAGGGGAGAATTTTAAAGGACATGTACAGTAATTCCACACCTAGGAATATGTGCCAAAGAATTGAAAGCAGGTGATCAAACACAAACTTGTGCACAAATGTTCCTAATTGCACTGTTTTCAATAGCCAAATGGTAGAAACAACTCAGCGTTTGTGAGCTGAAGAAACAAACACATTTTGAAGAAACAGAATGTGTTATATTCATATAATGGACTACTATTCAGCCATAAGCAGGAGTCAAGTATGATGCATACGTGGTATAGATGACTCTTTTTTTATGAGTTTGTCTCATTTAAAAAAATGTATTGGTATATTGTATCATACATCTTAATGGAGTCAGGGTGGCAGAGGCACACATGTGCACATACTCAGCCCTTCCCCAGTCCTCTCCCCACTCCCTCCCCCTCCCTCATTTAATGTTTGGCTTAGTGATTGACTTTGATGTGTTTGTGAATGTACATCATGTACATCAGGGAATTTACCTTTCCCCTCCCATCCCCTCAGTTAGCTCGCCTTATTTGCTCATCTATGGTTTTTCTTTCTTTGTCTAGAGTTCCTCCTATGACCCTTTTTCTCCCTAGCTTCCACATATTAGGAAGAAAACCTGGTTTTTTACTTTTTGTGACTGACTAACCTCACTTATCATAATGTTCTTCAGTTCTGTCCATTTTCCTGTGAATGATGTAATTGTGAGGACTGATATCTAGAACATACAGGGAACTCAAGAAACTCACCACTAAGGAAACAAATAACCCAATAAAAAATAGGCAAGTGAACTAAATAGACACTTCACAAAAGAAGAAATTCAAGTAGCCAATAAATGTATGAAAAAAATATTCCACATCATTAGCAATCAGAGAGAGGCAAATGAAAACTACCCTGAGATTTCACCTAACTCCAACTAGAATGGCCATCATTCAAAACACAAACAACAAATGCTTGTGGGGATGTGGAGAAGTGGGAACTCTAAAACATTGTTGATGGGATTGCAAATTAGTGAAACCACTTTGGAAAACAGTATGGAGGATCCTCAGAACATTGGGAACTAACTTACCATATGATCCAGCAATACCACTTCTGGGGATCTACCCAAAAGAGTGGAAACCAAACCACCAAACTAATGCATGTGTATCCTACCAACACAGTTCACCATAGCCAAACTATGGAGCCAGCCAAGAGGTCCATCAACGGATGAATAGATACAAAACTGTGGGATATGTACACAATGGGATTGTACTCAGCTGTAAAGAAGGACAAAATTACGTCATATTCGTGGATGACTCTTGACAACATTGTACTACCTGAAGGAGGCCAGTCTCCAAAAGACCCATATTGTATAATTTCATTTCTGTGAAATGTTCTAAGTAGGTCGGTTCATAGAGGCAGAAAGGCGATCAGTTGTTTCTGTGGCCTGGGAGGAAGAGAGAGTGAGAAGCGATTGCTTAAAGGGTATAGGGTTTCCTCTGGGGGTGATAAAAATGTCCTGGAACTGGATAGTGGTGATGGATAGTGTGAACACACTAAATGCCACTGGACTGTCCACTTTAAAGTCGTCTCCTAGGATCGGGAGGTGGCAATAGAAAAAAGAATTTTTATACTTTTCGTGTCCCCACATGACAGATTCATCCTAAGAATGCAGTTCCTTAGCCACTTTTCTTTAACGTTTATCTCCTAGCTACAGCGTGCAGAGGGTATTTCTGTCAGTTGGCGTTTCCAGCAGAAGTCATTAGCTTCTATGACTGCACTGAGATCAAAATGAGTCCAAGCTGGAAGGTTTAAGAAAACAGCAGAGGAACAGTTTAGGTCCTGGAAATTGTATTCCTAAGAGATCTTTACAGATGGCTCAGTCGGGGATGATCGGAGTGCATTTAATTTCACATTTTTATAGACATTTAGAGGCAGTTGGTCTTATTTGGGAAGAATCAAGAAAACTTGCCTTAGCCCAGTTGTTATCAGAAACCACCAAGCCCGTGATTTGGTTGCGCTCAACTTTCCTTGGGGAGTTTTAAGAGATTTCACATGGACGAAAGCCTAGCAAAGTTCTCTCCTGGAACATACTTGTTTAAAAAGGCTCACTTTCAGGGGATATCGGCTTTCTTTGTGTGTATCTTCCCAAGAATATGAAAACCTGGTGGGACCCCTGCTGGCTGAAGTGTGACTGGGCCATCTCTGACCGCCACGGTGGCCTGCGTCACCCTGGATCACATTGCTTCTATTTTCAGAGGGATTTTTTTTAACTTCTTTATTCCTGGATGATTATAAGCCAAATGAACTGATATGCACTAGTGTACAAAATACTTCTTAGTACATGGCCACAAACCTCCTCCTCTTAAATCATTTTGGTATGTCCTAGGCAGTGGGATAATGGAGGGCTTTGGAAGACTAGGAACTTGTGCTAACCCAGGAGGACAAGACCCAGGTGTTTCTGGGTTTCCATGGTGAAGGGAGAGGTACCTATCCAGCTTTGAAGAAGGACTTTCTCCGTAGAAGCCACATAGCCCTGTTTTGCCATCTCTATTGCCCCAGGCTGGTGGAGGCCTCCGGGCCGCAAGACCCAGGATAAACTGAGAACAGGGCATTAGGGTGCTGCGTGCCAGGGATGGAGCCATGCAGGGCAGGTCATTGGCATTTCTGAGAAGAAGACATTCTGGAATCTGGAATCCTGCAATGCACCCATATTGTCAGGGAGGTTATATATTTTTTTCTTCAAGGATGGCATCGCCTCTGTCAAGTCTGGCTTTCTGCCAGTTTGAGCTTTAGCATCTGTTGGAAGGTGATGAAAATATCTGCAGTTCATCTGGTATTTACAAGAGCTCCTGGAGAAGGCCTTAGCTAAATGTCCAGTTGTTTTAGGTACGGAACATGTTTAGTATCCCAGATGTAACAGACAGGGCAGCATTGGAAAAGCATGAACCTTTTTTTTACAAAAGTTTCCAAGCTGGGCATGGTGGTGCATGCCTATAATCTCAGTACTTGGGAGTTTGAGACAAGAGGATCAGTGGTTCAAGGCCAGTAACTTAGCAAGACCCTGTTTCAAAATAAAATAAGGGTGGAAGTATATCTCAGAAGTAGAGGGCCCCTGTTTTCAACCTCTAGCAACACACACAAAGACACACACACACACACACACACACACAGTGAAAACAGTTTTCAGATATCTTAGTATGTCAGATTTTCTTTTCTTTTTTTGTTATAAACTGGTATGATTTTCATTATAGAAAAAAATATTAAATTTTGAGTCACGGAATAATGTCTAGTACAAAATGATAACTCCTGAATATTTGGTGAATGAATGAATGAATAAATATATGTTTTAAATCCATGGCCACATCTTTGCCTCTTTGTGTACACAGACAATAGCCAGGCAGTTGGCGGAAATCTTGCTGCGGGGCATGTGTGAGCAGAGCTACTGGAACCCGCTGGAGGAGCCACCGTGTCAGTCACCTCTGGACGATCCGCTCCGGAAAGGAGCGAACACCAAGACCTACAGCCTCGCCCGCAGAGCCCGCGTCTACTCAGGAGAGAAGTATGGAAGCCGGCGTTCTCAGTCAAGTGCTTAGGGGTGGGGAGGAAATGTGGGAAAATTAAGGGTACATAGAAGTACAAGGGCAATTTTTTCCCCTAAAGAAAATCAGATGAATAAGTATCAGTTAAGTCTGGTAGAGATACAGCATCACTCTCATGACTTGAGCCATTATTGGTACCATGAGGACATTTGAAGTTGACTCCGCTTTCCTCCTGGCGTTGGGCCGCCGTTCTCAGCTGTCTCTCGTGGTCTTTGGGATTCACACTCCATTTGTCATGAGAACCTAGCTTCATGCAGCAATCAGGGATGCAGGTAGTTTTAGGTCAGAGCTGATATTTTTTTTCTTCTTCAGCCATTTCGTGATACTATTTGTGTTTAAATTTAACTAAACTAGATACAAGAACAATTAAGTAATCTATGATTGCAAGGTGAGGTCTTTTTAGAACTTCTTTATTTTTTTAAGTTTTAGTTTTGGGATTTGAGCACCTTGGGGGGAATGGGCCTGGGAGTTGCTGCCTTCTCGGGGTGCGCCTTGCCCGGGCCCGGGGCAGGACAGAGGAGGGATGAGAACAACGACTGTTCCCTCATCCCGAGGCACCCCCAGGGCCTTACCAGCCCCTCTTTGACTTGTTTGGACGAGGCCCAGTGGCCTCTCAATCCCTACAGAAAGGAAGTGGGAACATGTGCGGGAACACTCCTGAAGCCTGAGAAGGCGGGGCCAGTGAGGTGTCAGCCCACGTGCGACTTCTGAGCTGCTTTCCCAAGGCTGTCCACGGCCACTGCATCCTCTCTAACTGACCCTGGCGTCGCTCTCCCTTGTCGAAACCTTTGTGTTTGGTTACTGTTTATGTGGCTCCAAGCAAGGGAGCATATTCCAAGCCTATTTCAATTTAGTTATCATCCCCCTGCTCCACAGCCTGAGAGCCATGCGTTTGCCTAATTCGCAGCCTGAGTTCACCCCTTGGTCCTAATCTAGATGCAGAAAACAGCTGTTCCAGCACTTCCCAGGCACTCGCTGGGAAAATGCTGAGCCCTCGCGACAAACTGTTGAGAAGCAGATTTGAGATTCACATTTTAAGTGATATTTATGACTTTGAAACAGACCCTAGATCCGTTTCCAGCTTTAGATGCTTCTTAATAGCCAAGGTAGCGGGTTCTTGAAGGAGGTGGTTCTTATTCCACTTTCAGTAAGTCTGACAGACTTCGGAGCTCCCTTCCAATGTGGCCTCACCTTGTAGGTAGAACCTCTCCTGTATTCGCTCAGCCACTCAGAACTTGGCACTCTTTTTTTGTTTATTTGTTTGTTACTAGAGATTGTACCCAGGGACATTCTACCTCTGAGCTACAAGGGGAATTATGGGGACAACATGCAGATGTAGAAATGTAGTCTCTAAAGGGACCTCATAGTTTTTTTAGATTCCTTCGGATTTTTTCTGTATAAGATCACACCATCTGCAAATACAGTTTTGCTTCTTTCCTTGTAGCCTCGATGTTTTTTATTTCATTTTCTTCTCTAATTGCTTGGCTAGCTTCTCCAGTACAATGTTGAATAGAAATGGCAAGAGCAGACGTCCTTGTTTCTTTCCTATCTTCGGCAGTGAATAGCATCCAGTTTTTCATCATTAATTCTAGTATTCACTATTGGTATTTGTAGATGCCCATTATCAGGTTGAGAGCCATCCCGTTCATTCTAACTTTCATGAGTATTTTTGTCATGAAAGTATGTTGAATTTTGTCAAATGCTTTTTTTGTATCTCTCGGGTTGATCATATAGTTTTTGTCCCTTATTCTATTAAGGTGTATAACATCAATTGATTTTCAGATATTGAGCCGGCCTTTCATTCCTGGGATGAGTCCTACCAGATCATGGTGTATAATCTTTTTTGATCATTGCTGGGTTCAGTTAGCTAGTATTTTGTTGAAGACTTTTACATCTACATTCATAAAATATATTGTTCTATGGTTTTCTATGTTTATCTGATTTATGTAATATTGAACCCATAAAACAAGTTGGAGAGTATTTATCTTCTGTTTTTTAAAGAGTCTCCAAAGAATTGGAATTAGTTTTTCTTTAAATGTTTGGTAAAACATACCAGCGAAGCCAGGTGGTCCTGGGCTTCTCTTTGTGGGAAGCCTTTTGAATACTAATTCTATCTCTGCCTATAGGGTTATGCATAGTCTCTGTTTCTTCCTGAATCAGTTTTATTAGTTTGGGTCTTCATAGGAATTTGTCTATTTCATCTATTATCTAGTTTGCTGACATGTCATTGCTCACAGTCTCCTCTCTTTTATTTCTGCAAGGCTGGACGTCACATCCTTTTCCTTCATTTCTCGTGTTAGTAACTGGCTCTTTTCTCTCTCTGTGTTTGTGGGCTGTCATTCCAATGAAAGCTTGTCAATTTGTTGATCTTCTTGAAGAACCACCTTTGGCTTTGCTCCTTTCTCTGCTGTGACTCTACTCTACTTCTGCACTCATCCTTATACCTCCATGAGTTTTAGTGTTCTTATTTTGTGTGCTCAGAACCCCACTTGGAATGTTAGTAAAGGGAGAAAACCTGTCAGATCAACCTTGCTTGGCTGTCCCCAAGACAGGACTGTCTGACCAGTCAGCAGTGTGGCAGGAGGGATACCCTCACCAGTTTAATTAGGCTAACGGGGAGGTGAGACCCTAGGTTATGTTCAGACTTCATTTTGGCCAATAGTCTTGAACCTTCCTCCTTCTACACAGTCTCTTATGGGAGGAAGAAGCCAAAGCTTATTTAGATGGCACAGGTCTGTCTAGCTCCCGCAGACCACAAGGACCTCAGAATGTTAGCCACAATGGAGCAGAGTCAAAAAGAAGCTCTTCCAGAAATCCACGCCCGGTCTCTATGCCCTGGGCTGGGCATGGAAGCAGAACACTCCTTCTCTGCCCATCTTGATTCTTAGGGAGATAAAAAGTTGATAGCACCAGGTAGAAAGAGGAGGGAGCACCTGCCACAGGCCATCTTGCTTCCTTTCTTCTGGGTCTTTCTGTGAAGAAATTTTCTGCTCTGGTGCACTTATTTTAGGATAAGCTTTTTATTGCTACATAACAGACATAGAGAAAAATAAGTCCGAAGTTTAAAACTTGATGAATTTGGCCAAGTAGACACAGCCACATAATTAGCATCCTGATCAAGAAATACGCACCGCCAGAGCCCTGGGAACCTCCTCCACATCTCGCCATTACCGCCCCTGCCCAAGTGCATCCCTGTCCTGACTGTAGCGCAGCAATTAGTCTGGGTCAGCTGGGCATGGTGCCACACACCTGCAATTCTTTTTTTTTTTTTTTTTTGATGGTACTGGGGTTCCTGGAAACCCTTCTACCTCCGGGCTACGCTCCCAGGCCTATTTTATATTTTTTATTTGGAAACAGGGTCTCTTAAGCCAGAGAGGCTGGCTTCTAACCAGTGCGATCCTCCTGTCTCCGCCTCCCAAGCGTGGGGATTACAAGCATGCACCACCACGCCCGGCCATACACCTGAAATTCTAATACTTGGGAGACTGAGATCGGAAGATCACTGGTTCAAGGCCAGCCTCAGAAACAGTGGGACCCCCAACTCAAAATAAAAATAAAATGGGCCTGGGGTATATCTCACAGGTAGAATTCTCCTAATTTCAATCCTGTCTCTCTCTCTCTCTCTCTCTCTCTCTCTCTCTCTCTCTCTCTCTCTCTCTCACACACACACACACACACACAATGATATAATAATAATAATAATAATAATAATAATAATAATAATAATTTCCTGGCTCATTTTTAAAATTTATATAAGCCAGGTATGGTAACAATGCCCTTAGTCCAAGCATTTCAGAGGTTCAGGCGGGAGGGTGGAGGGTAGCTTGAGACCAACCTGGGCAATAGAGTGAATATTTTTTTTAAAGTTAAGCCTTGCATGGTGGCACACGCTTGTAATCCCAGCATTTGGGAGGCTGAGACAGGAAGATCGCTGTTCACGGACAGCCTCAGCTATTTAGAGAGGCCCTTTGCAACTCACTGAGACCCTGATTCAAAATAAAGAATAAAAGATAGGGCTGGGGTGTAGCTCGGAGGTTGAATACCCCTGGGTTCCATCCCCAGTACTGCCCCCCACCAAAAAAAAGTTACTGTTGCATTATCTTCAATACTGTGAAAACAAAAGGCAATTTACATAAATGGAATCATACACTGGGCACTCCCTTATGTTCAGCTTCTTTTGTCTAACATTGTTTTTGAAAGATTCCCCCATATTTTTGCGTTTTGTTTTCAGTGTTGCGTATTATTCCATTTTACGAATATCCTCCAGTGCACTGGTCCAGTCCACTCCCAGTGGCCATTTGAGCTGTTTGTCCCTCTGTTTGGGTCTAATGGGAACAGCGCTGCTAGGAATGTTCTTGTACATGTTTCTTAGTACATGTATATTTCAGTCAAGTATCTTTTTCCTTTCATTGTATTTTTCTTTTTAAAAACATCTGAGGTGTCTTAGGCAATTAAGTGCATATTAGACTGTGTAATCAGCACAAGCAAAGCAGGAGATTGAACAGCGCTGTGGTACCAGGGCGTGGATGATGGAGCAGTGTGAATTCCCAGAGAGCCTCGTGTCCTGAGGAGAGGGTGGCTGTCATCAGCCGCTCATCAGGTCCGAACCCCGCGCCTGTAGCCCTCACCGGGCTTCATGCTAAGGACGGGGCGCTGAGTGGGAAGACGTGAGGTGCTGCGGGTCAGGAGGGCTTCTGGGTGGCAGAACCAAAGCCTGCACCAGGCAGCTGCACTGGCCACGGGTCTCCTCTCCTCCCCGCAGTGGTCCTGGGGCAGGAAGTGCGCCAGCTGAGGCCTGCCTGGCTGATTTGCTGAAGGACCCTTCCTTTTCTGACACGAGGGCATTATTGACCCACGCGTGTGGTCAGGAAGGGGTGTGTTGTGGGGGGACTAGGTGATGCTAAGACTGGGCCAGAGCTTCCACGTGCCCTCAGCTCACCACACGCACCAGGGCTGGGGGTCCAGCCTTCCTGTGACTGGGGCCAGCGGTCCTCTAGCTCTCCTCTGGCTGAGGCTCCCAGGCCAAGCTTCTCCAGGCATTTCTCAGTGGTTTCCAGTCCTTGAGTGATGGTGTCACTGTTTACAAAACAACTCCCTGTGGCCTGGCAGAGCTCAGGGCCTTCCCTGCACCCAGCAGAGTGGCTTTGACGTCTAGAGGGAGCTGTGGAGCCTAATGTGTCCACCTGCTTCCACCAGGCGGTCGCTCCAGACCACGGGAGAGGAGACACAGTTAGTTGAATATGGTCAGATTCATTTCTTTGGTATGATCATTGCTGTCACATACAGCAGAGTTCAGGGTTTTTAATTTGTTTATTATTTATTTCTTTAACCTATCTTTAAGAAAGATCTATTATCTGGGAGTCCAGGCAAGACCTGTTCCTGTTTGCAAACATAGCTCCTCACCCTTGGTCCCTGGGTCATTCTGTAGAGTCACAGAATGAGTCAGTAAATCGACTTAAGGTGAGAAATGGGTCCTTTGCCTGAAGGTCACCCCTGCGTTAGGTTAGAGTGGGCCCGGTGAGTGCACTGCACCGCCTGAGCCCTGCTACCTGTTGTAAGACATGCCAGGTAGCAGATGACAGCCCGCAGGGTCCTGGGAGCTTGTCTTCGCTGCTGCTGGTCCCCGGATGCTCCCTGTCCCTGTGTCCCCCACGCTGCCCTGCACGCAGCTTCCTCTGGGTCTGGGCTCAGGTCCCCACTCTCCATGGCTGAGGCCTGAACTCCCGAGGGTCTTCCTTGAGGCTCTTGGACCCAGAGAGCATGGCACAAAAGGAAGGCCCCAGCAACTGTGTCCATCCCGCCTGGCTTCACGCTGGCCGAGCAAGGCAGAGACAGGGGACGGCCAGAAATAGGTCTCAAGAACTCAGACTTACGGAGAAGGAGCATCCCAGCGTGCTGCCCTCCAGGCCTGCCTCTTAAAACTGCTCTTTGTCCTTTCTTCCCCTCCTCCCTGCCAGCCCGGGAGCCTGGAGTGCTCAGCCCATCCTGCCTGCCACAATAGGGAGGGCCAAGGAAGTGGAATTAAAATCAGCTAATGCGCTACTTGTTAGCAACCCTGGTAAAAATAACACAACCCAGCATTTAAGAAGGCTGGATGGCTCAGATGGAATTTGGAGATTACCCATGGACCGAATTGGCTGGTATTAAGTCACAATTAGCATAGGCTCTCTCTCTTTTCAATTAGTCTCAACAATGCAGAACTGACGAGCCATGAAAAGTGGTTAAGGTTACTGCTTTATTTATAAGGCCCCACTTGCATGTGAACACAGCCAGGGTACTGGGCGGTAATTGCCGGTGGGCACATATGTACACACACATGCACACACTCAGGCGGGATACTCTTAATTCAGAGCCTTTAGATTCTGTTTCTGGATTTAAGGGGGAAAAAGGGTTCCATTTTCCAAAGCACCCAGATCCCCACAAGGTGATCCCCAAAGCGAGTAATGGCAGGCCCAGAGTCCTGCGCCCCAGTCCCAGGCTGGTCCTGCCTCAAGACCACGGCTCTGAGAGTTGCAGAAACATCCCACAGAGATGTCACAGGGGTTGCCAGGGGACCAGGTGCTACGCTGTTTCTCTCTCACTCCTCAAGGTCCTCTCACGCAGTATAGAAATCACCAGCATTTCAAAGAGAACAGTATTTATAATTATTTGGGAAATGCGGGGATTTTTTTTCCCTTTATAAAGAAGGAAATCTCTTAAATGAAATGATTGTAAGGTTATTCCTAGGAAGATGTAAATTTAGTTTTTATTTAGTCATCTTCAAAATATCCAGGAGCTTCTTAACCAAGTATATTTTTATTTATTGCAAACTCATTTTCCATTCTCTGAAAACAAGTTGACTTGGCCCAATTGGTAATAACATTCACAGTTCTGCTCAAAGGATTCTAGAGCTTTAGAACAAAAAGAAAGGGGGAAAAATGCTGTAAGTCTTTAAAAGATTTTACAGCACCAAAAAATAGGATATAGAGTGTGCAGCCTGGGGTTATATTTGGTTTTTTATTGTTTTCTAATCCTCAGCAACATTGTGCTTAAAGACTTTTTCTTTTAATCCAAGATTTTAGAGTTCAGCCAAATTCCATAAAATAGATTAATAAGATGGTTCTTGCATGCCACCCCATAATAAAACATGTGTGTTTAAGTCAGGTATTTCACTAAATTCTTACAGTATTAGAGAATGTACTCAGATTCTAATATTGATCTCAAATTCGTATATCATCCAAATGTCAATGTAAGATATGCCAGTTAGCGGGTGACAGGTAAAAAGAGGGCCATTCGGTGAAATACCTGCAATTTTCACCTCCATAATAGGTTTAGGCAAAAACTTATATTATTTACGTATTGCTACAAAATACCAGTTGTAGCAATCGAAATTTCTGCATCTAATAAGTACATATGTTTTTGGGCTTTTAGCTTGGTTTTTTTTTTTTTTTTTTTTTTTTATACAGCTTTCCTCTACCCTTCTCCTTGCCATTAAATGGCACAGCTAAAATATTACTAATTCCTTGGATTACCAGAGAAATAAGCAAATTAGTTCAAGTGTCCAAATTATGCAGTGTTTTCCATGGGTTCTACATAAAAACCTAGATGCCGTTCTGCTCATAGTCGTGTATTTTGTGTTATTTTGAAGCTGCCGTATATCAAAGTTGGTTTTCTTTCTGCAGCATTTTTTGCCCTCAAGAAAATACTGAAGAAGCCTTGTTGTTACTGCTGATTAGCGAATCGATGGTAAGTGGAACACGGTTTTCTTTGCTCCTCCTCATCTCTGAAGTCCCCTTTTCACTACGTCCATTCCCTCAGTATGGTGAATTTTTCTTAGGAGAAAATACTTTCTATCGGGATTACCTGGGTGGGGAAAAAAAGTAGAGTGTGAAAAGAGGGACATTTCTTAATTCTTGGATTAGCTAATAATGTCCCTTGGTTACCTGGAGCCAAGGGTTTCTCTTTAGTTCATTTGTCCATCCATCAATGTTGGTAGAACACCAGCATTACTTATTGTATATAGGTAAACAATAGCAAAACTGACCCCAAAGGGGAACCTTGACAGGCCTTCACTCTGCCCTGGCTGGAAGGAAAATGCTGGGACAGCTCACTTGTTGGCTCTCCGAGCCTCTTGGACTGGCTGTCTCCCCCTTCCACCTGTTCCCTGGCCTCTGTGCGAGCTCAGGCCACTCCCAGCTATGATATCATGAGGGAGTTGTAGCCAGCCCATCCAATGCCTCTGAAATGCTTTCTCAGCGCTTGGCCAGATCCTTGAATTTGGGGTTTAGGACTGCATCATTAATCCTCTCCTGGGCCTGCCCTCTGCACAGCGCTAGGCATCGCTGCCCCTGCTTGAAACCTTGGGGAGGCTGTAGCGGTTCTTTTCTCTGCAGGTACACAATGCGAGCAGAGCCCTGAGCAGACCAGCAGGCTCCTGGAACTGGAAAGGACGTAGGGGGCCTCCTGTGCTCACACCTCTTTTACAGATGAGGCACCCAAGGCCAAGCAGGCTAAATGCCCAGATGGTGTGGTGCAGTGGGAGACTGTGCAGGCAGGCAGGAGAAGAAGGAATCATGGGAAAGCAAGAAAGGGGATTCCCCTCTCTCCCATCCCCCAAATGCTGTCAAATTGGAGGCATGGAATACAGTCAGATGAGAAAGACGTAGCGATGGAGTGTGAGAAGAAGGCAGGATCAGAAGAGGCTGGGACCAGCCGGGGAGGGTCGCTTTCTTGCCTCAGTTGAAAACGTTGGCTTTCCTGTTCTGCACAGTGCTAGGGATGTTTACCACAGCAGACTCTTGAGCTAGCACTACCTCTCCCTGGGACGCCCTTGACGTCATTGGCTCCGTCCGCCCCAGGATGCAGGTCGCCACCCGGGCTCATCTTTCCTTGACTGTCAGCTGGTAGCTTAGGATGGTGTCACTTGTATTCTCTGCCCTGCCTTGGCACGGCCAGGGAAGGCACACGTGTGGCCAGGCCCACAGCGGGTGGCATTTGGCCTCTGTCTTTCAAGTGAACAGGCCCCATCTGCTTTGTCACCACTCCGTCGATGGGGCTCAGCTCAGGGTGGCCTCTGAGCTAACATTCCCTTATCCCAAGCAGGATTCTTCCCAGCTGGGCAGTTAGTGTCCTCTGGGCACAACTTGGTCATGGTGGAAAGCTCCGGAAGCTTAGTGACCATACACGTAGGTCACGTGGGCAATTCTGACTGAAACACTGCTCCATTGTCAGGTCATGCGGTCCAGTCTGGGGTTTGGTAAATATGACCATCCCCCTGCCACGCTTGCTCTGTGTGGGCCGTGGAAGCTTTGGGCTGGTGTCTCTCCTGCCGCTTAATAGGAGTGATAGGAACTAGTGGTCCTCAAACCTGAGGTCCCTTTGGAGCAGTCAGGTTTGACTCTGGTGTTTAATTCCTAGCAAAACCTCTCTAGGGATGTTGAAAGTCAACAATGTCATCAATAAGTGTCATCAGTAAGTATGAAGGACCAGGTGTCCATCCCAAACGACCATGTTCCCCTGGGAACCCTAAGTGAAGGCCCCTCCAGGAGCCTCCTTCTCACGTCCTTCGACTCCTGGATGGTTTTTGTTAGGTTAGAAAATGAATGTGCTCAATTTCAGAACCCAAACGAGAATACCCTGCTTCTCAGATGGCTGAGAAAATTGTATCCTTCGTTGGTTCTGACTTGAATTTAAAAGCATAGATTTGTCCGCACTGTCTCCACCTACGAGGAACCATTTAGAACTGTTCTACTTTCTCGCTGCATAACAAATGAATTTTCTCCCAGAGAAAAGGATGAGCAGAACTGTATTTGCACAACTACCACAGCGACAATATTCCGGGGTACTTACTATTTGTGGGTGGATTGTATCTTTTTAATCAAAATGTACTGATAATTTCTCTGAGAATGGGGAGGGAGAGAGACGCAGTGGTATAACTTAAAAGTCTTTCCTAAATAGCATTTTTTTTGTGTGTGTTTGGTTTTGTTTTCTTCCAGGCATTGGTCTTTGTATGGAACATTTATAGCAAATAAATAAATAAAATGAAAGCATGTGCAGTATGCCCCACTTCCTCCAGAGCATCTTTTATTGGTTTGCAAGGCACTCAACAAAGACTTAGGATGAAATCTTCAAAAGCAGGCTAGTTTCCATAAGAGATGACTCATTTTGTGGGAAGTGGCCTGTCTTATATATTCCCATGTGTCTTTGACATTTAAGAGCCAGGAGTTTTAAGTGAGTAAGTTCTGACGGGTGGCTAGAAGTAAATGTCTTAGACTCGCCCGAAAAATTTTGCCTCATTAGCGAGAGAGGGAAGGTATGTGCGTGGCCTTTCTGAATGTCAGGCAGGAGAATAAACATCAGCCTGGGGGACCAAGGGCCCTGGAACATCACATACACTTTTACAGGGAAGCTGGAGGGGCCCTGACTCTGCTTCTGGGGACAGATGGCTCTGGAGAACTCCGTTAATTAGCAGGATGGGTAGGCAAAATTTAGCTTTAGAGATTCCAAACTCCCTACTAGGGAAAAAAGGAAAATGAATGGGCCCTTGAGTCTTTAGTGCATGTGGTGTGGCTGGGGGGGATCTGTGCAGAAGTGAAATTTCAGAAGCAATGAAGACAAGTCTCTGTGGAGAGCATTTGGCTGGTGGCTAGATGAGGGAGCGAGCCTGGGTCCGTTGATGCGTCTGCGCTGAGCAGTGGTGTTGGGCGTTGGCAGGGGTTCTCTCAAGCCCTCTGCGGTTATGTCATTAAAGGAGTGCTCTGCTCGCTTCCCGACTTTTTATGTGTCCCTTGAATGCTTTCCTCTGCGAGGTGGGATAGTCTTCAAGGTCCATCTCGGTGAAGATGCCGTGTGGGGGTCTGGATGTTGCTGGGTGATAGAGAAGCCCCCGCTGTCTCTGGGGGCCTGGTGCACCCCCAGTCAGGGCTGGGGGTATCCTCTCGCTCTGTAACGTGGAGCAGAAGCAGGCTCACAGTCGCACCCAGCAGGCCCCCTGGACGGGTGCTGCCCAGCGGCATCGGCCATGAGGCCGTGTGTGAGCAAGCTCCAGGTCGACCCCTAGGCCCTCAGGGTGCTGGGACGCTGTAGCAGATGCCAGGCTGCTCTGGGGATTTGGACTATGTGGCTGGAGGTAGCAGGCCCCTCACTCACTCCCCTCTCCCTCCAGTCCCTCAGTCCCCCAGGACACCGTGAAGTGTCATGTATGGGGGCCTCACCGCCTGCTTCCTTCTCCCGTGTCCTCAGGCCAACCGGGATGCTGTGCTGAGCAGGATACCGGAGCACCGGAGCGACCGCCTCATCAGCTTGCAGAGCGCGTCTGTGGTCTACGACCTCCTGACCATCGCTCTGGGGAGAAGAGGCCAGTATGAGATGCTGTCGGAGGTACGGCTGCCGAGCCCGGTGGGTGCCAGGTGGTGGCGTGACTGGACAGCCCCAGGAAGAGCGGCAGCCCTGGCCACCCCCCTCCCCGTCTCTGCAGCAGCGTGGCCGCGGGCCAACCATGCTCTGGTTTCCTCCCCTGTGAAAGGGAAGTTGGGCGGCAGGACTGGGTGGAATTGACGGATGGCCTCTTACGGGTAGTGTTCGTGACCCAGCAGGCCGTGAGGGGGGAGGGAAGACTGGCATTTCTCAGGCAGCTTCTCTCCCAGTGTAGTATTTCTATCATTACCAAAGTCTCCCATTTGTGATACTAATTTCCTGATAAATTGTTTCATTTAAACTATCAGTGTGCGGGCCGGTCAGCTGCTAGAGACCATTTCATGTGGGGTAAATGGCGACTGATCAGAAAGGGCTCAGTAGATTCCAGATCTTGTGCAGGGAGCTGTGGTCTTCTCTCTCCAGCACCTAGGAGATGCTTAGCACAGATGCTGACTCTTTCAAAAGGAGCTGTTTAATCTGGGATGTGGCTAACCATTGTGTGTGTGTGTGTGTGTGTGTGTGTGTGTGTGTGTGTGTGTGTGTGTGTTTTACTGGAGAGGGAACTCCAGAGCTTCTACCTCCAAGCTACACTCTCAACCCTTTTTATTTTTTATTTTGAAACAGTGTCTCACTAGGCTGCTGAGACTGGCTACTGGCTGAGGCTGCCCTCAACCTTCTCTCCTCTGTCTCAACTTCTCAAGTACTGGGATTACAGGCGTGGGCCACCATGCCGGGCTATGGCTATGCGTTATTAAGTTCCTGCCCAGAATACCAAATTTTACTTCAGGAAGGCCAAATAAGTTAGGAGACCATTTTGTCTTTTAGCAAAATATAATGAAGGAGAAAGGAAGAAGCAACCTCTTCTGCTAAACGAGCTTTCCATGTTAGTTATCTTTCTCTTTCTAAATTTGTACCCATTGCAGCAGCCTCTGGGCCTGAGGACAGGGAGTGA
Organism: Muscardinus avellanarius; assembly: GCF_963383645.1. Classification (NCBI taxonomy): domain Eukaryota; kingdom Metazoa; phylum Chordata; class Mammalia; order Rodentia; family Gliridae; genus Muscardinus; species Muscardinus avellanarius. Next base: position 94,303,200 of record NC_137798.1, on the reverse strand, counting down.
GAGACAGTAACAGGTCGGCTGAAATCAGATGAGCTCTCCCCTCACCCGCCAGCCTGCCGAACCTGTGGGAACAGGCGAGCTGAGCCTGCGTGGCTGCGAGCTGTTTTTAGTCTTTGATTTGGTGACTGTACAGGGCAGTGGTTACTCAGCCTTCAGAAACACCAAGCCTCCCACACAGTGAGGCTGGCTAACGAGGCACACACGGCCCGCCCTGCCGGGACGCAGCCCGGGCCGCTCCTCATGTCTCGACTGGCTACGGGGCTGGCTGTCACCCTAGCAGCATTCCTCTGCAGACTGGCAGCTCGGTGCTGGTCTCCCAGCACAGAGTTTCTTTGGGGGTTGCTACAACTGTATCCATAGGAGTTACTGGCACAGGGACCTTCGGGAAACTTCCCGTCTAGTTATGGAGGCCAAATAGAAAAGCACGAAAAGGTAACAAAGGTAGAGAGGCCTGGACAGTGTGAGGCTCGCTAAGCCCAGGTGAACGCAACAGGCCGGTTTGCACAGTGGCAGTGCCGGCCCGGGATAATGTGTCGTGGATGTCTGAATTGGATAGGAATGAACTGTATCAGTCCCCGCTTATCTGCAGTTTTCCTTTCTGTGACTTCGGTTTTCTGTGGTCAATCTTGCTCTAAAAATATTAAATGGAAAATTCCAGAAATAGACAAGTTTCAAATTGCATATTTTTGTGAGTGGTGTGATGAAATCTTACATCCTCCCACCTGCAGGGGAGGGACAAATAGGAACAAAGGGCGAGCTGTTGCTCTGTCCAGCGTATCCGTGCTGTATACGGTACCTGCCCGTGAGTCGCGTGGCGGGCATCCTACTTATCAGATCGACTGTCATGTATGTGGTGCTTGTGTTCAGGTGGCCCCAGAGGGTAAGATTAGAGCTGCGTAGGAGGCAGCGGGCATCTGCTCTTGTGCTTTGTGGTTCTGCTGCGATGCTTACAGAAAAAAGCATAGCATGTTTGATACTAGCTGCCGTTCCAGGGTCTGATACTAGCTGCAGTTCCAGACATCCACTGGGGGTCTTGACGCATGCGAGAGGAGATGACTATAGTCTAAGAGAAGAGAGACACCCTTTGTCTCTCTAAGGGAGCAGGCCAGAGGGCTGGGAACTGAGGCTGGCTTTCTCTTCAGTAGGATTCAGTCTCGCCACCTTGCTTGTGCCCCCTGCTGCTGGGATCCAGCCACCTGGCTCTGTGGGGATGTGTGAGCAGTTCCTCTCTGAACCTCAGAATCGGAGCACAGACACTCCTTGGTACAGGGCAGGCGGAGCCTCTTGTGAACAGAGGGGTTCAGGGCATCACGCTGTCATGGGAGAACAGCGCCTGTCCATTGACATTTCTTTCCTCGTGCCCAACCACCACCAACACTTCCATGTCAGGACAGGCGTGTTTTCCTTCTTCCTGGCTCCTCTCCCTGGCTGACCTCGGCTCATAGGCACCTGAAAGGGAAGGGTGCCTCTCTTCCAGCCTGGCACCCTCGGGAAGCGGGTGCCCTGCAGATGCCCTTGAGAAGCGGTGTCCACAGCAGGGAGCTAAGCCGCTCTCAGAGGGCATGGTTCTCTCTGGGCCCTTCTTCTCGCTGCTCATTCAAGATGAAAGCCACTCTCCGGCTCGGCTGAAGACTTGGCATGTGCCCACATCAGCCTTTCTTGTCTTCAGGGGACTGTGCAGCCAGATCCTGGGCACAGAGGATTGACCCACAGAAACACACTGAAGTTCTTCATGGCCTTGTTCCAAAGGGTTTAAATGTACGCACAATGTTTACCATCCTTCCAGCGCGCTGAGTTTTCATGTGTTTTTAGAGACTAATTGTGAGCCTTGCTGAGAGGCTTGTGTGGGAAGGAAGGCTTCTTTTCCCCCCTTCAATTTAAACAGTAGCACTAGTTGGCATGACAACCCGCGCTATTAAAAGTAAAGCAACAAGCGCTGCTTCCTCTGTTTTTCAGAATGAACCCAAGCTGCTAAGGAGGTTTCTTTCTCCAACTTGACTATTAATGGCTCCATTTTGACAGAATATTATGGGGTCCTGTTGGAAGGTTGTGTGTTCCCCCTACATAGACAAGGCAGCTTTTAAGACAGAAAGGGTATTTTTATCTTTCCCATTGAACTTGTTTGTTTATGATATATCTCAATAGCACTATAGTTCTGTGGGTAGAATTGTCTGGGTAGTGATGGTACCAAAGGGACATTTGTACCTCCACACCTAAATGGTTATTTAATCAGGGAACATTGTGGAAAACACCGCACATCTAACTGAGCCCGTGCAACAGCCCACCATCTGCTACTGTCCTTTGGGTTTGAGCATCCCACGCAGCCCACCAGTACTGACCAGCTGCCTGACCTGGCGCCCGGGTCCCTGGAAGGCATCAGCGGCGTGGGCGACAGCAGTGGGCTCTGAGAAGCCAGGCAGAGGGTTGGGCTCATGGTGGGCGCTCAGTTAAACCTGGCCAACCCCCAGCACTGCTCAGCCAGTGTGCACTCTCGCCCCTCGTTCTGGTTTAGAACCAAACTGTCCCCGGATGTGCACCAATTATGTCTTCCCCAGGAAGGCCCAAAGGTCAGAGCCCTAGAGGAAGAGATGGACCCAGCTTGGGGCAGAGCCCCGGCCCGAATCTCAATGGTCCAGCCTCGCGAGTCGACCTGGTCTAGGACACCAGCGTTGTTTTTGCATGATGACCTGTCCTGGAGAATCAGCCTCTGCCATGGCCCCTGGGGTCCGCCATGCCCAGCCGTATGGAAGCATTTTTTGAATAAAGTGTTGCTTTCTTCTTCTGGCCCTCAATGAAAATGCCAATCAGTGTTCCCAGGAGAAGCAAAAGTGGATTAAATTCTTAGTGTGGTTCACTTCAGAGGAATAGGTATCACAGCCTATACCTCATGTTTTGTTTTGGTTTTTGCTTTTCGAAAAAAATTTAAATATGCTATTTTAATCTTTTTAAAGGGAACAATTCAGCAGCATTTAATTACGTTCACATTGTTGTGCAAATACCCTCGCTATCTAGTTCCAGACTTTTCTATCACATCAGATAGAAACTCTGAGCCGGGCACGATGGCACACACCTGGAATCCCGTCGTGGGAGACTGAGACAGGAGGATCACAGGTTCGCACCCAGCCTCAGCAACTTAGTGAGACCCTGTCTCAAAATTTAAAAATAGAGCTGGGGTTATAACTCAGAGGTAGAATGCCCCTGGGTTCAGTCTCCAGTACCACCACTACCACTGTCACCACCACCATCACAACAACAACAACAACAACAACAATTATTTATTTATTTATATCTAACAATTATTTATTTGTATGTAACGATTATTTATAATATTAAACAATTATTTATATTTAACAATTATTATGACAATAAGAATTTTTAAAAGAAACAATAGTCATTAAGCCATAGTTGCCCGTTCTCCCCCTCCCCTGTGCCCCGGCAACCTCTCATCTACTTTCTGTCTCCAGGTGTTTGTTTATCCTAGGTATTAGTCTGAAATGGAATCGTGCAGTAGTAGCCCTTTTGTGTCTGGTTTATTTTACTCAGCTAATATTCTCGAGGGTCAGCCCTGTGGCGCCGTCCATCCCAGGGCTGGTCTCAGGACTTCTTTCCTCTCTGGGCAGAATAGAAGTCCGCCGTAAGTATATGCCATTTTGTTTACCCCTTCATTTCTTGGTCCACACGTGGGTGGGGTCTTTCCTCCCTTGGACCGCTGTGCATTCGCGGTGGACGCTGGCATTCACGTAGCTCGGCTCCTCTTTTCTGTTTGGTGCTTACCTAGGAGTGCCAGGTCAGGTGGTAAATCTGTGTTGAACTTTTATTTTTTTGAGAATTTTGAATGGGTTTATTTATTTATTTATTGAAACATTTCTGGAAAAAAAAGAAAAAAAAAAGAAAACATTTCTGAAATGAACATTCTTAGTACTTTTATTGGTGCATTATAGTCTCACATCCTAATGTAGATCATAGTGATAGAGACATACATACACACATCACTCGGGGGCCTCCCCCAGCGCTTTCCCCTCTCCCCCTTCCCCGCACAGGGCAGTGAGACTGGCATTGGACATAATTCCTTCATTGATCCTCCTCCTAGACCACCTCCCTGGCTCTTCTGTAGTTTCTCCTCCATTTTCTGAAGCCCCTCTCTGAATATGAGATAACATATGACCCTTCACTCTGTAACTGGCTAATCTCACTTCATATAATGTCCTCCAGGTCTATCCATCTTCCTTCAAGTGACATAAAAATTTTGTTCTTCTTTATTGCTGAGTAAAATTCCATTGTGTGGATATCCCATAATTTTTTGATCCATTCATCTGTTGATGGACACCTAGGTTGGTTCCATAATTTGACTATTGTGAATTTTGCCGCTATAAGAGTGGATATGCATATATTACTATAATATTCTGATTTCAGTCCCTTTGGGAAGACCCAGGAGTGGTATAGCTGGATCATAGGGGGATCCATTCCCAGCTTTCTGGGGAATATCCACACTGATCTCTACATCATCCACACTAGTTTACAACCCCACCAGCAGTTCCAGTTCCTCACATCCTCACCGTATCTATTGTTGTCTGACATGGTAATGATTGCCATTCTAATCAGGGTTAGATGGACTCTCGGGGTGGTTTTGATTTACATCTCCCTAGTTGCTAATGATGTTGGACATTTTCTCACATGTGTATTGGCTATTTGTGTCTCTCCTTTTGTGAAATGATTATTTGACCTTCTGAAGAGCTGCTAAACTTTTTCATGGTGCTGCACCAGTTTGCATTTTTTTGCCACACACAAGGCTCCAGTTTCTTCACATCCTCACCAACACTTTATATTGGTAATAGCCATCCCAGTAAGTATTAAGTGGTATTTTATTTTGAGTTTAATTTGCATTTAATTCCCCCAGGACTTAAGTCATTGAGCATCTTTTCATGTTTTTATTGGCCATTTGTATATCTTCTTTGGAGAAGACTTTTCAAGCCCCATCAGGTCGATTTATTTATTTTTTGTGGCACTGAGGATTAAACTCAGAATCATCACTTCCAGCCTTATTTTATATTTTATTTGGAAACAGGGTCTCTTAAACCAGCTGAGACTGGCTTTGAACCTGTGCGATCCTCCTGCCTCAGCCTCCCAAGCGCGGGGATTACAAGCGTGCGCCACCACATCTGGCTTTTTATTTTGTTTTGAAACAGAGTCTTACTGGGTTGGTGAGAGTCTCACTACTTGCTGAGGCTGCCCTCAACCTGTGATCCTCTTGTCTCAACCTCCCAAGTACTGAGGTTACAGGTGTGCCTGGCCTGTCAGGTCTGTTTCTTAACCTGGGTTTTTCCGTTTCTTATTGTTAAGTTACAGTGTTCTTTATTACATAATAGACTGATTTGGGGTAATTATTTACAATTTTTTTTCTCCCATTCTGTACTTTGTCTATTCACTTTCTTGATAAGTCTTTGATGCACAGAAGTTTTAGGTTTTGATTGAGTTGTGTTTATTTTCTCACATTTGGGGAGGGAGAGAAGACTTTTATCTGTAGCCGAGAGTCCTATAAGCATGCCTCTTGGAAGCTTTTCTTGGACCCAGTCTCCCGCAGAGCAAATCTCTCAAACCCCGTTTTAATTTGTACTTTTATCTTTAGTTAATTTAGAAATAAGAGCTTCAAACTGAGTATTGTGAGACCTGGGTGCTGGCTGTGGGTCTGCCACTGTGTGACCCCGGGGAGGTCCTGTCTCTTCTCTGGACCTTCACTTCCACATCTGTGCCATAGGAATCGGGTCAGAGAATCTCACAGGTCTCCACCCACTCTACGATTGTGACACTCGGCACGTCTAAAACCATACTCCAAATGGCTTAGAATGTTTTTCATTGCCAAAAGTAAAGTAGCGAAATATTATCCAGATACCATGTGAAATTTTAAGATGCATTGTTATGCAACTGCAAGATATTAGACTTAATAGTTGACTCTTAGGTATACATGATGTAGAAAAGAAAGTCTCCCTAACCAGGAAGGATCTGTTAGTGTCTAGCTAGCCCGCCCACAGGTTCACCGTGTTCCTTCGCCGTCTTCTCCTTCTTCTCCCTCTCCTTCTCCATATGGGAATTGAACCAAGAGACCTTCTTCCCCTGAGCTTTCCCTCTGCCCCATCTTATTTCATCTTGAGTTTTTGGTCTCAGGCTGTGTGTGAGAGGTGTCCGGCTATGGATTTCTCCCTCCTCCCCCGCAGGTTCTGGATGCTGACTCGCGCTCTTGAATTCCAGAAATAGACTCTGGCTCCTCCTTGTGCGTGGCATCGTGCAGCTGCCAGCTGTCAGTGCCACGCACCCAGGTGGTGTCACCCGGCTGTGAATTGCTAAATCCCCTCTTACGCCAGAAAAGCATCTCGTTCCCGGAGCCCCCTCAAAGGTGGCTGCCTATGAGAAGCCACAGCAAGGGACTGGAAAGGCATAAGCCCTCGCTTCAGAAAGGAACATTTCTGCGACATTTTTCCACAGCTGAAATGGTTAGGATGCAGGTAGCGCCTGGCACTTGGTCTCCCAGGCACCCGTGTCTCTCTGGTGGGTGCTGCCTGGGCTGCGGGGAGGACGCAGCTTGCGACCCCCTCCAGTGCATCTGTCTTTCCTGGGGGACATAACACTGCTGCCAATGCCAACCCCATCTTCTTTTTCTTGCGAGGAAGGCAAGTTGGAGGCTTCACCTGCTGCTTTATGTGGGTGCCTCGGTGTCTGCAGCTCGGGCTCAGCCCATCTCCCCTTGGCCAGGCCTCTGTCCCCACCCACCAACACCGAAAGTGAAAAGGCCTGGAATCTTCTCTGGTCCCTCCCTTTGCACCCGGGCTCCTGTCTCCTCTCCCCACTCCCTCACTGGTGCCCCACTCCCATCCAGGGATTCTAAGTCCTCAATCACACCCCTGCAGATCCGCTGCGGCCACAGCAGCGGTGGCGTTTGCCCCGTGCCGGGCGCTCGGGTAAGCATTTTCGTGTGCGTCTCATTCAGGCCCGCCCGGTGCCGACAGCCTGCCCGCCGCCTCTGCGGGGCCTTGTGCCCCGGCCCAGCCGGCTTCTGAAAAGGCCGTTTTCCTTAGTGCTTTGCATGGAAGATGCGAATGCTTTTTATTCCATTTTACTGTCATGGTTTCTGTTCCCACCAGCCTATAACATGAACACTGGACATTTTTTTTTTTTTTCCTGTCACACGCGGATAAGGTCGGGGACTTCTTAAAAGGGCCAGCTGCACAACTGGGGTCAGCACGCTCAACCTAGGGGGGGTGGGTTCCAAGAATCCACACAGTGGCCGCCCAGGCTCCTGTCACGTAGACGTGTTCTTGGGGAGGGGGCCCTGAGGGCCTGAGCTGCTCAAAGCTCTGTTTCATCTTGATATTCAAGGAAGCACACGGTAGGTGTCCTTATCTAAGTCATGTGCACGCCATGAGGACTTGGGGAGCTTCTGGAGCCTTCTGGAAGCCTCCCGAGTGGGAGCTGTCAGCATATGGTGAGGGTGCCCAGCGCCCACAGGGAGGCAGAGCTCGCTCACCTCTGAGCGAGGTGGAGGCCGGTTGGTAATCGTTGGCTTGCATTTCCTCACTCTCTTTATAACACCCCAGTGCTTATTATGGGATGTGGGTTGCTATAGTTATGAGAAAGAGGTCCAACTAGGAGGGGACCATGACAGCTGCCGCAGGGTAGAGGGATGGAATGGCCCATCTATGTTCTTGTCAAATTGAGAGCCCTACTGAGGTGCTGGTTGGTAACATTTTGGTTTTTGTTTTTCAGTAATGGGGATGGAACCCAGAGGCATTCTACCTCCAAGATACACCCCAGGCCTATTTTTTATTTTTTTATTTTGAAACAGGGTCTCACTGAGTTCCAAAGGGCCTCACCAAGTAGCTGAGGCTATCCTCCTGTCTCAGCCTCCCAAATGCTGGGATTACAAGCGTGCGCCCCGGTTTGTTTTGTTTTGATAGTGGAGATTGAACCCAGGGGCATTTGACCACCAAGCTAAACCCCAGCCCTAATTTTATAACAGGTTTTTGCTAAATCACGGAAGCTGGCCTCAAACCTGCAATTCTCCTTTCTCCGTCTCCCAAGTACTGGGATTAGAGGTGTGAATCATTGCACCTGGCAGTAAAACTTCTTAAAGATTCTGCAAGTTGAAAAGTTCTCAGTCCTCAGTAGCCTTGGAGATTCCATAGAGGCCATGGGAACAGGGCCCCCATAAGCAGGAAAAAACAATATTGCAGGGTCTCTATAACAGAGCAGGAACATGCTATACTTTATTTGTTCAGCTATACTTGGCTTCATGCAGCAGGCATGGGCCTGCTGGGTGAGGTGTAAGCGCACGTCTCAGAGGGTAGGGTGTGGCAGTCGCAAGCTCAGACTCTGGGGGCAGCCCTCGTGGTTCACGGCAGGTTGCCATCAGCGCACCAAGACCATGTGACACCCTTCAGGAGTGGTAGCAAGGGTGGCGACCACGCATGCCTGGCCTTGTGTGCAGGCCGTGGGGGCGGCCAAGTGAGGCCGTGCTTGTCCATCTATTAAAAGTTTGGGCTATATAGCAGGTACTCCCAGAAAACTGCGGAATTAACAGAGAACAAGCGAGCATTCTCCTCCAGGTCTGCAACACTGTACATTATTTTCAAGGGTCTCACACTGAATCCTTTTCTAACTAGGAAAGTAGATAATCATAAATTTGAGTATTCAGCCCGGCATAGTGGTGTAGTGGTGCACACTTGTAATCCCAGTACTTGAAAGGCTGGGACAAGAGGATTGCAGGTTCGAGGACAGCCTCAGCAAGTAATGAGACTCTCATCAACCTAGTGAGACCCTATAAAATATGGCCGGAGGTGTAGCTCAGAGGTAGAATGATTCTGGGTTTAATTTTTTTTTTTTTTTTTTTTTTTTGGTGTGTTATTGGGGATGGAACCCAAGGGTTCTACCTCCAAGCTACACCCCCGGCCCTATATTTTATTCTTTATTTTGAAACAGGGTCTCAGTGAGTGGTAAAGAACCTTACTAAGTAGCTGACGCTGTCAAAAAACCATGATTCTCCTGTCTCAGCCTCTCAAATGCTGGGATTACAAGCATGCGCCACCACGCCCGGCTTTGATTCTGGGTTTAATCCCCTGTATCACAAAAAATAATTTTTTGAGTGTTATATATTTTGAGTGTTATATATATTGAATTGGGGTAAAACAATAGGTATTATACAACTTGTTGACTTTTCTTCCTTAATATAAGAATATTATAAACCTTTTAAAGGGTAATAGCTAATTTTTAACACTTACTAGCCCATCCCTGAGGTAGCTGCTTGTAGCTTTTAAGTATTGACTGTACATTAGTTACCGTCAGAGCTCTGCTTCAAGGTGAGGGATCTAGGTGCAGCGGGGGTTGATGGGATGGCCGGGTGCACACGCCCACTCTGGGGTGGCGCCTAGATTCTTTATTTCCAGCTTGCTGTTCGGGTCGTGAACTCCCAATTCCGCGGGTGTGGTCCTCGGGTAGAAGCCATACAACTCGTTGGGGCTGGCAGATAGGGCTGGGTGCCAGAAGATCCCGCGGCATCTGTTTCAGGCCTTGGTTGTAGGTGACAGAACCTGATTGTTAACTCGGGCAGAAAAGGCATGTGTCAGTCTACATCGCTCCCAGTATGCACAGGAGGCTGAAGGATAGACCTGAGCAGGAGTCCAAGAGGAGAGGCCCGGTCAGGGCTGGGGAGGCCACTGACCACTCGGGAGGCCTCCACCAGGCCTGGCCCCTGGGGACCAGGCTCTGCGGTCCCTCCCACCTCACTAGCTCCAGTTCATTGCCAGCAGGAGAATCCATTGGCCTCCTAGGCCATGAGACACAGCCCTGGCATCATTCTTCCTGGGGTTCTCTCAACTCCCCCCCAAAAAGTTTTAAAGTGACAGGCGGCCAAAATGACAAACTCCTCTCCTCGGGGCCTTTCCCCAGGTGCTCCCCTGGCCTCCAGCCCTGGGTTCTGTGACTTAACCACGTGAGGACCAGGCTGCCGCCCCGGCGTCTTCCTGCAGCACCTGCGACGGAGCGAGACTCCAGTTGGGCTCCAGTAGCTGCTCTGCAGAGTGTGCTGAGCACGTCAGCCTTGGGCACAGGGAGGCGAGGACGCACGCTGCTTTACAGCGTCTAGATTTGATTCAGAACAGTCTGTTTCAGCGGCTGAGCTCCTAGGAAGGGAAAAAAAGCTTCCGACATCTCGGTGTTTCTGTGTATGTCTTTAAGTGCTGAGCAGAGTGGGGCGGTTAGAACGTCCGCTTTGATCAGCATCTACCCCCTTCTCAGTTCTGCTCTTCTGCCTGATCCAGCCGCAGTGATTATCATCCTTGTGTCTCCTCCTCATCCCCATGCCCAAAGTCAGTTCCTGTTGGTTTTCATTTCTGGGGGGCCTCACACCTGCTCTCCCCTCTCCCTACACCCCCCCCCCACAGCACTCCACCTTGCCAGCAAGCCCCTTTGGTTTCCCACCAGGGTGATTCTTAAAGAGACAGAAGCTGCTGCCAGCTCTTCAGCAAAGCAGCGCAGTTAGGAGGGCTCTGGGCTCGGGGCTGGATCCTGGCTCTGCTGCTGGGTGTCTGTGCTAGAGTGGGGTGCGTGCCGATGTAACTAGCAAAGCTGGCATATAGTAGCCTAACCAGATATGCGCTGTTCCGTCCCCATCACGAGCAGCCTGGCAGGAGGAGCAGTTCCCCACCCTTAGCTGCCCCTGCCACGGGGCCAGACAACGTCCTTTTGTCCTTCTGCTCACTCTCCTAGGTGTGCGTGTGGAGGGGGGCCCGGGATTGAACCCAAGGGCATTTTATTTTTTATTTGAAACCCTGTCATGTCTCACTAAGTTGCCAGGGCTGGCCTCAAACCTGAGATCCTCTTATCTCAGCCTCCCAAGCACTGAGATTCCAGGCCTGTGCCACCACACCCAGCCTTCCTAGGTGGCGTTTGTCCTTGGGCTTCCGCGCTGCCGCTGGCTTTGAAGGAGCAGGCTGGGACAAGTGTGCGCTCTGAGCTCTCCAGGGGCTTTCTGGGAGGCCGCGCCTCCGGTCCACCTCATGCTGTCTGTGATGGAGCACACGTCCACTCTGGGTGCTAGCCACGCCCCCCCCATGTCTGCTTGCTTGGAATCTCCAGCCAGCCATCCTTCACATCACTTGGCACGTAGTCAGTGCAGACTAGCGGCTTATGGCTTTGCTTTTTTAATATCACAGACTTTTGCTAGGGCAGGTTTCACAGGAAACCCATGAGCATTCTCTATGCCCTTCTTTATAAAGACCATCTAGAGTTCTAGTTCTTGTCTCTCTCCTACCACCTCACTTTGCTGTGCCCTCGGGTTTGCACCCCTCCCGCCGTGGTTCCTTGTCTCTGAGCCCCTGGTCCCTGCTCCTCCTGCCCCCATTCGTCCTGAGAAGCCATCCCCATTGGCCGCTCCTGGGCTGGCTGCAGAACACCACACAGAGATGGCAGCAGGAGGGGCCCAGGTGTGGGGAGCCGAGCTTCTCTTATTGTTCAGAACCTCCTGCCTCCTCCTTCTCTTCCTCCTCCTCCTCCTCCATCTCCTCCTCCTCCTCCTCCTCCTCCTCCCCTCCCTCCGTGTCTGTCTGTCTGTCTGTCTGTCTGTCTGTCTGTCTGTCTCTCTCTCTCTCTCCATTTTTTAAAACTCCCAGCCCTATCCCCTATTTTTTCTTTACTCCCGGGACAGAGCCGAGCAGCCTCTCCTAACCTCCGGGCCCTTCCACATGGGAACACACCTCTACACCCTCGCCCACCACCTAGACACCCCCCTGCACTGTCCTTGCCTGGTCCTCTCCTTCCCCTTGGGTGGTGATGCTTCCCACCTTCTGTGTGATGCTCTGCCTCCGCGTGCCACCCCCCACCCCAGCTCTGATGTGATGCTATCCTGCTCTCTGCAGGGACCAGCGGCTCCCCCTGCTGAGGGGGGAGTTCCTGTGTAGATCACAAACCTGGGAGACCCTGGGCTGGGGGAGAGTGAAGGCAGTCACAGTAACACAGTTACAATGACAGGAGCTGCTGAAGAGGGGGAGGGGAGAGCATGGGAAGAACCGTCTTCTTGGTTCGTGTCACAGCCCCGGCCTGGCCCCTGTCTCACTGCATACCCCAGATCTGGTTCAGGCTAGACCCGCGATGGCCAGGCACATCCTCTGCCCTCATCCGGAGCGCTGCCCCCACCCCGCACTGCCCTGTGTCCCTTCTTGTAGTCGGTCCTGGATGCTGCTCCTGACCCCTGGGATACTTTCCCACAGGGCAGAGTGTCTGCCTCCTTCCCACCCCAGGTCAAGGCTACTTGAGGTCCAGGATGGGGTCTTGGTCAGCTGTGGCCTGCCTCGGCTCTGGCAGCGCACCATGCGGGCTCCCCCCAGGAGGTGTGTGGCGGAGGGTTATGTTCTAAGCATCCTAGGGAAGTCTTGGTGTGTGTGGACATAAACCAAGACGGGCCCGGCTGTGATGATTCTCAGCTGTCTGCATTCTTTTATCTTTCCAAACCAGTGCTTAGAGAGGGCCATGAAGTTTGCCTTTGAGGAGTTCCACCTCTGGTACCAGTTTGCCCTGTCACTGATGGCTGCTGGAAAGGTGAGTTGCCCTTCTCTGTGTCGATGGCTGCCTCACTGAATTTCATGCATGATCAAGCCACTTTGCAGAAGGCTAAGCCACTGTCCAAATAGCCCTGAGGTCCTTTTGCAATGAAAAAACAACTTGAAGCATTAGGAAGCCAGAGCCAGGGGTGGCGGCACATGCCTGTAATCCTCATATTTGGGAGGCTGAGACAGGAGGACCATAGGTTCAAGGACAGCCTTAGCAACCTGGCAAGACCGTGTTTCAAAATAAAAAATAAAATGAGGTTGGTGGTATACCACAGAAGTACAATGCCACTGGGTTTAATCCCCAGTATTACACACACACACACACACACACACACACACACACACACACACACACACAGAATTAGGAGGCCAGGATGGACACAGCATTGAGAAGAAAAATTCTGAAATATAAGCCTGTATCTAGCCATCGTACCTCACTTGTGTGGAATGGATGTGGCTTCAGCTGAAGCTGGGTCTGACCTTGGCTCCCGGAGGGCTCTCTGGGTCACCCTTAGTATGCGCGCATGTGTGCGTGGCATAGGCGGTGTGTGATACTGTGGAGTGCAGCTGCCGAGTGGAAGCCTGGGTGCCTCAGTGACCCCAGGCAGGCCGCTGGTGCCTCAGTTTCCTCTTCAGTAAGATGGAGCCATCCTGGTACCTACTTCATAGAATTGTTACCAGACAAATGAGGTAATGTGCTTGAGATACTTACGATAGTGTCCTCACTGGGTACACTTAGTAAACATGGTAGCCATTGCTTTTGTGGTTAATTTGGGCCATTTAATGAATTGTGAAGCCTGAGCTCTAAGATTATTTGTGCTAAGTGGGCTCAAATTTAGTCAAGCACACGTGCTAACTGGGATGTTTCTTTACTATAATAGCATAAGCTTCCACTGTCTTTTTTTTTTTTTTTTTTTTTGGTGGTACCAAGGACTGGAACCCAGGGGCATTGTACCTCTGAGCTATACCCCCGACCCTAATTTTTAGTTTTTGTTTTTGAAGCAGGCTCTCACTGACTTGCAAAGAGCCTAAGTAGCTGAGGCTGTCTGCGAACTGCAATCCTCCAGTCTCTGCCTCCTGAATGCTGAGATTATAAGCATGTGCCACCATGCCCAGCTGTTTTTCTTTTTCTTTTTCTTTTCTTTCTTTTTTTTTTTTTTATCAGTACTGGGGATGGAACTCAGGGGTCATTCTACCCCCGAGCTACACCCCTGGTCCTATTTTTTTTTTTTTTTTTTTTTTGCGGGTGTTGATGGAACCCAGGGGTATTCGACCTCTGAGCTACACCCCCTGCCCTATTTTTTATTCTTTACTTTGAAACAGGTTCTTACTGAGTTGCAGAGGGCCTCACTAAGTAGCTGAGGCTGTCTGCGAACCGTGATCCTCTGGTCTCAGCCTCCCTAATGCTGGGATTACAAGTGTGCACCACCACACCCGGCTCTATTTTTTTAGTCTTTATGTTTTTTGAAACAGGGTCTCACTGAGTTGCAAAGGGCCTCGCTAGGTAGCTGAGGTAGTCCACAAACCTCTATCCTCTGGTCTCTGCCTCCTGATTGCTGGCATTACAAGTGTTCCTCACCATGCCTGGCTGTTTTTTCTTATTTCCACAATGGCTACAAGTAGGGGACAAACCCCAGCGAAGCCAGGAGAGTGTCCCCATGTCGAGGACCACGGTTCATCCCCTGTCACTCAGGAGCCCTGACCCTGGTAACTCCTGTCCCCGGGGCCCACTTGCCTCTTCAGTAAGAGGCAGCCCAACCAAGCCCCTCCGGGAAGGAGTTAGCACTTGGTTCTGTCCAAAATTTTGAGTTTCACAGAAGTAATCTCCTCTCGCCAAGTCTGCCCGAGCCGTGAAGGTGCTGAAAGAGTGTATCCGTCTGAAGCCGGATGACGCCACCATTCCTCTGCTCGCCGCCAAGCTGTGCATGGGCTCCCTTCACTGGGTGAGTAGCGACATGGCCGCCGCTCCTCGCAGGGGACTCCAGGCAGGCCCGCCGGCCACCCCATGTCATAACACAGACAAAAATGGCAGTAATTACCAGCTACACAAAGATGAGGCCCAGAGCTCAGTCGCAGGCCCAGATTCCTGGGCCTTGCCCAAGGGCTGGGGAACCAGTATGTTCCAGGAACTCTGGACTTTCCTTTTGTAGGAATGTGTTCAGAAGTAGCAGTGAGCCCGGTGTGGTGGTGTGTACCTGTAATCCCAGTACTTGGAAGGATGAGACAGGAGGATAGCAGGTTCAAAGCCAGTCTCAGCCACTGAGGCCCTGTTTCAAAATTAAAATAGTGCTGGGACTGTAGCTTGAATCTAATCCCCAGAAACTCTCCCCCCCCAAAAAAAAAGTAGCAGTGAGCTGAGTATGGTGGCACATGCTTATAATCCCAGTACTTGGGAGGTTGAGACAAGAAAATCATAGATTTGAGGCCAGCCTCATCAATTTAGCAGGACCCTCAGCAACTAAGCAGTACCCTCTTTCAAAATAAAAATTTTACAAAGGAGCTGGGCATGGTGGCGCATGCTTATAATCCCAGCATTTTGGAGGCTGAGACAGAAGGATTGTGGTTCAAGGATAGTCTCAGCTACTACTTAGGCACTTTGGAACTCACTGAGACCCTGTTTCAAAATAAAGAATAAAAAATAAGCCTGGGAGTGTAGCTCAGAGGTAGAATGCTCCTGGGTTCTATTTCCAGACCTGCCCAAAGAGGAAAAAAAAATTTTAAAGGGCTGGGGTTATAGCTCAGAAGTAGAATGTTCCTGGGTCCAATCTCTAGTAACACACACACACACACACACACACACACACACACACACACACACAGAGAGAGAGAGAGAGAGAGAGAGAGAGAGAGAGAGAGAGAAAATAAAAGTAGCAGTGATAAGATAGATTGGAATTTATGCTCAGACACATCATGCTGTATGCAAGTAACCTAGGACCAAGAAGGAAAGCGCCACTGAATTATTCATCCCCAGCTCACCCTGGGAGTTCTTCTATAAAGCAAAGAGTCCCTCTCAGCCTATTTTTTATTCTTTATTTTGAAACAGGTCTCACTGAGTTGCAAAGGGCCTCACTAAATAGCTGAGGCTGGCCAAGAACCGCGATCCTCCTGTCTCAACCTCCCGAATGCTGGGATTACAAGCGTGCGCCACCACGCTCAGCTGCAAGCCACCTTCTAAAAGATGGGAGTGACAACTCTTTTCTGTATACTTTTTCTTTCCTTTTCATTCCTAACACCTCCAACACCACAATAGCCAAGACTCTAATGAACTGCCCTGCACTATCCCCAGCTTTAATAACATCAGCATTTGCCACACTTTCAAAGGAATGAACCTCATTATTCTTGTCTCTAATGGAAGGCACCAGGTCTCGCTGTGGGTATGGCTTACAGGTGCACATTTTCTCATTGGAATCTGCTGGTGAGAGGTCCATGTTGCGCACGATAAAATAAATGATGGAGTTTTGAAATTTATAACAGCTTGGAGCAAAAAGATTCCAAGCCTTAATGGATTCTTTCTGGCATGGAAAAAAAAAGGGTAAAGACAAAAAACATTCCCAGAAGTGTATTCTCTACAAATACATTTAATTTCTGCAGACCTAGAGCAACCTCCTCAGAGGACCAATCAGTTTTTTTTTTTGTTTTGTTTTTTTTTTTTTTTGGTGGCACTGGGGTTCCTGGAAGCCCTTCTGTATCCGGGCTACAGTCCCAGACCTATTTTATATTTTTATTTGGAAACAGGGTCTCTTAAACCAGCATGGCTGGCTTCAAACCAGTGCGATCCTCCTGTCTCCGCCTCCCAAATGCGGGGATTACAAGCGTGCGCCTGGGAGTGCTTTTCAAAGTGATTCATCAGAAAACCTGATGAAGCCGGGCGTGGTGGCGCACGCTTGTAATCCCCACGCTTGGGAGGCAGAAACAGGAGGATCGCGCAGGTTCGAAGCCAGCCGCACGCGCTGGCTTAGGAGACCCTGTTTCCAAGTAAAAAAATGTAAAAATAGGTCTGGGAGTATAGCCCGGAGGTAGAAGGGCTTCCAGGAACCCCAGTACCACCAAAAAAAAAAAAAAAAAAAAAGAAGAAAGAAAAAGAAAAGAAATCCTGATGAAGCCAGCTTGGTGGTGGCGCATGCTTGTAATCTGAATACTTAGGAGGCTGAGACAGGAGGATCAAAGCCAGCCTCAGCTACTTAGTGAGGCTCTCAGCAACTTAGTGAGACCCTGTTTCCAAATATAAAATAAAATAGGTCTGGGGTGTAGCCCAGAGGTAGAAGGCCCCTGGGTTCCATCCTTAGTACCACACACATGAAGGAAGGAAGGAAAGATCTGTTTTGGGCTGAAAATGCTTATTGGAATTTATATTAGAAATTCTGCAGATCATTGTTGTTTTTAACTTGTCTCATTTTTCAGTTGGAAGAGGCTGAGAATTTTGCCAAAACTGTTGTTGACGTGGGAGAGAAAACGTCAGAGTTCAAGGCCAAAGGCTACTTAGCCCTGGGGCTCACGTACAGTCTGCAGGCCACGGATGGTGAGCGGCTCCTCCCCATGGCTCACGTGGGCCCGCATGCCCCCCACGGTGCCCTCTGTCTAAGGAGGGTGCAGAGGTTGGCTCATTCCCGCCTGCCTCCCTGGGGACCCTGGGCCTCTTTGCTTGAACTGGGAGGGAAAGGAAGAAGGCTCTGCCAGGCACATGGTGGTGCCCCAGGCTCTTACCTGGCAGGTATGAGGCATCCGCTATGAAGTACAAGAGATGACTCAGCCTCCCAGCCTTGTCCTGCCCCAGCCCTCGGCCTGGGCGGTCCCCAAGTGAAAGGCTGTTAGATCGTAAGTCTGGAGTCTGGGAGTCAGCTTTGCATTGCTGTGACTGGAACACCTGAAAGCGACTCGGAGGATGAAAGGCTTATTATGGTTCCTAGTTTCAGAGGTTAAGTCCATAGGCAGCTGCCTCCAAGGCAGAAACATCGTGGTGGCCAGCCACTGAGGAGGAATGCTGCTCCATTGGTGGGGGCTGGGAAGCAGGAAGAGAGGAAGGGGCCCGGGCCAGGGGTATCCCCAGGCCACGCCCCACAACCTGCTTGCTCCCTGGGCTGCCTTAGGCACTGTCCTTTCCATACATAAACTTCTGGGGGGACATTCCAGGTCTAAACCGTAACAGAGTAAAAGTTTGGGACCAAATGCTTTGAGGAAGCTGCCTTGACTGCTGGGGAGCTGCCCCCTCTCCATCTGCACATTTTAACTCACAGACAGACATCCATGTGCAGTACAGCAGCTCACCAATGTCCCTGGCTCGTGGGGGCCATGGTTTATACGTTTATTCTGGCTAACTAATTATGTTTTCTATACTTAATGAAGTTTTCAATGATATTTTTCCAGAATGTATACATCTATAAGTTTTTTTTTTATCTCTTATTCTTTAAACATGTTGTAAAGGATAACCCGAATACAAAGACATTCATTCCCTCAAAAACAAATACGTAACTTCATAAATTAGTATGAGGCAAAATGCCCTTGGACCCACCCCCCTGCTCAGGAGACAGAACCGTGTGGCCCCCTGGGAGCCCTCCAGGTGACCTGCCAATCACAGCGCCCAGCCCCAGCAAGAGAAAATGGGATTCAGACTTTGAGGACTTCCTTCCTTTTTTTCTTCATATTTTTGTTATGCTTTATTTTACAAATTGCTCAACTCCTTCTTTCCTTTGCCCCAAAATACTGGTAGCCCTGGGGAAGTTTTGCACACCAATTACTTTTCAGTAGTGACTTTTGGCTGGTTTCCTTGTACACGTGATATATTAACTCTACTGAGCACAGGGCTTCACGTATAGTCGACTTTCAGGGAGCGTCAGTTCAGTGCTGTAGATTTATCCAGGTAAATTCCTACTTCCAACTCTTCCCCTAACTAGCCTTGTAACTGTGGAGTCTCCGCAGCCCGTGGGCCCTGCCCTTGGATTCTTGGTTCAGTTCTTCTCTTTCTGTTCTAAGGTAGCTGGCCACAGCCACATCCAGCCCTCTGGTAGGCTGGGAGCTGCCACTGGAAAAAGGCCTCCTCCGGTTCCAACCACAGTTTCCTCCAGGACTCTTCTCTTGTCCCAGAAATAGTACTTTCTTTGTTGGCAGACAGACTTTCTGGAAGTAATTTCTCATTTGCTCCACAGAGCAGAAATGTTAGGCTATAGCAGGTGACCTCACACCTTTGAGCTGATATGCCAGTATCCACGCTGGGCTGGCATTCTATCACCTGTATTCATCCCAAGTTATTAAAGGCCCCGGCCATTTCCCAGTGTGAATTAAACTGGCCTCTCGTGGCTTCAGGCCCTTGACCCAGGATTGTGGCTTCTGAGTTCCAGAAGGATCTCTGGGGGCCATCTGATTCAAAACCCTGGTGCCTGAATCCCATCTGCACCATCCCAGTAGAATCAGCTTTACCCATGAGCTGCACCTCAACCGGTCTTTTGAGAGTGTCGCTGAGGGTGACCATCCAATGCGCACTGTCCCCTTGGCACTGCCCACAGCTCTGTTCTGTGAGTGCCCATGCTGTGGGGGTGGGCTGGGCATCATGTCCTGACAGTGCCTGGTCAGGCCCTGTGGAATTGTTGCTTTTAATCCAGGTAAATGTATAATTCTTATATCTGGTTTTGTATTGTCAAAAACTCCCCAGTCTCCCATGCCACTGACTAACTGAACCTTTTCTTAGCTTCGTTGCGAGGGATGCAGGAGGTCCTACAGAGAAAGGCGCTTCTTGCATTTCAGAGGTGAGTGGGAGTTCATCTTTTCACTCTACGTAATGACACCCAAGGATGATGAGTATAAAAAGAAGGGTATTTATAAAGATTATGTAAACAGTGACTTGCCCCTGGGAGCCTCTTGTCTGGAGCAGCAGCGAACAGGCCATATCAAACCTGCCGGGTCACTATACCGCACAGCTCTGCAGTCTTGGTGTATTTATCTATTCGGGTGAAATTCACTCATTCCTGATAAAGTGATTGCACTTCAAACATGAAAGATACTTTGTATGTCAAGGGAGATGATTCCTTTTATTAAAGACATTTGTCATCATCTAGAAAAGGGATCATTTTTTTCTGTTTTTTTTTTTTATTTTCTTTTTTTTTACCATGTCAAGCTTATCAGGTTTCTACTAAGAAATAAAAAGACTAGATTTTAGAAAATCTTTGAAATTTCTCTAGCTGGCTCTGCAGCACCTTATGTTTATCCTGTGGTTGGGGCTTAACGGAACTTAGGACAGTACCTTGCAACTATAAAATGCGTGGTACCTTTCTCCATCCCTGATACCAAAAAGAGAGACAGGACGCGTAGTCGAGCCACTGAGTGCGAGCCGAGGTGCGGGTGCTGAAGGAGTCGCCAGCCACATAGATTGAGGTCACTGTGGAATCAAGGTCTTCTGACTCTAACCCAGTTTTTCTTTTCTTTTCACCTCCTATACTATCCTGCCCTAATTTCACTCTTGTTGCAGGTATAAGAAGTCACTAAAATGAAATCATTACCTGGAAGTATAATCCCATGATATGAAATCTAAAATTGCAAGTGGTTGTCACCTTAGATATAGCTGTATTACATTGCTATCCTTGGATCGCATTAGAAACGTAGGTGTTTGTTTGTTTGGGGATAGAACCCAGGGGCCTTCTACCTCCGGCCCATACTCCCAGACCTATTTTATATTTTATTTGGAAACAGGGTCTCGCTAAGGTGCTGAGAGCCTCACTAAGTAGCTGAGGCTGGCTTCGAACCTGCGTGATCCTCTTGCCTCAGCCTCCCAAGTGCAGGGATTACAAGCGTGCGCCACCACGCCCGACAGAAACGTAGTTTTTATTTGCAAGTGCCATGAGGCCCTCCCCATGCCCCCGGACCCCAGATGTCAGGTCCTCTCTGTGCATGGCACTGCCTGCAGCTCTGCATGGCGCCCACGCTCCTTCTTAGGGAGTGATTGCCACATGGTTCAGTTCGGCTGAAGTGCTTCCATCTCCGTTCTTTCTGTGTTCTAGCGGGCTCATCATTAGCTCCTCTACTCCACCAGCCCCAGCCTGGTTAATGACAAAAAGTACGTTGACATGTGCAGGCAGAGCTCTCTGAGCTAAGCTTTTGTTGGTGTTCTTCAGCACGGAGTGTGGAGAGCATTTCCATTTCAAACGACTTCAAGTTTTAAATTCCCCAGTCCTAGTTTGTACAACTCACACATGGATGCCTAAGAAAGTGGCTATTGCATGTGTTTCACGCTTCTTAAATCAGTGCATCTTACTGTTCTCTAAAAACAGCCTCGGGGCTTGTGTGCCTAGAGCCGCCAGGATGACTCCCTGTTATGTAACAACTGTTCCATTGGCCTCAATTCTTTCTTTCTTTTTTTTTTTTTTTTCCTTTTCTGCTCAGGTTTTCATTCAAAGGGACTTTAAAATATTAGTTCATATGGGAATAAAGAATAATAAAACCCCACTAACCTGACTGACTGTATTGCAGAAGGCTAACCTAAATTGGCATTTGTGTGAAATATGGGATATTCTTCAAAGAAATAAAATTATTTTGGTTCCAAAACACACTGATTATTTCAGTGAATTGTCATCCCAGCCAACCCTTAAAGGGAAGTATTTTAAGTAGACAATAAGAATGATTTTTATTACTTAAATGTAAATAGATAATTTAAAACTATTTGGATAAGAAGTAATTTTTCTACTGTGTATTTTACATATGATTCCCCAGTCCTGTTTATGCCATTGTTTTGCACTTGTGGAAAAATAACGTCATTCTAAAAGGGGTGGGGTAGCACGTGAAAAGGGTCTTAATTATGACCGGAGCCAGAAATCAGAAAGATTTGCCCTCTAGAGTAATAAAAAAAAAAGCGACTTCAAGATGCTCAGGTGGTGTGGCCGCGGACTGCTGGCTCTTCTGCCTCCTCAGCTTAACCCGAGCAGCCCAGGCGATTCGTTTACCCTGTACAGAAATGTAGTGGAGAAAAACCAACGTGTGTGTGGTGAGCTGCTACTTCCATGGGCTCTCACATTCTGCCGGTAAAACAGCCCTGAAAACAGCTGCGAGCGTGTGCCGGGCGCCGACTCACATACAGGAGGGCCAGCGCTTGCTTCTCCCCAGAGGAAGAGAGGCCCGCGCTGCCCCTGGCGTTTGTCACCCTGTGGCAGGAGATACACAATCTCACCTCGTCGTTCCCTGTCTCTCGGAGCTCAGCTTAAGCGTGTTATGTTTTGTAATTATGGGGTGACCAACCCGTTGGGGACTGAGCCGATCCCTAGAACATGGGTCTTTAGAGTGTGAGTCAAAGCCGGGGGCTTCCTGGGTAATCAAGTCACTCATCGTACGTGTGTAACTAGTCGGAGATCCCTGAGTAATAGATTTACCTAGGTGTGCATGTTTTCCATAACTTAATACCCCACTCCAGGCCCACTGTCATCAGGACCGTGGGCGGCTCAGAGAGGAGCTGACCAGACCTGAGCAGGTGACTGTAAAGGCCAGACCTTGGGCAGCCCCCACCCCTTTCTGGCTCTGTCTCTTGCTGGCTGTTCTTGTTGGAGATACTTAATAATAGATAATGTGAGACTTCCGGGAAGATGGCGACTGAGAAAAGCGGGGCTTAAGAGCCCCGCTAACAACAAATCTCCATTACCACAAAATCAGCGCCTTTCATAGCCAGAAAACACCATCACCAGTGAAACAAAAATCACCAGGCTCCAGAGAGAAAGCGGACTGAGAACAGAGCCACAGAGGAGATACACCGGCCTTGCGCCCGAGGACGCGGCAGACGCGGCAGCAGCGCCATACTGCCGGAGGCACCGGCGAATTCACGGGACGGCTACAGCAAGCCGAGGTGAGCCACTGCGGAACAGCTAGGCGGGATTTCTCCGCGCAGAGAGCATCTAAAGCTCCCAGTGGCCGAGCTCAGCACACGCTGCAGGGATTCAGAGTAGAAATCAAAATCAAGAAGAAAAACGCCAGCCCCATAGCCGAGGGCGTAGCAGCGGCGCCATATTGCCACCGGCGGCAGCAGCAGCGAATTCAGCGAGGCCAGTACAGCTACATCTGCGTACTCAAGAACAGTGAGTCAAATTGCGGGCCACAGAGGAGAAATCCCAGTACTGTACTCCCTGGGACTTGACCCAGTGGGGGAGGGGCGGTGGCAGAGATATCACACCATAGGAGAACGTGCAACCTGGCACCCCCCACAGTCTAAAGCAGCCTCTATCGACTCTCTGGGTCAGAGACTCTGTGATACAACCCAGTAAAGGAGTAGTGGGGTCTGAGATACTACTGACTCGAGATCCAGAGCACCTTAAGTGAAGTCATAGTGACCCAGGGGAAGAACCCAGAGAAGGCACAAACTTCCGAAATCATGGGAAAGAGGAATAATACTGGAGCAATTAATGCCCACAACCCCACAACATCAGAACCCGATAAAACAAAATCAGAGATTTCTAGAAGATCAAATCAGGAAAATAACTGTAGAAATAATAGAGGTGCTTCGAAAAGAACTCAGAGAGAGCCAAAAAGAGATAAAGGATGCAATTAATGAAGTAAAGGCCTCAATTCAAAGCACAAACAACCGATTAGAACACATGGAGAACAGAATCTCGCTCTTAGAAGATGAGCAATCCAAAAATGAACTCATAGTTTCTAATCTAGAAAAAAATATCCGACAACAGGAATCTGATATTGAAGAAATATGAGCCCATTTTAAGAGAGCTAACCTAAGAATAATTGGAATAGAGGAGGGAAAAGAAAGTGAAACCAAAGGGATCAACAATCTCTTCAAAGAAGTAATAGCAGAAAATTTTCCAAACATAGAGCAAGAGGTTGATACAAAGGTCCAGGAAACTTACAGAACTCCCTTTAGACAGGATCGGAGAAGAGGATCCCCACGCCACATAATTGTCAAAATGACCAATGTGGAAGCCAAGCAGAGAATCTTAAAGGCAACAAAAGCAAAGGGCCAAGTGACATTCAGAGGCAAACCAATCAGAATCACTCCAGACTTCCCAAACCAAGTCATGAGAGCCAGAAGGGCTTGGAG
Organism: Muscardinus avellanarius; assembly: GCF_963383645.1. Taxonomy (NCBI): domain Eukaryota; kingdom Metazoa; phylum Chordata; class Mammalia; order Rodentia; family Gliridae; genus Muscardinus; species Muscardinus avellanarius. The sequence continues at coordinate 94,279,590 of NC_137798.1, read as the reverse complement.
TAACATATTCCAAACTCTGAAAGAAAACAACTTCCAGCCAAAAATTTCCTACCCAGCAAAACTTTCTATCAAATTAGATGGAAAAATAAGAAGCTTCCATGACAAACAGAAACTGAAGGAATTTATGTCTTCAAAACCAGCACTAGAGAAAATACTCAAAGAGATTAACTACAAAGAAGAAATAGGTAACACACACCAGAACCAGAGAAACAAGATTTTCCATCCAACAGACAATTAAGATTGGTTATCTGTGGAGATTCATTATTTATGTTAGTCTTTTACCTATCTCTAAATGGTATTGTTTGCCTTTATTGTTGTTAATTTTTAGGATTTCTAGTTGGAATATTAATATACCTTCAGATATAGCAATTGGAAATATTTTATCCCATTCTATTAGTAACTGTTAACTCTGTTTACATTGTCTTTGGATATACAATTTTTTTTTTTTTATTTTTTAGGGAGTCTGTATACTCCTCTGTTGCCTGTGCCATTGAAATCATAACCAAGAAATCACTGCCAATTTCAATGTTGTGAGGTTTTATGACCCAGATTTTCTCCTAAAAGTTTATAGTCTTAAGATTTATATTTAGGTCTATTATCTATTTTGAGTTAATATTTGTATATGGGATTAGATAAGGGTCCAATTTTATTCTTTTTCATGTAATTATTATTTTTTAACAATATTTAGTTAAAAGATTATCATTTCCACCACCAAATGTTCGTGGAAACCTTGTCAAAAATAACTTGACAATATAGGGAAGAATTTAGCTCTAGGCTTTTATTTAACTCCAATGGTTTATATATCTGCCTTTAGAATAGTACTACACTGTTTCAATTATTGTAGCTTTATATGGTTTGAAATCAGAAAATATATATCTTCTAGCTTTGTTCTTTTTCAAGATCGTTTTGGGTACCTAGACTCCATATTCCATATTAGGATAGATTTTTTTCTGAAAAATAAATATATAAATATATGATAGTTTCACCTAAAAAATAGAAAAAAAATATTCTCTGGTAAGAAAGAAAGCAAAAAGAAATATTGAAATGTTATCTTTAAGTCATCAAAAGCTTAGTATCAGACAAATGAAACTGTTATGTGAGATTATCATTTTTAATTTTAGATAAATTGCCATAATACTAGATGTCAACTACTAAGCCAAGCATGGGAGGGAGGGATAGGGAGAGAATGGGGTGGGGATTGGGTGGGGGCTGACTGGGAAAAGTGTGCATGTATGTCTACAAAAGTATGTATCCTACTATGATGTATGAATACAGTGCACCAATAAAAAAATAAAAAAATAAAAGCTGAAAAAAAATAATAATAATAGATAATGTATAAATTGTAGCTTTTTTGGCTATAATCTGCCTTGTAGAGCAGGGTCAAACTGATCAGCCTTCTCTATATTCCGGGTTCAGCTCTAGAAATTTTAAAGCTGAAATCTAGGGGAGCACTGATCTCTGTGTGCTGGGGTATATCCGGCTGGCCTGGGAAGCCCCAGCTCCAGCAAAGCCCAGCCTGCCTCTCCCTGATGTGGCTCCCCTGAACTCTGATGATGTCTGTGTGCCTCCCTCTCCCAGGAGGGGTTGCTCAAGGAAAGGCACCTGTGCGATTCCTCTGCGGGATCTGGAGCCTGGCCTGGAGCCCGGTATCACAATAGGTACTGCATTGTATGAATGGATGCAACAGTGCTTGGGGGGCTGAGACCGGAGAATAATTAGTTTGAGGCTAGCGCACAGTAGGGAGACCCTATTTCAAAATAAAAAATAATATAGGGTTAGGGTTATAGCTCAGTGGTAAAAATGCCCCTGTGTTCAATCCCCAGAACTGTTAGCCAGGCATGGTGGTGCACGCTTGTAATCTCAGTTCTTGAGAGGCGGAGACAGGAGGATTGCAAGTTTAAGGCCAGCCTTACCTATATATGAGATCCTCTGCAACTTAGTGAAACCTTGTTTCAAACTAAAGAATTAAAAAATAGTGGGGGTGGAGCTCGGAGGTAGAGTGCCCCAGGGTTCAATCCCCTGTACCCCCCCCCCAAAAAAAGATGAAAAAAATAGATGGTGAGCAGGTGGTTGGTTAGGTGGATGGATGGATGGGTGGGTGGGTGGGTGGCGGCTTCTTTCTCATGGAAGAGAAATTGACGTAGTGAATGTGAAGGGGCTTAGACAACGGAAGCACTGTGAGGGTCTCTGGTGACATTTTTCTTCTCTGGGTTTCTCCTGGCTGTTTGGCCAGGTGCTCCCTGCATGGGAACAGGGTATTCAGGGCTGCTTTAATTCCTGTGCAGACCAGCAGGCTGTCACCACTCTGTACCTTATCAGGAAGCCTGGCAGAGGGCTTGTCCAGGAAACTCAGCTCCAAAGTTGGGCCTTTCCTGAAGCAAGCATCTCTTGCTTGACATCCACACTGCACACTTTTTCTTGTTTTGATTGGCATTCTTTTTTTCCCCCATAGGCTAAAATAGTGATTTAATTCATTAGCCAGATTTTCACAATAAGGTATTAGAATGTGTGTGTTGAAGCTGTGCTTCGTTAAACATCTGGCAGTTAGATTTTTGTTATTAGCCAGGTCAAGAATTCTTCAGATATTGTCTCACTGCGCCCCAGGAATGCCAAGGTGGCTAGGACTTATGGTTTGGGTCACAGGGCTATGGTTAACAGTTCACAGTCACTTGGTGAGAACAGGGTGGGGCCTTTGGCCAGGGCTGTCTTTCTCCACACTCTCAATTCACCAGACCGCTGCCGGCTTCCCACTCAGTGGGTCTTTTGTAGGCCACCACGACTTAGCTTCATTTGTGAAAACAATGAACTGGGCTGAGAAAATTATAGCTCTGAGAAATTCTTTTGGAGGGCTGTGGAAACCTGGCCTTATTACTTTTGAAAGAAGATTAGATGAAATCAATCTAAATAATTTAAAGTCTCTTCCTTATTGATTTTGTAATCATTTTCCTTGAGTAATTAGGAGAGGCAGAAACCATGACATCCCAGTCTTGAATGATCTCCAAAGAAAAAATACTTTTATGTACAAACATATGAAAGAATGGTACTTATAAAACACTGAAGGCTGAAGTCCACTCGCTCTGGTAGAAATCCATGGGAACACGGGCAAGTTCTCAGTCTCAGCCGCTTAAATTCAGATGAGAAAAGTCGAAGGCTATGTTTTGAGGCCAGGCTGCTGGTGAGGATTCTTCTTAGAATGGGAGTTTGCGTTGCACTTAAAACTAAGATGGGCTGGGGATATTACCCAGTGGTAGCGTGAGCGCCTTGCATGCATGAGGCCTGGGGTTCGATCTCTAGCACCACCAAAACCAAAACAAAACTCTACATTTGAGCACCGCATTTGCCCAAACAGTGCCCTAAATGAGCGGGCTTTGTATTTTCTGGATAACGCCCACCTAGGAGTCTTTTCGCTTTTTTCCCCATGGCAGTCACGCAGTTCATTAAAAGGCCTTACTTCTATAGAAAGCCATGTTTGGCAGGTTTGCCAGGGTTGAATCCACAATGATTTGGTCTTCCGTTTTTATCTTGAACGCGCTGTCTGCTGGTAGGCGCTCACACTTGCATCACAGGATGTTGACAGAACAGCAGGATGGCTTGTTTACTACCCAAGTCCCACCCTTTGCAATTAGCCTGTTTTACCGTCTCTTAAGGAAAGTAAAAGTTTGTTTTTCCTCTCTGCACCAGATTGTTAAATGCAGAATGGTGTCCTGTACATAATCACATTTTGAGTTGCTTTTGGTGAAATACAAGTGACAGCCACATAAAAGCAGAAAAGACATTTCCAGCCAGTAAGGCGGTCAGTACAGTCTCTTCCCATCCGGCATCGAAGTCTGGTGATGAACCCCAGCCTCCGTCCCACAACACAGTCCACGCACGCAGTTATATGAACACAATTAGTACACCTCATGAAATTGAGTAGAAGCTTTAAAAGACTGAATGAGTGTCTTTCTTGGCCCCTCTGGTTCATGATAAATGAAAACCTCATTTTATAAGCAAAGCTGGGTCTTTGATTTTCATATGGTTTCTCTGAAATCCAGAAATTTGGATGAAGTAGCAGTAAGGCCAAGCCAAACTTAACCAAAGCAGCCGTCACTTTGCCAAGGACACACCGGGCTTTACCGTGACCCGGCATGACACGGGGGCCTCTGCTCAGCCCGAGGGCAGCAGGCGCTGGCGGAGCGAGGCCTTCGGGCCTGTGCGTCCTCTATCGCTAGGCCCCTCCGCAGAGCCTGGGAGCCTTGGCTGCATTTCAGATTCTGGACAGAACACAGAAACGCGCCTGTGTCCTACCAGTACACAGTGGTCAGAAAAAAAAATGCTTTACTCTGGCTAGTGGACAGGGATGAGAGCGTAAATGCATAAACTAAACACATGGCCTTGGTATAAACATGCGGGTGTGGGGGTTGGCTAGGGAAAGTAAAAGTGGCCTCTCCCCGTGTATTGACAGCCATGAATTCTTTTTCAGGGCCCACAGCCTGTCACCTACAGATCACCAAGCAGCTTTCTACCTGGCCCTGCAGCTCGCCATCTCCAGACAGGTCAGTCTCTATGATGTTCCCTACCCTCGTGCAGGCTCAGCAGGACTCTGTTTCCTCAGCCCTGTGGCTCTGGGCGTAGGTGACCTTCCTGTGTCCGCTTGCTTCGAGGACACTGACCATCCAGAGAAGACTCTGGATGGTTGGGTCAGTTTGAGCATCTGTCATGAAGACACAGGAGTTTCAGGCTCTACTTCTGGAGATTAAGGTCACAAATCTGGCGGGGCCAACCTGGGGTCAGATGACTGTGGGGTACAGAACCTTAGCGTATACCCTGACCCTGAGAGTCATCAAAGGGCCTTTGCCCCCCTTGCTAACAGGAACCGGGTAGCGGAGCTTCAGCTGAGTTGGTTGGGACCTGGTTGTCTTAAGGGCACCTGTCGTTGACAGGAAGATGACAGCAGGTATAAACAAGACACCATGTCGGTATAGCTTGGAAGACATGCACAAGCTTGGCTACTGGCAGTGGAGTCCACTGCCTCTCCGAGCTGGAGGGACAGTCCTGCTGGCCCTCTCTTCCCAGAGGCTTAGGCTGCCGTTGACATTCTCATACCCGCCTGTCCTGCCCAGCTGTTCCGGAGACCGCAGCCACATGCCTGCCTGCCCACCAGGTGCAAGATACTGGTAGTGACCCCGGCACATTCCTGAGCACTGACTGAAAGGGTGAATCAAAGGGCAGCTCCCCAGACACGCCGTTGCCCTGGCGGGCCTGGGCTGAGGTGCCTCTGATAGCCCCGTTGCCCGGAAATGGCACTGAGAAGTGGCTCCCCTAGGCCACCTGGGGCCTGAGGACCCAAGGTGCCTTCCTGGTAAAGGTCTTCACCTGGCACGGGGTGGCCCACAGCTGGACTGATCAGGCTGCTGCTGCAGGTACCGGCTGAAGACTGGCCCTCGGGTCTCCCCTTGGCCCAGAGCATCTCTGTCCTTGCCTCCCGCAGTCAGCACTTCTTCCTCTTGCTCCGCTCTCTTGTTCAGTGTCGACCTTTCTCACAGGGCTTGGGATTCCAGGAGGGCAGGAACCTATGTCTGCCCATTGCTTTGGGGGCCTGCTAATCGGCCGGGCACTTGGCACGCTGCCTGATGTTTGTTCAACCCCCAGTAAGTGTCACTGGATGAAGGACCAGCTTTGAATTCCCTCAGGTCGGCTGACATCTAGTGACACTGTCTGAGCCCCGTACCACTTTGTCCTCATTGCTCTGGTCATCTCTACAAATCGAAATTGAGTACAACCTGCCTTTGACCCTCCGCACTGTACCAGGTCGAGTGCTGTTCAGTAGTAGGATAAGTGGATGGAGCCTTGTGGGTGCAGCCACAGTCTCTAGGCACTTCGTAGGAAAACACCAGAGCTCTCGTGTGGTGTCAGAACTCCAGAGCTCCCGTCTCTGTGACCAGGGAGGAGAGGCTGTGACCCTCCTATCTCCAGAGCCGTTCAGCCAGGAGCATTGAGGGACTCAGAGGGCCTGGTTGTTTTCATCTCAGTCACTCAGTAGCTGAGTGGCCTGTTCAAGGTGTCTCACCTCCTGGACCTCAGGGCGGGGCCCGCTGATCTCCCTTCCACCCGTGGCAGCCATGATTTTGCGGTTTCAAAGAAGAAAGCCTCTATAGCCCGCCTCTGTAATCTAATTCTGGAAGTCATGGACACTCAAGAGGGAAAATTGATAGGTTTGGGAGAGAGAGGTCATGGTTTCCACCAAGGGCTGAGGTTCCTGAGGGTTCAGGAAGAAGCAGGTGAACTGGACAGGGGTCCCGCTGTCCTGCTCAGACGTGGAGTTGGAGCCCAGATGGGAAGGGGACCCTGAATGGCTCTATAGCATTGCTTCCGACCCCAGCTCTAGTCTGGAATCCAGCTCAGGTTCTCATCGCACCCAGTTAGATCTGCACGGAATCTGGGGTGTTCGGGTGTCCACCCTGTGTGCATTTTGCCAGCTCTGCATGCATGCTTGTGACCATCTGGGACCAGCTACTGCCTTTAAAGGTTAAGATTGTATCTGGTCCCGGCTGAATTTGGATCCACCTGCTTTGCATGTGGCATTGCGGTTTGTTTCTTGGGCCCAGTCATTTCGGGCTGTAGTTTGGAAAGGTGTGGGGGTTTGTTTGTTTGGTGTGTTTTTGCATATCCACTGGATGTCAGATGCAGATCCAGGCATCTGATTATTTGGAAAGCTCTGTTTATGGTTTTATGACTTATGAAGTACTTTAATTTCAGTAATACTTTTTAAAAAATGAGAACAGCTCAGCTAAGGCCGTTTAATTCCACTAAAAACCTCCGGCAATTTGTATGTGTCTCCATTTACAATGAAATCATCTTAGACAATTTGTATGTGTCTCCATTTACAATGAAATCTAAAGTAGATCCGTTTAGAGGGGGAGAAAACAAGTTAGTGTTTATTTAGGGAGAAGTAAAAGATTCCGTACTGAAGTTGTATAGAGAAGCAGAGTCTCTTGGATGCCACCCCTTGCCCCATTGGTGCTAGAAGAGGGCATCTGTCGTCAAGTGTGTGCTGATCCCGGGGCTGCCGTGAGGACTTCGCTTACCAAGTGAATGAGGCCCAGGCGGAAGAGCTCTCTGCTCCCAGCGATCGCAGGGCTGACTTCTTTTTCCTGTGACTGCATGTGCAGTTCAAAATTCCCTTTGGTCTTGTTTTCAACCAGATACCAGAGGCTCTTGGGTATGTCCGCCAAGCTCTCCAGCTTCAAGGCGATGATGCCAACTCCCTGCACCTCCTCGCCTTGCTCCTGTCCGCACAAAAACATTACCACGACGCTCTCAACATCATCGACATGGCCCTGAGCGAGTACCCCGAAAACTTCATGTAAGTGAGCCTGGATTTGTGTTTTCTCCGACTCAGAGGTTATTAAATGTACTGCCCCACTTTCAATCTATCTAATGAAGTCACTCACAGACATTCTGGGGATAAATGATATAAAATCCTCTTTACTCTTTTTTTTTTTCCTGATTTTTAGGCAATGACAGGTGGATCTTAGATTAGCGGACACCCTCAGCAATGTAGCAAGACTCTTTAGTAACTTACTGAGACCCTGGTTCAAAAACAAAAAAATATAATAGGGCTGGGAGTGTGGCTTGGAGGTAGAATACCCCTGAGTTCAATCCCCAGTACCACAAGAAGCAACAACAACCCTAGGCTGCTAGGTCAGCCTAACCCAGCCTTAGGACTTCCTAGTTTAGGTAAACTGCTCATCCACTCTTTCCTGATGTGTACCTGTGGAGCACATAGGATGAACTCATATGGTCTTTAGATGAATGTTTTAATGGTTATGCACTTTTAAGTGTGTACTAGAAAAAATATATGCATATCTAAGTGTGATTTAGTGAAAGTTATTGCTCAGGGGGAGACTAAGAATTTTTAGTCAATTTAAAGAAAAGTGCTAGGTAAATATTGTTACTGATAAACTTGAACAAGGTAGACATTCTGTGAAGCTCCAGCAACTGGAATTTCGGAAGCGCTGCTCTGCGGCGTGTTTGTCCTGTGTTTCCAGGGGTTTCCGCTGGCTCTGGGGGTTGTTCAGTTGGGCCTTGGTTTTATTCTCTAGGAAACAGAATTCCTTAAAGAGGTTAATCAATATTTGCATATACCCCAAGAACTATCACTATTAACTGCCATATGTTTGAATTGTCTATTTATCTGTACTTTCTCTGAGTCACGGCTCTGTTGAACTCATGAGCTTGGAATCCATTGAATTCCTGCCTGTTGGGTAGGCTTTGTGGAGAAGAACATTGTCTTTGGGCTACCGGGTTACCATTTTATCCTTAGTGGTGGTAGCTTAGTAACCAGTACACAGTTGCCAGAAATAGTAAACACTCCCTCAGGCTGGAAGGTTCTAATTGTCTGCATGGTTGCAGGGCCAGTAATGGGGCGGGGGTGGCTGGGGGCAGGGGGAGGGGGAGGAATGCAGAAGGTGAGTGCGGTGGGGAGGTAAGTGGGTCAGCCTCGGCCTCATCATCGCCTCACCACACTTTTAATCAGTGCATTTCAGCAGCTCTCCTTGGAAAGTTGGTTCACACGTTTCCATTACAAACATTTCTTTGTCTTCAAGTGAAAAGGGCACTTCTCCCCATCCAGAGAATTCTTGTTATAATCCAGGAAACCTCTGGCTAGAGATTTCTTTTGTAATTGCAGCTATTTATGCAGAGTGAATTAAAGAGCTTTACTGCAGTGGTCACTTCTGGCAGACCTCAGACTTGCTCTTTTGCACACTGGTACCTTGCTGAATTTTATCCCAAGATGTTTAACCCTTGGGACCTTAAAATGGTTAAAATACTTTATTTATAGAGTTCCACTCCCTGCTGCCCACCCTAACACATATAGGTATGGTGCACATATGCACAGGTGTGCGTGCACACACACACACACACACACACACACACACACACACACCCCTCTTCATTAGATATAGGACTCTAGCACGTGTTCCTGCTTCCACAGCTTAGAGTGTCATTCAAGAGAAGGCTTATTAAACTAATAGCCACCCCACACAGTAAGCAGTAAACAGTGGTGGCTAATACGGTAATGCCTCCAAGTGACGGCAGCTGACAGCCTTTTCAAGCAGTGGAAATAAGGAGCAGCAGTGGAGATATTTGAAGAATGCAGTCCTGTTATTTTAATGTTAAGCCGTACGCTGGGAGAAGCAAAGCATATGGCCGCGGGTCTGCTTTTAAAATATTTCTATTTCTTCCTTGGGAAACTTCTACCCAAGACTACTTATTAAAGTCAAGGCCAGATGCAGTCAGCGGGTCCCATGGTTTCCTCCCAACCTAGGTAAAACATTTCAATATCAACCTAAACAACAGTGAGTGGGCCCTGGTCCCAGCTGCTGTGTAGTATTGTGTTTGTTTGTGACAAGCTTGTCCCCAGCAGAACCGTAGCTCCGATTCCTCCATGGGTGGGATGCATAGTTGATGTTTCTTCAGAACTAGCTGTGTGGAAGTGAAAACTTCCCAGTCAGGGTCAGTCTTGTCCACCTGTCAGACTGTTGCCAGATAAGACAGCTGAAGGCCCTCACAGGAAAAGCTGCTCTCACTAGCGTTAACATCTGTATCAGTCTGTTTTCTGTTGCTATAACAAAACATCTAAAGCTGGGTTAACATTTGCAAAGAAAAGAGATTTATTTGGTTCATTTCTGGAGATTTAAGAACATGGTTCACAACTCAGTGAGACCCTGTTTCAAAAATTAAAAGACTAAAAAATAGGGCTGGAGGTATAGCTCGGAGGTACAGTGCCCCTGGGTTCCATCCCCAGGACCGCAAAAAGAAGAAGAAAAAAGGAACATGGTGTCTGCTCATCTCTGGTGAGGGTCTGGTGAGCCTACATGGCTACATGTGGTCTTGGTAGATAGCATCCTGGTGGGAACACGCGCACGAGGGAGAGATGGTGCGGTGAGAGCGGAAGCCAGAGATGAGGCAGGGCTAGGCTTGCTCTTCTGTGGCAACCCAGTCACCTCCCACCAGGTCCCACCTCTTAAAGGTTCCACCGTCTCATGTCACCACGCTGAGGACCAGGCTTCCAACGTATGAACCCTTGGGACACTCAAACCATATCCATACATCCTCTGTTGTTTGGGTGAATGTTCCCCAAAGGCCCACGTGTTAAAGGCTTGGTTTGGTGTCTGGAGTGATACTCCTGGGAGGTAGGGTAGACCTTTAGGAGGTAGGACCTAGTGAGAGTTCCTTATGTCTCTGAGGGTACACCCCCAAAGTCCCCATAATCGTGAGACCTGGGTCGATCTTCTTGCCACCGCCGCCGCCGCTGCCGCCACTGCTGCTGCTGCCGCTGCCACTTTTTTTCTTTTCTTCCTGGCTCATCAGGTGAGAGGTTTGCTCCACTGTGAGTCAGGAGGATCATGGTTCAAGGACAGCCTCAGCTACTTAGTGAGGCCCTTCACAACTCAGTGAGACCCTGTTTCAAAATAAAGAATAAAAAATAGGGCTGGGGGTGTAGCTCAAGGGTAGAATACCCCTGGGTTCCATCCCCAGTACCACAAAAAATAAATTATTAAAATTAAAAATAGAGCTGGAGGTGTAGTTCAGAGATAAGATGCACCTGGGTTCAATCCTGAGTACCCGCCAGCAAAAACAGAGAACATGGAACTCTCCTTATTCTTGGTTTGCTAAGAGCTGTTTTTATTAACCATGAATTGATAATGAATTTTGTCAAATGCTTTATCTGTATCTATTGAGATGCTTATATGATTTTATTCCTATAATCTGTGAATATTATGTTAATTGATACTGTAAAATGTTAAAGTAGCTGGGCATGATCACACTTGCCTGTAATTCTAGTACTTAGGAGGCTGAGACATGAAAATCACAGGTTCAAGGCCAGCCCACAAGACATAGTGAGACTGAGACTGTTTCAAAACAAACAAACAAACAAACAAAATGAATGGACAGGGGTGGATCTCAGTGGTGGCACTGCTCTAAGTTCAATCCCCAGTACCACATATGGAACAAAAGTTAAATTGACTTTGTATTCTTAGAATAAAGCCCAGTTTGATAATGACAAGTTGAGGTTTTTTGTTTGTTTTTGTTTTGTTTTGTTTTTTGGTGGTACTGGGGTTCCTGGAAACCCTTCTACCTCCAGGCTACACTCCCAGACCTTTATATTTTTTTAAATTTGGAAACAGGGTCTCCTAAGCCAGCACAACTGGCTTCAAACCTGCGCAATCCTCCTGTCTCCGCTCCCAAGCGTGGGGATTACAAGCGTGCGCCACCACGCCGGTGACAAATTGAGTTTTTAATGGATTCAGTTTACTAGTTTTTTAAGAGAACTTTGCATTTAAGACACACAGATGAGCCTGTAATTAGTCTCTATCCTTGTCAGGTTTGAACCACATACAGGTTACTGCAGCCTCAAAAAATATCTAGAGTAGTTCTTTTGTTGCATATGTTACAATAATTTAAGACCAAAATTATTTGTTCCCAGAATATTAAATTTTGGTAAAGCTAAAAAAAAATTAAAAACCATTTAGGGGGTACTGGTCCTTTTTTCCCACCCTATGGAAAGATTTCTGCTGCTTTTTCAGAATGATTATTGGATATACAGGTTTTCTACTTATTTTATTAAACTTTATAATATGGGCCGGGCGTGGTGGCGCACGCTTGTAATCCCCGCGCTTGGGAGGCGGAGACAGGAGGATGGCGCAGGTTCGAAGCCAGCCGCGCTGGCTGAAAGAGACCCTGTTTCCAAATTTAAAAAGTATAAAAATAGGTCTGGGAGCGTAGCCCGGAGGTAGAAGGGCTCCCAGGAACCCCAGTACCACCAAAACAAAACAAAAAAACCTTTATAATATAGAAGCTGGGGTATAAATATATACATATTTAAGGGTTTATCAGTATTATCTAAAGTTTGGATTTTATTGGTGTAAAGTTGTTTACATTTCATTTCCTTATCGTCACAGAGTACCTGTGTTTTAAGTCTTCCTTTTCATTCCTAATATTATTTAATACCCCTTCTTTTTCACGGACAGATATTTGTCTGTTACATTGATCTTTTCAAACAACCAGTAGCTTTTTTTGCCACCTCAAATGTATATTTATTTTTTTCTTGCATGAATTACTGTTCCTATTTCCATTATTCATGCCTACTTTCTTTGAGTTTGTTCTAGATGTTTAGTTTATTAATTTTTTGCCCTTCTTATTTTCTGACATAAGCATTTTAAGACTAAAAATTTTCCTCTAAATACTAATTTAACTATAAACCACAAGTTTCAATATGTGAAATTTTTTACTTTTTAGTTCTAAATACTTCAAATGTTTTGTTATTCTTTTCTCACCCATTGGTTTGTAGCTGTTGAAGACATGAGAGGTTTTTAATTTTTTTTTCCAATTTTTTTTTCATTTTTTTTCAATTTTTTTTCAATTTTTTTTCAATTTTTTTTTTTTTTTTTTTGGTGGTACTGGGGTTCCTGGAAGCCCTTCTACCTCCGGGCTACACTCCCAGACCTATTTTTACATTTTTTTAATTTGGAAACAGGGTCTCCTAAGCCAGTGCTCGCGGCTGGCTTCGAACCTGCGTGATCCTCCTGTCTCTGCCTCCCAAGCGCGAGGATTACAAGCGTGCGCCACCGCGCCCAGCTTCAATTTTTTAATTGGTGCATTATAGTCATACATGTTAATGGAGTAAAGATGGCAGAGGCATACATGCACATATCACCCAATTAGCCCTTCCCCATTCCCACCCCATTCCCCCCTCCCTCCTTCCTTCTCATGTTTGGCTTAGTGATTGATATGTTTGTTAATTTTCTGCTATGGGCTTCTAACTTTGTTCTACTCAAAGATTGCAATCATCTAAATTTGAAATTTACTAAACTTGTTTTATGGCCCAGCATATCATAATTTCTTGTAACTATTCCATGTGTGCTTGAAAAGAATGTTTTCTGCCTTTGTTGAGTAAATCATATGTATTTTCTTAGTATTATGTATTTTCTATTACTACACTGTTCAGATTGTTTTTCTTTTTTTCTGTCTTTCTGTTTTTGTTTTTTGTTCTTTTGGTTTTTTTGGTCTACTTTATCAATTAAGAAGAGGTATATTGAAATTTGCTCTGAGGATGGCAGTTTTACCTCTTCCACTACATATTTATAGTAGGTTTTTTTTGTTTGTTTGTTTGTTTGTTTTCAGTACTGGGGTTCCTGGAAACCCTTCTACCTCTGGGCTATACTCCCAGACACCTATTTTTTTTTTTAATATTTTATTTGGAAACAGGGCCTCTTAAACCAGCGTGGCTGGCTTCGAACCTGCGTGATCCTCCTGTCTCCACCTCCCAAGTGCAGGGATTACAAGCGTGCGCCACCACACCCAGTGCATTTTTATAGTAGTTTTTGCTTTTTGTGTTTTAAAGGCATGCTATTAGATACATATAACCTTTCTTTCTTTCTTTTTTTTTTTTTTTTTTGGACTGGGTTCAATTGAACCCAGGGCTATTCGACTTCTGAGCTATACCCTTTTGACTCATTTTGAAATAGGTCTTGCTAGTTGCTGAAGGTCTTACTAAGTTGCAGGGACTGGCCTAAAAAGTGTAGTCTCCTGTCTCAGCCTCCCAAGTACATGCCTGTAATCAGGCATGAGCCACCACACCCGGCAGGTTCATATAACTTTAGAGTTACTGTCTCTTCCTGGAATATCTAACCTTTTATTATATTGTAAGACATAATATATTTTGTGTCAAGGTCTATTTTGTGTGAAGTACACATCCACATGCATATATTCATATATATGTGTACATATATACAATATGTGTGTGCACCTGTGTGTATGCGTACACGACAATCACATACGCCTGTATATTTATAGGCTCGGAATATCTGTTTCTATTCTCTGAACTTTTTATATGTCTTGGATGTACTCCTGTGATCATTATGTAAAGTTGATTTTTTTAAACTCAGGCTGACAGTTTTATCTGGAACATGTAGTTCATTTCCATTTACTGTAAACCCTGAACTATTTGTATCCTATTAGATCTGCCATCTCATTTGTGCTGCCTTCTGTTTGGTCGACATCTTATTCCTTTCCTTTCTTACCTTGATTATGTTTTTATTACATATTTTTCCTTTACAAATGGAAAGGAAACGTTCCATTTTGTTCGTTGTTGTTTAATGATTACCCTAGAGATTTTAGTGAGTGTTTGTTGGCAAACTCTCACAGTTTGTGTCTAAAAATGTATCCGACTTTACTTTCAAAAGTGATTTTCAAACTGGATATACCATTCTCATAGCACAAGTGATTTTGCTCTTTTTGTAATTATTGAGAAACTAACTGTTAATTTTAGTTCATTTTAACATCATCTGTCTTTTCTCTCTCACAGTTTTTAATTGCTAGTGGTACTGCTGTTTTACATTTTTACAACGATATATGGAAGGGTGACTCCTACTCAGAATTCATCACATTTTTTAAAAATGGAGATTGATTGATACTGTTTCTCATTTTTAGAAAACTCCCAGCCATTATTTTCCTAAGTCCCCCTTCTCTATTTGAAGGTAGCATGGGCTTGGGTCTTCCTTTTTTATTTTGTCTGATAATTTCTGCTTCTCCAGTATTTGGCCCACTTATATTTAATGTAATTAACGATCTGGTTGGAGTTATATATGTCATTTCTGAAAGTGTCTTGTCTTTATGCCTCCTAAACTGCCTTTTTCTATTGAAAATTTATTTTTAAACCCTTTAACTATTAAATATATAAACAAAGGAATGAAAAATTAATCCTAGCTGATTGCATAACTGTCTCCACACACTACATTTTTACCAAAATAAAATTTAACAACATTTACATTTTTATTTTTTGTTTTTGGTAGTACTAGGGGATGGAACCCAGGGGCTTTCTACCTCCGAGCTACACACCCAGCCCTATATTTCATTCTTTACTTTGAAACAAGATCTCACTAAGTTGCGGAGGGCCTCACTAAGTAACTGAGGCTGGCTGCAAACCTGTGATCCTCTTGTGTCGGCCTCCCTAGTACTGGGATTACAAGCGTGCTCCACCATGCCCAGCAACATTCGCATTTTTATAGTGAACAACGTTCATGGATTCTGATATATCTACTCTCTACTGGGTAAAGGAGTCTTGGTCTTTTTTCTTTTGAAATGCATCTTTGCAGAAATTTCCCTTGGTTAATACATTTTACTTAGTACTTTTCCTTATTGACCCCAAAAAGTAGAAGAAAGGTGCCAAGTGATGTCTGGAATAATTGTCTCTCCTGAAGTCAATGAGGCATTCTCTGGCAAGCCAGAGCTTTGATCAGGCTCTCAACTTTGTTCTTACCATTGAAATTTATTCTCAGAAAAGTACTGGGAGGAGAACTGACAGTTTAGGGTTTTGTTTTGTTTGCTTTTGGAAGATGTATCAGATAGTATCATACTTCTTGTGGCATTTGAGAACTCTAGTGTTATTAAAATGTTAGTGTTCCGAATCAGCAAGCCTTCCAATGGCTTCAAGGGGATCTACTGCTAGGGTTTAAGTTTCTTGCCCTGAGACAAAACTGTGGTCGTGGGATCCTCCAGTCGATTTTTCATTGATTAAATGTTAGGGGTTTTTTTTCCCCCTCATTTAAGTAGAATGCATCCCGCCCCCACTCAAGTGCTCTCAGGGAGGTCTTCAGATCTTAGTGTACCCACATATCAGATGTTGCCACAAAGCACAAGACAGTGACTTGTGCAACCTCTCAGGGATACAAAGGCAGAGTGGACTGTTACGGTGAATGGACAACTTTTAAGTGTTTTCGGTGCATAACTATGATCTATGATGCATGGGAAGATATTAAAATAAGTTATCAGTTACGTGATTCTGGAGGAGTAGGTCTCTTCTAAAATACCATTCTTCTGTAGTGGCCTTCAACTTCAACTCTCATACACGTTTTGTCAGATGCTGGTGTTTCTTTTTATACCAGCAGGAACTAACTATATGGAAAGAAGTGGACATATACCATGCCCATTTCATTGGCTCTTTATTTATTTATTGAAATACTAGGGGTTGAACCTAAGGGCATCCTACTTCCAAGCTATATCCCCAACCTATTTTTTTTCTTTATTTTTGAAATAGGGTCTCACCAAGTTGTAGAGGGCCTCCTGTTTCATCCTCCCAACAACTGGGATTACAAGTATGCACCACCATACCCAGCTTAGTCATTTCCTGAGCAATCACAATCACTAATATTTTTGTACTAGTTTTGTTAATGACACTAACTTTATCTTCATGAGAGCCATCTGAGGTAGGTTTTGTTGTTCCCCTTTATAGAGGAGGAAACTGAGGCACAGAAAGCTTGAGTCATTTGCCCAAAGTCATGCTCCTTGATATTGGCAGAGCCATGACTAGAACCCAGCAGCCTGGCCGGTGCCTCTGGGCTCCTAGCCACTCAGGGTTTCAAAGTGCTTGGCTCCTCCCACAGGCCAGGTGCCCTGCTAGGTAGCAGGGACACTGCTGTGAACAAGAGAAAGACAGCTTGTGCTCTCCTGGAGCTCACAGTCCATGTGAGCAGGATTTGTATGCTGTTTCCTCTGTTAACTCATCAACAACTAAAAAACACGGTTAGGGTCAGCCTTGACCTACATGGAGTACGGATCTGATTTTTTAAAAAGTCATTACTTGGCAAGCGAGACCGTGTGTCTCTCTCACTGTCTCATTCACACACCGTCAGGGGAACTCGGTTGAAGTTAACATCATCTGGAGCCGTGTCTTCCTTTAGTGATTGACCGGAGGTCGGGCTGTGAGCTATTCCAGTGCACGAGCCAGGTGATGACGTAATGAACATGCCCATTAAAGTGGCATATGATAAAAAGCTGGACCCTAAGGAAAGAGGCGGTTCACCTGGTAAGCCCAGAGGAATGGTCCACCGGCACAGGCAGGATGTCTGGGAGGGGTGAGATAGCCGCTGGCCTGCAGATGCCCATCCCTGCGATGCAGGCTGGAGGAGGGATGCTCTGGACAACTGAGCTGGGTCACATCCTGGAAGAAACTGCAGATCAAAGTGGAGTGACGCGTCATGGAGTAGCAGCTTATTTAAAGTCAACTTTCCACAACAATAAAGAAGCAACGTGATTTTAAAATGGGCAAAGGATTTGAACAGGCATTCCTCCAAAGGAGAAGTAGCCAATAAATGTGGGAGCATATTCCCAACATCGCAGATCTAAACTACAATGAGATGCTGCTTTGTACAGAATCCTTAGGTTGGCCATTATTTAAAAAACAACAAAACAAAGCCCCAAGTGTTGGCCAGGATGTAGAGACACTGGAATCCGTATGCTTTGCTGGTGGGATATAACATGGTGCTGTCTCTGTGGAAAACAGTATAATGACTCCTAAAAGATTAAAAGTAGAGCTACCATATGATCCAGCAGTCCCACTGTGAGGTCTGTTCCCAAAAGAATTGAAAGCAAAGGCTTGAATAGATATTAAACACTCATGTTCACAGAAGGATTATTCACAATAGCCGAAAAGGTGGAAGCAACCCACACGTCCATCAACAACGGAATGGATAAACCAACGCTGATATGCACACGTATAAATATTGTTCAGCCCTAAAGAAGTAGGAAATTCTTTTTTTTTTTTTTTGAGATACTGGGGGTGGAACCCAGGGTCATTCTACCTCTGAGATATACCCCCAGCCCTATGTTTTATTTTGAAAAAGGGTCTCACTAAGTTGCAGAAGCCCTCACTAAGTAACTGAGGCTGTCCTTGAACCGAGATCCTCTTGCCTCAGCCTCCTGAGTACTGGGATTGCAAGTGTGCGCCACCACGCCCAGCAAGAGGTAAGAGCTTTTTACCTGAGCATCATCAGAGATGGCAGCAGAAGCCACTTTGCTCAGTGGAAAAATTGACTCAAACGGACACGAACCACATGAAACTTTTCACTTAAACGAGGTCCTTGGAGTGGTCAAACGCACAGAGACATGAAGGTGAAAAGGAGCTGCTGGGCCTGGGAGGAGCGGGAATGGGAAGTTACGTTTAGTGGGCACAGGCTTTCAGTGGCACTAGATGAAAAGAGGGTGATAATGGTGACGTCTGCACGGAGTGGGGATGCACTTCATACCACTAAACCGCACACTTAGAAATGGCTAGCATAGAAAATCCTATTGCCTTTACTAGAAAAACATTCTCACCTTTTACTATTGACGTGTTCGGTTATAAGAGGGTTTCCAAAGCCAAGCACCGCGGCGCACGCTTGTAATCTCAGTACTTGGGAGGCGGAGACAGGAGGATCACAGGTTCTCGCCAGCCTCGGCTACTTAGTGAGGCCCTCTGCAACTTAGTGAGACCTTGTTTCAAAATAAAGAATAAAAAATAGGGCTGAGAGTATAGCTCAGAGGTAGAATGCCCTGGGTTCATACCCCAGTCCTGTAAAAAAAAAGGGGGAGGCATCCCAGCATTCTTGGAAGATCAAAATTAGGTTATTAGGGACCCTTTTGCCCTTGAGTTTCTCTGGCTTTGGGTCATTGAGCCCAGGTTCTTCCAGAATGGACTTGCTGCCCCATAGGAGCAGCCACCCTGCGCCCCACCCCCATTTCTATAATCTTACTGTGAGGCTTGGTGTCCGCGCTGATGCTGTCAGTAAATGTGGGTACTTGTCAAAGAGAAGGAAGCCCCCAAACAGTGGAAAATGGCTTCAAACTGAAAATGGGGTTTCCAAGGCAAGATAGAAGAACCGAAAGAGGAGAAGTAGAGGAGAAACGTATGTGAGGCCAAGTTTGTTTGTGAGAGGGGATTCTTTTCTGGACGTTAGAAGCAGCAATATCCTGAAACTAGGAGAGAAAGGGCCAAACCTTTCCCGAATTAAACCTGGCCAGCTACAGGCGTGCATGCGGGACGTTTAAAGTCCTCATGCAGTGTCTGTGTCCTTTCCAGCGATGCCCCCCACTTTCTAGTTCTTTCTGAGTATATTGGACAGAAAAACATCAGGACACGCCAGTTTCCCTGTCAGCCAGCAAGGACAGCTCCGGCCAGCTACCTCGGGCTTGGGAAGCTGAACACAGAGAGGCCAGATGGGCAGGGAGGAGGCTGTGGCAGGACCGTACCAAAGCCACCCATCTCGGTCACGGCAGCCAGAAGGCTTGTTTGTTTTAATGCTTTTCTTTTCTAAGGTCTCCAAGTTTCCCTAGATATCTTGTTCAGCAATTCAAAGTATGCAGTCTCAGCCTCTGAATTCACAGAGTGCTTCCTGGAAACCTCCACAGCCCCAACACCTAGCCCAGGGCTTGGCACGCAGCAAACATGGATACGCCTTGTGCAGCAAACAGCTGAAACTCACTGCTGCTGCATAGCCCGGAGGCCTCAGGTGGCTCAGCCTGGGGCTGCCTGTGTTTCTTCTCTTGCCCTTTGTGGTGTTCATCCCACCCTTACTGTACATTTATGTACTAAATGCACTTGCCCACCAACTCTTTTGCCCAACCTGAGGACAGCGCTCTGTCTCCTTTATTTGCCCCTCTTGGACCCAGCACCATCCAGTCAGGGCCCCAGGAAGTAGTCTGACTCTCTGTGTAGACCCCACGGCTTTGGGGATAGATAGGACTACATTCAGCAACTCCCTCCATCCCTGTGTCTCGCACACAGGGTTTGGAGAGGCCTTTGAAACACCAGCAGCGCGATCCCAGAACTTCAGCTCCCGGTTCAGCCTGGCCAGGTTGCTGCCATCGCGGGTGCCGACTCCAGGATGCCAGGCAGAGTTGAGATCAAGAGCTCAAGTTGGAGCAAAAAATGAGCCACACTGGGGTATCTTGAGGTGATTTGTTCCATCTAAATATGTCTGCTGTTTGTTTGTTCTAAAAATACTGCTAGGAGGATGGGGGTGTGCTGCAGATTGTTGACACTTTGACTGAAATGAGAAGCAAAATGTAACTGATAGGGGATCTAGCAGGAGTCCCTGCCTGTCATAAAGAGGAGGCAGGATTAGGATCCCACGGGGCGGGGCGCAGCCAAATCCTCACAGACAGGCCCAGATCTGTCCCCAGCTCCACCCCTTCACGGAAGCCTGTAAACCAGGGGAAGGGGCCGCTGAGTCCTGAGAGTGAGGTATCTTCTCCTAAAACCTCCCAATACTTTGGCTCCGTGACACTTTGTTTTGCTAAATAAATGTGGCCTGTTTTCCAGGACAGCAAAGCTGACCATTTGCGATGGAACAGGGCCTCCCCCTCGCTCACTGGCCAGGGGCTCTGGGGTGGGAGAAAGACCAGGTGAGCTCCCCAGATGTGCTGGTGCATCTCCTTCTAGAGCAGCTGTGGGTGTTAAAAGTAGTCACGTTTCTAGAACGTCCTTGGTGGGTAAATGGCCCCCACACAGTTTTCCAGTGAGCCGGCGGAGCTGGCCACTCTCCGGGCTCTATTACCAGGTCAGGTGCGCTGAGAAGAAGAGCCCAACCCTCAGCCTCGTGCGGTGCTTCTGTTGCACGCTGACCAGCGGTCAGCACAGAGTGGGTGTGCAGGTGCGCCCCCTGGAGAGCTTGGAGTCTAGGGGCCTGGCTGGTGGCCTCAGCTCATGTCTGCTAGCAGAGTTCCGTTAGGCCAGCGCACAGTTCCAAGGCATTTGAATTTGATGGCCATGTAGGCAGCAGGTGTAACACCAAACTGTCCCAGATGTCACGAGCCCAGCTCCTGCTTACCTGCCAGTTCTCTAAGTCTTCAGTCCCTAAAAAGGTCCCATGCTGGTAGTGGGCCAGTTACTCAGTGCTCTGTGGCCCCAAGAGTGCTGCTTGATACGGTGGCCGGGAGTGGTGGTCCCCAAGTTGGTACCCCATGGCCACCCGGAAGACCCTCACTGGAGACACGTGGGCGCTTTGGGCAGTGGTATAGCACGGCCCGCAGAATGTGGTCCTAGGCATCCCTCCAGAAGGGAAGGAAGCATTCCATTCTAGACCATAGCCGGAGTCGCCGCTCGGTCGTGAGCCTAGTGTAAATGGGTGTTCAGAATTCCCACTGAGCTTAAGAACAGAGGCATCCCTCATGCTCCCAAGGTTTTCTTTGGAGCCATGTGTGGTAACTCGTACTGTATCCCAGCTACTCAAGAGGCTGAGGCAGGAGTCACTGAAACCAGGAGTTTGGCACCAGCCTGGGCAATAGCAGGACCTCATACCTAGAATAAACAAACAAATAAATATTCTCACTGGAGTGAAATAAACAAGGCAGAGATTCCTAAGCGAAGAGGCGATGCGAGCTCTTCCCCAAACATCTCTCCTTTCCTCTGGTGTAGTCAGAGTTTGCCCACGGGGTGCAGAGTCGCGAGCTGCTGTGCTGCTTTTTGAACTTATTTGCACACGAATTCCCTGGGAACCTGGCTGTATGCAGACTGGGATCCAGTGGGTCAAGGTGAGTGGGGAACACGGAGATAATGTTCCTCACAGGCTCCCGGGAGATTTGGAGCCTGCCGGTCCACACTCGGAGCAGCAAAGTATTCTAGGACCTCTCACGGCCTTCCCCGGCTTTGAATTAACTGGAAAAATCTATATTTTTTTTCTAACAAGCCCATGAATAGCACGTCAATACAGCAATTAGGTAAGCCAGATGATCTAAGAAATTATGTATTTCCTGTGTAACAATGGAGTCATTAGATCATTCGTTCAAGTGACATTTATTGAGTATTGCAATTAAGGAGGCCCGAGCAGCATCTGTCTAGTGGGAGCGGCCACGTGCGTGGGTTCTGCACTCCCCTCCCTTCCAGCTGTGGTCAGAGGAGCCGGGGCTGATCTGCAGTCTCTGGACTCTGGCACCTGTAATGCCGTCAGCCTGCAGCCTGGGATCACCCGGCGGGGGTCAGGCCCGGGACCCCGACACCAGGCCCGCGCAGTGTTGCTCGTCGGTGGCCGTGGCTCACTGAGGACCACGGGCTGCTTTCTGCAGAGTTACATCACCTTCCAAGATCGGTCTGCTGGGGAAGCCCAGGCAGGACAGCCGTGGCTCCAGCCAGCACCCAGTCAGCCATGTTGCTGAGGACGAATGAAGACAGATTTACTTCAGCCCTGCTGAGCGGCTGGATGGATGGATGGCTGGATGGCTGGCTGGATGGATGGATGGCTGGATGGATGGCTGACTGGCTGGCTGGATGGATGGATGGATGGCTGGCTGGATGGATGGATGGATGGATGGATGGATGGATGGATGGATGGGTTGGATGACACCCCCTTGGAGCAGTGCTGGGCTGCGTGCAGCTGCTTTGTTCCCCTTACTGACTGCTCCCAGCCGACTCACCTGGCGCCACACCTCCACCTCTCTTCTCCCACACCATGTCCTTGTGGCTTTGAGTTCTCTTACCATTCTGACCCATCAGCCATCAAAACACCATCTCAACTTAAAATTGCAATTCCACATGCTTGCCCCGGCCCACCTCTGCTGATGACATCTGTCTTGACTGATGCTTGTGAGGTTGGTTGACCACCAGCCCCGCTCCAGCTACCTGGGTGCTGGGGAGGTACCCAGGGCCGACGGCCCAGGCTCTGCTTGGGCAGGTCCCACAGGGGTTTTTGTTGCTGTTGTTTGTTTTTGTACTGTTCTTTGCACCCCGTGCCACATTCGGTAAACAAGGAGCGCGACCCTGGCCCTGGGTGCTCACAAACAGATCAGCACAGAGTGCCAAGTGTTCCTGGTCCCAGTAGTTGTGTTTCTAAACCAGCCGCCATGTATGCAGCGCCCACGGGTCAGCCGGTCAGTGCGGGTCTGTGCACTGATATGCTTGGCTTCTCCTTGCTGTGCTTGGCGTGTGTTTTTAGTACCGCCGGATAGGATTGGAGGGAATGGTGACCTTAGCTCTTTAGCAGAAGGTTTTGTGAAGCACATTACATTTCAGAATTTAGAAATATGCACACTTTGGGCTTTATTTCAGCCTCAGCCCAAATCTGGACTCTGGGACCCCTGGAAGTGGACCCAGGTTGAAGCCAACCCAGAGTCAGGCACTGATAGGAATGTCCAGCGGGCAGGGACCTTTCCAGGGGGTCAGAAAGTCTTCCTGGGGTTGGCACTAGACAATCAGCCTGGCTCAGACACAAACCACTGTGATTCATTTCCTACGGTGAACAATGAAACGTCATGATGCCACCGGCCCCGAGAGGCCTCCCCAGGGTGTTCTAAGTCCTTTCTAAGTACTCCACTAAGCCAAAGGTAGCTGTTATTTAAGAATTCTTTGGGGATTGTTTAAAAAATTCCAAAAATAAGGTTAAGTATTAATTAGTTTTAATGAAAAGTAAAACTGACTAACTGGGTCCACGAAATAATTAGAATTTTTATGGGGGGGAGGCAGGTCTAGGGATGGAACCCAGAGGCATTCGACCTCCGAGCTACAACCCCTGCCCAAGTTTTTATTCTTAATTTTGAAACTGGGTCTCCCTGAGTCGCAGAGGGCCTCACTAAGTAGCCGAGGCTGTCGCGAACTGCAATCCTCTGGTCTCAGCCTCCCGAATGCTGGGATTACAAGTGTGCGCCACCGTGCCCAGCTGAAATAATTAAAATTTTATATGCACCAGACTTTGGGGTGAAAGGCCAGTCACAAGCACAAACATGCAAATGCGATCGTTCTCGAAAGATCCTTGCCTGAGATAAAGGCTCTTGTGGGCCCTGATGGGACTGTTAAATTCTGCCGGGCGTGGCAGCGCATGTTTGTAATCCCCGCGCTTGGGAGGCAGAGACAGGAGGATAGCACAGGTTCGAAGCCAGCCTTAGCTACTTAGGCTCTCAGCAACTTAGTGAGACCCTGTTTCCAAATAAAATATAAAAAACGTCTGGGAGTATAGCCCGGAGGTAGAAGGGCTTCCAGGAACCCCAGTACCACCAAAAGAAAAAAAAAAAAAAAGAAAAGAAAATGTTTTATGTCTTTTGTTTTTTTTTTAGTGTTTATACCATGGTTATATCTGACATCATTCTCCTGCGTCCTCTTGAGTGCTTGGAGT